>NC_048566.1:90836627-91148294 GCF_013265735.2 Oncorhynchus mykiss
CGATGACTGCGTGGCCATGCACGCCTCCAACTCAATCATCATGTTTGCAGATGACAATACAGTGGTAGGCTTGATTATCAACGATGACGAAACAGCCTACAGGGAGGAGGTGAGGGCCCTCGGAGTGTGGTGTCAGGAAAATAACTTCACACTCAATGTCAACAAATCAATGGAGACGATTATGGACTTCAGGAAACAGCAGAGGGAGCAGCCCCCTATCCACATCGATGGGACAATAGTGGAGAAGGTTGAAAGTTAAGTTCATCGGCGTGCACATCACGGACAAACTGAAATGGTCCACACATACAGACAGTGTGGTGAAGAAGGCGCAGCAGCTCCTCTTCAACTTCAGGAGGCTGATTAAATTTGGCTTGTCTCCAAAAACACTCACAAACTTTTACAGATGCACAATCGGGAGCATCCTGTCGGGCTGTATCACCGCCTGGTAAGGCAACTGCTCCGCCCACAACCGTAAGGCTCTCCAAAGGGTAGTGAGGTCTGCACAACGCACCACTGGGGGCAAACTACCTCCTCCTGGACACCTACACCACCCGATGTTACAGGAAGGCCAAAAAGTGCATCAAGGACAACAACCACCCGAGCCACTGCCTGTTCACCCCACTATCATCCAGAAGGTGAGGTCAGGTCAGTACAGGTGCATCAAAGCTGTGACCGAGAGACTAAAAAACAGCTTCTATCTCAAGGCCATCAGACTGTTAAACAGCCATCACTAACATTGAGTGGCTGCTGCCAACATACTGACTCAAATCTCTAGCCACTTTAATAATTTAAAATTGGATGTAATAAATGTATCACTAGCCACTTTATATAATGTTTATGTACCCTACATTACTCATCTCATATGTATATACTGTACTCTATACCATCTACTGCATCTTGCCTATGCCGTTCGGCCATCGCTCATCCATATATTTTTATGTACATATTCTTATTAATTCCTTTACACTTGTGTGTATAAGGTAGTTGTTGTGAAATTGTTAGATTACTTGTTAGATATTACTGCATGGTCGGAACTAGAAGCACAAGCATTTCGCTACACTCGCGAAATGCTAACCATGTGCATGTGACAAATAAAATTTGATTTGATTTGAAGCCTGGTAAAACAGATCAGGGTGTGACACTAAACAACCAAAGCCTTCAAGAATGGTTTATACTTTGTCTATCGACATGTCTGTATACAGTTGTCTCATTCACATCATTAATGTTTTTAGGGCTTCCGAGTGGGCACGACATCTCAGTGCTAGAGGTGTCAGTACAGACCCTGGTTTGATCCCGGACTGTATCACAACTGGCTGTGATTGGGAGTCCCATAAGGTGGCACACAACTGACTCAGCACCTTCCGGGTTAGGGGAGGGTTTGGCCAGTGTAGGCCGTCATTGTTAAATAAGAATGCATTCTTAACTGACTTGCCTAGTTAAATAAAAGTAAAATAAAATGATATTGACATCAAACTTGTCGTTATGAAAGATTATACACAAAAACAAGCTACATTACATCAGCAGCCTGGTGGTCCAAAATTGCATGACTGGTGTATTTTAACACCAATAAACCCATCCGTTTCAAAATGTATTTAGTATTATGTAAATCTAGCAAACCAGGCAACTGAAAGCAACATTCTAAACAATGTTTTGGCTTATTTCTAGCCTGTTCGCTAGCTAACCAACGTTAAGTTAGCTGGATAGCCAGTTCAAATAATGGCTATATCATATAGCTGACAATGTCTTAACTTTAGCTCATTTGTATTCATTATTACAGGAAAATAAACTCACTACAAGATTATTATTTACAAGTTAATGGCGAGCTAATTACAGAAAATAGCTTACGGTTGTGAGTGTGACAAAATTAAAGCAGGCCTTTCTACTGTAGAATTTTAGAACTTGGATACTGTCTCGTTGGCCTAACGTTATATCCTAATTTGACATTGATGCAGGTCATGGTAATGTGAAGAACAACGTCTCTGGTATTTGTATTTATTATGGATCTCCATTTGCTGCTGCCAAGGCAGCTACTCTTCCCGGTATAAAGCAAAATTAGAGCAGTTATACAATTTTAAAAACTGTAAAACACAGAGGGGAGACAGAGAGCTGGTTTCAAGCGCAGGGCGCAGTAGGTGTTTATTGCAAAGGCCCACAGGAGAAGGCAGGTAGCTGGGTCCAGGGGCAGGCAGAAGGTCATACACAGGAGGAGGCAGGTAGCTGGGTCCAGGGGCAGGCAGAAGGTCATACACAGGAGGAGGCAGGTAGCTGGGTCCAGGGGCTGGCAGAAGGTCATACACAGGAGAAGGCAGGTAGCTGGGTCCAGGGGCAGGCAAAAGGTCATACACAGGGGGTCCAAAAAGGCAACAGTACAGGCAGGGAAAAGGCTAGTAACGTAGTCCGGGAGATCAGGCAATAGGAAGATAACAGGAAATCCAATAGGCTAAAGTATAGGCAAAAAGGCATCATTAGTGAGGCAGGCAAAATCTATCATACACAGGTGTAAATCACAGGAAACCCAGCGCTCTGAAAGACGTGTGTCACAAAACAAACAATACCTCAGTGATGGGGTGCAAAGAACTGAACTAAATAAGGTGTGATAATGACATACAGGTGTGTGAACAGGTGATTAGAATTCAGGTGATTGGGATCTGGAGAGTGAGCTGCATTCAGGGGATCTAGGTGTTTGAGAGTGTGAGCTGGAAAGTGGGCTGGAAAGTGGCCTGCGTTCAGGGGATCTGCGTGTTTGTGGGAGTTGGAAGCAGACGTTACAAAAACATTAAAATAAATTCACAGGTTTCACAACACACTGTGGGCCCTCATGCCCCTGCCCCACCACTACCACATATCTACAATCAAAATCCATGTGTACATGTGTGTATAGTGCGTATGTTATTGTGTGTGTGTATGCATGTGTCTATGGCTATGTTTGTGTTGCTTCACAGTCCCCGCTGTTCCATAACGTGTATTTTTATCTGTTTTTTAAATCAAATTTTACTGCTTGCATCAGTTACCTGATGTGGAATAGAGTTCCATGTAGTCATAGTTCTATGTAGTACTGTGCGCCTCCCATAGTCTGTTCTGGACTTGGGGACTGTGAAGAGACCTCTTGTGGCATGTCTTGTAGGCTATGCGTGGGTGTCCGAGTTGTGCACCACAAGTTCAAACAGACAGCTCGGTGCACTCAACATGTCAATACCGCTCATAAATACAAGTAGGGATGAAGTCAATCTCTCCACCACTTGGAGCCAGGATAGATTGACATGCATATCATTAATTTTAGCGCTCTGTGTACATCCAAAGGCCAGCCGTGGTGTCCTGTTCTGAGCCAATTGCAATTTTCCTAACTCCCTTTTTGTGGCACTGGACCACATGACTGAACAGTAGTCCAAGTGCGACCAAACTAGGGCCTGTATGACCTGCCTTGTTGATAGTGCTGTTAAGAAGGAAGAGCATCGCTTTATTATGGACAGACTTCTACCCATCTTAGCTACTGTTGTATCAATATGTTTTGACCATGACCGTTTACAATCCAGGGTTACTCCAAGCAGTTTAGTCACCTCAACTTGCTTAATTTCCACATGATTTATTACAATATTTAGTTGAGGTTTAGTGAATGATTTGTCCAAAATACAATGCTTTTAGTTTCAGAAACATTTAGGACTAATTTATTCCTTTTCACCCATTCTGAAACTAACTGCAGCTCTTTGTTAATTATGTGTTGCAGTCATTTCAGTTGCTGTAGTAGCTGAAATGTATAATGTTCAGTCATACGCATTCATAGACACACTGGCTTTACTCAAAGATTGAAAAAAGTAAGGGGCCTAGACAGCTTTACTGGGGAATTCCTGATTCTAACTGGATTATGTTGGAGAGGCTTCCATTAAAGAACACCATCTGTGTTTTTTTAGACAGGTAACTATCTATCCACAATATAGTGGATAGATAGGAGTGTAAAGCCATAACACATACGTTTTTCCATCAGCAAACTATGATCAATTCATGTCAAAAGCCATACTGAAGTATAAAAAAACAGCCCCACAATACTTTTTGTCTTCAATTTCTCTAGCCAATCATCAGTCATTTGTGTAAGTGCTGTGCATGTTGAATGTCCTTCCGTTTAAGCATGCTGAAACGGAAGGACATTTGTTTACTGTAAAATAGCATTGTATCTGCTCAAACACAATTTTTTACAAAAGTTTACTAAAGGTTGGTAAAAGGCTGATTGGTCGGCTATTTGAGCCAGTAAATGGGGCTTTACTATTCTTAGGTAGCGGAATTACATTTACTTCCCTCCAGGCCTGAGGGCACACACTTTCTAGTAGGCTTACATTGAAAATATTGTCCGCTATTTTCCTCAGTAATTTCCCATCCAAGTTGTCAGACCCCGGTAGCTTGTCATTGTTGATAGACAACAATCATTTTTTCACTTAACGGAATTCAAAATTACAATGCTTGTCTTTCATAATTTGGTCAGATATACTTGGATGTGTAGTGTCAGTACTCATTGCTGGCATGTCATGCCTAAGTTTGCTAATCTTGACAATGAAAAAATCATTAAGTAGTCGGTTTTGTGACGAATGAGCCATTTGATACAATGAATAATGGAGCTGAGTTTGCCTTTATTCCCAAAATGTCATTTAAGGTGCTCCAACGTGTTTTACTATCATTCTTTATGTAATTTATCTTTGTTTCATAGTTTCTTAGTTTTTTTGTAGTTTCTTCTTCTTTTTATTTAGTTTAGTCACATGATTTCTCAATTTGCAATCCGTTTGCCAATCCATTGTGCAGCCAGACTTACTTGCCATTCCTTTTGTCTAATCCCTCTCAGCCATACAATTTTTAAATTCCTCATCAATCCATGGAGATTTAATAGTTTTTACAGACATTTTCTTAATGGGTGTGTAACTGGAATAAGCATTTCATAAATGTGTCAAGTGCAGCGTCTGTTTGCTCCTCATTACACACAACAGACCAACAAATATTCTTGACAAATAACATAGGAATCATTACAAAACTTACTGTATGATCTCTTGTACACTATATTAGACCCAGCCTTTGGAATTGTATTTTTCCTAGATATGGCTACTATATTGTGATCATTACATCTGATGGATCTGGAAACTGCTTTCAAGCGAATTTCTGCAGCATTAGTAAAGATGTGATCAATACATGTTGATGATTTCATTCCTGTTTGTAACTACCCTGGTAGGTTGACTGATGACCTGAACCAGGTTGCATGCACTGGTTACAGTTTGAAGCTTTCTCTTGAGTGGGCAGCTTGATGAAAACCAGTCAATATTTACATTACCCAGCAAATATACCTCTCTGTTGATATCACATACATTATCAAGCATTTCACACATTTTATCCAGATACTGACTGGTAGCACTTGGTGGCCTATAGCAGCTTCCCACAAGAATGGGTTTTAGGCGAGGTAGATAAACTTGTACCCATATTACTTCAACAGTATTTAACATGAAATCCTCTCTAAGCTTTACAGGAATGTGGTTCTGAATATAAAATGGCCACACCTCCACCTTTGGCATTTCTGTAGATCTTATAAACATGTATTGCTACCACTGTATCAAAGGTATTATCTAAGTGAGTTTCAGAGATAGTCCGAATATAAATTTAATCTGTTACTATGAAATAATTGATTTCATGAACCTTGTTTCTTAAGCTGTGTTAATGTGGGCTATTTTGCGCACTTTTCTTCTGGGATGCTTGCTTATTTTCATTGCTTTACTAGGAAGCTTAGCAGATGTAGATATGTTCATGTTATTTATGTTTGTGCAGGGTGAGCTGCACACAGTGGACTTCCTACTAGGGCACACCACCTCAGTGTTAACAGTATACATCTGGTTCATAGGCACATGATTATTGCATACAATAGCTGTAGGATCAGCAGAGGCATTCAGGGCAGTTAGAGGGACATAAATTAGGGTACTTACATTGTGTCTACCAATGCCCATGGTATAATGTACATTTGCTGAAGATTCATGACAACTCAGTGTCACAATGATAGGGATTAACTGAGCTGGGCTCGGGTCATTGATCATTCATTGTCTCTATAATGCTGTGAAAGGATCCAGGAACCCAAATGATTTGGGTGGATCCAAAACTACTTAGAAGACGTGTTTTGTTTCCAAAAGGCATCAAAATTGTCAACAAAAGTTACACCCATGGAGCTGCAATAATCACGCAGCCAGTTGGGAAGAGAAAAAATCTCGCTAAAGCGTTCAATGCCACAATTCAGAGAGAGCACGGGGACAGATATGATGGGTCTTTTATTAGTGTCTACAGTAGCAGAGTCAAATCCAGTTTCAACTGTTCAGAGCTGCCCTTCATAATGTCATTAAAACCCACGTGGACTACGATAGAATTGATTTCCAAGTTCTGACGTGGTACATTCAGGAGCAGCTTTGTAATGTCATTCACCCAAGCTCCGGGATAGGACATTGTTCTTGCACCAGGAACGGTCACACAATTGCCGCAATGGAACTCTGAGTGATCCAGTTTGCCCTGAAACAAAGCATAATAGATACAGCTCCTACAGCGATGAAACCTTTCATTTATTTCTCCAGACAAACACACACCATATCAAATTAAATCAATGTTTATTTGTAACATGCACAGAACACAGAAGGCGTAAACTGTACAATGAAATGGTTCCTTGCATAGTGGGGTCTTTTGTTTAGACATATAGCTAGACAATGAGCCATAATCCCAAATCATAACGTTACTACCATGCATGAATCTACAGGTAGCTAAAGCTAACCAACTAGGTTCAATGTTAGCTAGCTAGCTAACATTAGGCTTTAACTAGCAATGCAAATGTCTCTGAGATACGAATAATATTACTACACAGATCATACACGTAACGTTAGCTAGTGAGCCAGCCAGCCAGTTAACTTTAGCTAGCTAGCTAACAGTACACCTTAACCTGCAAAGAAAATAACTTTCTGGCAAAAGTAATAACGTATAATATCTGAAAATGTAGCTAACTAGACTCTCTTACCTGTATACATGGATGAACGCTTCTCCCTCTCTGTTACGGATGCCACGGTTGCCCTTATTTCATAAATATAATCCGGAGACAGGTGTTTTTTTGTAGTTCTTCGTGATATCTTTAAAAAAAGCTGTGTTAGAAAGGATTACCTACACATACTGAGCAGCTCATGTTATAGACATGGCAGACCAATCTGAACTCATCTCCCGGCATGTCCAGCCCATCCTTTATCTCAGCTAATCATGTATGGCTAGGGTGAAGGTTCCTGACTTTTTCCGTGGCTAAACCAACTAGGCTCATAATTTAACAATTTTATTTGTATTATGGTATCCCAGGAGGTCTGGAGGCGAAAGAAATGCACACCCGTTTAGGCGAGGTTCTGGTTAGTGGAGTAGAACACTCAAAAAAGAAAATGTGAGCCGCACACTTTAGGAGCTCAGATGCAATAATGTAATAACCTAATAACCAACATTTCTACAGACAAGCTGTCTTCATCAGGGTATATTATAATGGCAAACACTGCAGGTCACTAAGCTGATGGCACAAATTAGGGGCAATTAGGGGAGAATGCCAACCAGCAGTGCAGCCCACATATAGGGAGCACCATGGCACACCGTAGGAGATAAAAAGAGAGGCAGAGAGTGAGCCAAGAGGCGGGAACAAAGCTCCCGGGGCACGGAACCAAATACGAGGAGGTGGCCCAGAAAGTTATTTTGTTGTTACATTTATTTTATGTTGAAATGTATGTTTTAAGTTGAGATTCTAGTCATAAAGGCGTGCCTTCTGACTAGAATCTCCCTGTCTCTGTGTCCATCCCTGTGCGCTCAAATCCAACACCCTGTGGTTTACCACAGTATTTACAGATGGCATACAAGTTTGTTTTTAAGGCACATGTTCCAGAAGGCATTTCTGCCAAAAAACGCATTTTGATAAACAAATGTTTACTTCCAAATGCCTCTCCTGTGAAGTAGTTTCCTAAAATGAGTCACATATGATCCGTGTGGTCTAACAAACAAGCCAGTAGAACATGTGACAGTCTCTTCTAAGAGGTAACTCACAGTAAGCAAGGAGAAAACAAAAGATTTTCCCAGGAGCTTCAATTGACCCAATGTTCAGGCTTTATCTGTGTCACAATAGTTGGTTCTGATTCAAGTAACACAACTTCAGTCCCGACTTCAGTAGTCATGCTATTCAACTCTCATCCCCAAATGACAATTTAAGCAAATGTTTCCGATTTATTGATCTGTGTTGTCCTAAATGCCCGTCTGTACAGGCTCTTTGCCCAGCGAACGGACGACATCTGCTCCCTACCAGTTAATCTGACAAAGCTCCAACTGCCTCAGATCTTAAAAAGTGCCCTGCAGACAGAACTGTCACCAGCCAACTCACTGCACCCCTCGCTCAGCCTCTCCTTCAACTCTTACCCCCCCCCCCCACCCAACCCCACCCCAACCCCTGTGAAATGTTTAATCTTTATTTACAAAGGGGCTGGCGGGTGGGCGTCTCTGGATAATGTCATAACTAAATGCATTACGGTGAGAGAATCTTGTGGGATCCTGTCTCCATGTCTGGCTACTAATCAGCCACATCCCACTTAGCCTAGTGCCCCTTTCCTCCCTCTCTCCTACCATCTTGAGTCCTCCTGCATGCTCAGGAGCTTAGCCGAGTCACGGGGAGGCCACTGTTGTTGTTGCTGTGCCAGACAGTGTCGGTTTATGAATGGAAGCTGCAAAAGTGACCACTGAGCTTCTAGACCAATGTCTACATTTGATACCGTTCCATTAATTCCATTCCAGCCATCCTCATTTCCTTCACCTGCCTCCACTGCTGGCAGACAGGCATCCACACCCTTCCTTGGAACCTCTGTCAAGTGCCCTTTATGCTGGGGAAATTATTATGTAACCACTCTTTCTGGTAGTAAGGGGAATCCGTCTAAATTCTGGAAAACTGTCAATCTCTGAAGCAAAGCTGCCACTACTCTCAAACCCCTGGATGCTGTTTATCATAGCGTCCTTTGTTTTATCACAGGAAACATTTTAATTACTCATCACTGCATTCTTTACCAAAGGTTGGCTGGACCGCTTTCAAGTCACAAGCTATTTTTGTTTACAAAGCTCTGCTCCACAAACTTCCGACTTACCTAACATCAAATTACAAGTTATCAAACCCATTCACAGGTGTGTCTAGAGTGTTAGGTAAATCAGCTTTTAATTTCCTTGTACCCTATGTTTGGAATAATCTCCAAAATACAGTACGTTTCGACTGGATGCTTCAGTGTCCCTAAGGCAAATCTGACAACTGACAACTGACTGATTTTTATAATCAAGAATGTGTTTGTTTTAATTGACTGTGTTTTGTATGTTAATATGTGTATTGTGTATATTTATGCTTATCTATACTTGCCTATTGATGGACTTGTTTTGTAATGCGCAGGCCAGTGCTCGTTTTTAAAAAGAGACTTTAGTCTCAACATGACTTCCATGTTGAAATAAAGGTAAATAATGAAAATAGGGGTCACATATCTAGCCTGTGTTCTGGGAAGGTTTGCTATGGAGGCAAAAACTGTGGTTGCATGGTTGGATGTATCGATAGTGAATTAGATAGGCTTTATTCCTGGAAACAGTGCTGGGAGTTGAAGTGAGGATCTGCATCGTGGGGAACACCCTTGACCGGCTTCATACAGCTGTCACAATATTAGACGGCACCGATAGCACCCAAGGCCAGGCAGTGTAGTGTTAGGAAATATGCCCCAAATGGCACCCTATTCCCTATATAGTGCCCTACTTTTGCCCGTGCACCGCATAGGGAATAGGGTGCCATTTGGGATGCAAACTTAGTGAACAGGTTATCACTCATCTGAGCGCTGTTATCAATCTACAAATAGTTACCATCAGTATCCCACAATTACATAAGATAACATGCATTTGATTGTCATAATATGTTCTGGGGTTTATCTTTAATACACTATGAATTTCAGTTAGTTTTATCACCCAGGATTAGCCGTAATCTCCCTTTTGTTGTGAGCTTTAAGCAACGTCTTAATGTCTTAAATAAAGGGTGGGATCACACTCGCACAACCGCATGTAATGACATGTTATTCTTCGAGCTAATTCACTCCAAGTTGATGTGTATGAAAACATGTCAAGTCTATATATGGGGGCGACAGGTAACCTAGCAGTTAAGAGTGTTGGGCCAGTAACCGAAAGGTCGCTGGTTTGAATCCCCGAGCTGATTAGGTGAAAAATCTGTTGATGTGCCCTTGAGCAAGACACTTTACCCCGATTGCTACTGCAATCTCTCTGGATAAGAGTGTCTGCTAAATTACTCAAATGTGTAAGTTATTTTGGCCCTGGGTTAGAAACCACTGGCTTAAGGTGGTCCAATGTGCGTGAGAATCCTTGTGTTTGTCTTTCCTTCCCACAGGACAGTGTGCCTCATCCTTCTGTTTTCTCAGTACCTGAGCAAAGTTGAAGTTCCTTTGATTGCTTACAAGGATAAGAAGTGGGAAGTGTTCCAGTATCCTCTCTTTAAGCTGTTTTCAGTAAGTTACTATACCTGTTTTCTGTGCTGAAAGATACTCGCTTCATATATACAGTACATCACCGTTTTATAAATCACACTTTAATTCTGCACACGTTACAACGTTTCAGACACAGACTGCGTGTACTTTTTGGCCCTTCGTAGCCCTTCACAGCCCTTCGTAGCCCTTCGTAGCCCTTCGTAGACTTCGTAGCCCTTCACAGCCCTTCACAGCCCTTCGTAGCCCTTCGTAGACCTTCGTAGCCCTTCACAGCCCTTCGTAGCCCTTCGTAGACCTTCGTAGCCCTTCGTAGCCCTTCGTAGACTTCGTAGCCCTTCACAGCCCTTCACAGCCCTTCGTAGCCCTTCGTAGACCTTCGTAGCCCTTCACAGCCCTTCGTGGCCCTTCGTAGACCTTCGTAGCCCTTCGTAGACCTTCGTAGCCCTTCACAGCCCTTCGTAGCCCTTCGTAGACCTTCGTAGCCCTTCGTAGACCTTCGTAGCCCTTCACAGCCCTTCGTAGCCCTTCGTAGACCTTCGTAGCCCTTCGCAGACCTTCGTAGCCCTTCACAGCCCTTCGTAGCCCTTCGTAGACCTTCGTAGCCCTTCGTAGACCTTCACAGCACTTCACAGCCCTTCGTAGCCCTTCGTAGACCTTCGTAGCCCTTCGTAGACCTTCGTAGCCCTTCACAGCCCTTCGTAGCCCTTCGTAGACCTTCGTAGCCCTTCACAGCCCTTCGTAGCCCTTCGTAGACGTTCGTAGCCCTTGCATAAACACCTGCAGTATACAACTTCTGTTTAAAGAAAATGCGTTTCTTACAAGAAAATGTATGAACATTGTTACCATTCACACATCTGTTACCATAAAAACTATATTGTTCCAAATTAAATGTATACTTAAACCAGAAATATCTTACCGTACGGACTCGGGAGAGGCGAAGGTTGAGAGCCGTGCGTCCTCAGAAACACAACCTAACAAAGCCGCACCAATGTGTCAGGGGAAACACCGAAACACAACCCAACAAAGCCGCACCAATGTGTCAGAGGAAACACCGTACACCTGGCGACTGTGTCAATGTGCACTGCGCCGGGCCCACCACAGGGCCAAACCCTCCCCTAACCCGGATGATGCTGGGCCAATTGTGCGCCCCCCATGGGTCTCCCGGTCGCGGCCGGCTGTGACAGAGCCTGGACTAGAACCCAGAATCTCTAGTGGCACAGCTAGTACTGCGATGCAGTGCCTTAGACCACTGCAGGTTTCAGTTTTACTAGGACGTGGCGGATGGGTGTAAGCATCTGCCTCTGGTGCTAAAAGTTGCATGTTCAAATCCAGCGATAGAAAGTAGTTTTTTCGAGTTTTGGTTTAAGCCTATCCTTAACCTTAACCCTTACCTTAACCATTCTGATTTAAAACCTAACCTTAAGATATAGGTGTTAATGACTAAATCTAACCCTAACCTTAAAAATGTGGAGTTAATGCCTAAACTTAACCTTAAACACTTTGAAATTTGACGTGTTTAAAGAACGTCTAAATTTGACGTTTGAGAAACATGGATGAACGTCTGATTCTGATGTGAGAGCTTGTTGTTTAGTCCAGGACTACATTTAATCTGGGTCCAGGAAACTGGCCCACTGTGCGCTACAGGAACAGAACACTTTTGGAGCCAAGCATAATATGAATGTCACTCTCAGTGCCTTCTCTTTTAACACCAATTTAGTAGCAATACATTCCTTTGGGAGTGATGATTAATGGACAGTCTATGCCAAAGGCAAGTTAAAAAAGGATGGGATAGAAAAAAAGCTAAACCATAGATGAAAAGGAGTTCACAGCAGGGTCTAGTCATTCTTATTTGCACACCGATCTACTCCTCAATGCACCTCTATAGAACTCAAATTTTGCCAGGTGGGAAGTGTCACTCAGGTGTCAACATCACAACAAAAAGCTTGTAAGAGAGCCTAACAAGCCTAGAGTTTAGTATCAGAATGATGATGTTCGACCCTGCAGCTAGGGAACTTCTGGAGTTCACTTGTGATAATGTGGAAGAGGTACTGTATGTCAAGACAAGCACACACCTTACATTTACATTTTAGCAGCACTTTAGAGTTGTCACCTCTCTGCATGGATACCTACCATTCACATTTCAACTTGACGTCTGATGGAAATGACACAATGAATACAAACAAAAACATGCCACAAAGTAGCAGCATAAACACTATGTCTTTAAACGATGTCTAAACGACATCTAAACTAAATTATATGTCTAAACAATGTATCTAAATTGTATTTTTAAATGATTGAGATGTCTAAACTAACCAATGTTTCTAAATTATGTGTCTAAACGATGTCTTAATGAGATGTCTAAACTAAACAATATGTTGAAACAAAGTTTAAACTTTATTTATTTATTTTATTTGACCTTTATTTATGCAGAGTTTTTCTCAGAGATAATATCTATTTTCCAAGAAAGACCTGGTCCAATAGCAGCAGGGGGAACAACGTTCCAGACAAAACAACTTACATACACTAACACAACATTAAACAAAACTATACACATACAGTACAACAATTACATATTACATTAAAAACACTTACATCTTGACTAAAAGACAGCTGGCCTAAAAACAATTACACTCTTCTATGATATATACATCGATCAAGTGTTTAAACTCCACCAACGACACTAGATCATCACATTTTAAAATGTTCAGGAGGGAATTCCAGGACCACGGTGCTAAGTAACCAAAACTATTTTTACCATGACCTGTTCTAATTTTTGGAACTGTTAGAAGCAAATCAGAATGGGACCGTAATTAGTATTTATTTACTGACCTGACTAAAAAATAACAGAGATACAATGGCATTTTACCCAATATGGCCTTATAAATCAGTGTATACCAGTGTTTAAGCCTACGCAAGTTCAATGACGACCAGCCAACAGCGCTGTAGAGATCACAATGAAGTGTTAGATGTTTCTGATTTGTAATGAACCTGAGGGCTGCATGATACACTGAATCAAGTGCTCTCAGGGTAGTGGCTGAAGCCTGCATATACAGTGGGGCAAAAAAGTATTTAGTCAGACACTAATTGTGCAAGTTCTCCCACTTAAAAAGATGAGAGAGGCCTGTAATTTATCATAGGTACACTTCAACCATGACAGACAAAATGAGAAAAAAAAGTTCCAGAAAATCACATTGTAGGATTTTTAATGAATTTATTTGCAAATTATGGTGGAAAATAAGTATTTGGTCACCTACAAACAAGCAAGATTTCTGGCTCTCACAGACCTGTAACTTCTTCTTTAAGAGGCTCCTCTGTCCTCCACTCGTTACCTGTATTAATGGCACCTGTTTGAACTTGTTATCAGTATAAAAGACACATGTCCACAACCTCAAACAGTCACACGCCAAACTCCACTATGGCCATGGCCAAATAGCTGTCAAAGGACACCAGAAACAAAATTGTAGACCTGCACCAGGCTGGGAAGACTGAATCTGCAATAGGTAAGCAGCTTGGTTTGAAGAAATCAACTGTGGGAGCAATTATTAGGAAATGGAAGACATACAAGACCAATAATCTCCCTCGATCTGGGGCTCCACGCAAGATCTCACCACGTGGGGTCAAAATGATCACAAGAACGGTGAGCAAAAATCCCAGAACCACACGGGGGGACCTAGTGAATGACCTGCAGAGAGCTGGGACCAAAGTAACAAAGCCTACCATCAGTAACACACTACGCCGCCAGGGACTCAAATCCTGCAGTGCCAGACGTGTCCCCCTGCTTAAGCCAGTACATGTCCAGGCCCGTCTGAAGTTTGCTAGAGAGCATTTGGATGATCCAGAAGAAGATTGGGAGAATGTCATATGGTCAGATGAAACCAAAATATAACTTTTTGGAAAAAACTCACCTCGTCGTGTTTGGAGGACAAAGAATGCTGAGTTGCATCCAAAGAACACCATACCTACTGTGAAGCATGGGGGTTGAAACATCATGCTTTGGGGCTGTTTTTCTGCAAAGGGACCAGGACGACTGATCCGTGTAAAGGAAAAAATGAATGTATCGTGAGATTTTGAGTGAAAACCTCCTTCCATCAGCAAGGGCATTGAAGATGAAACGTGGCTGGGTCTTTCAGCATGACAATGATCCCAAACACACCGCCTGGGCAACGAAGGAGTGGCTTCGTAAGAAGCATTTCAAGGTCCTGGAGTGGCCTAGCCAGTCTCCAGATCTCAACCCCATAGAAAATCTTTGGAGGGAGTTGAAAGTCCGTGTTGCCCAGCAACAGCCCCAAAACATCACTGTTCTAGAGGAGATCTGCATGGAGGAATGGGCCAAAATACCAGCAACAGTGTGTGAAAACATTGTGAAGACTTACAGAAAATGTTTGACCTCTGTCATTGCCAACAAAGGGTATATAACAAAGTATTGAGATAATCTTTTGTTATTGACGAAATACTTATTTTCCACCATAATTCGCAAATAAATTCAGAAAAAATCCTACAATGTGATTTTCTGGATTTTTTTTTCTCATTTTGTCTGTCATAGTTGAAGTGTACCTATGATGAAAAGTACAGGCCTCTCTCATCTTTTTAAGTGAGAGAACTTGCACAATTGGTGGCTGACTAAATACGTTTTTGCCCCACTGTATATAACATCATTAAAATCTAAAACCGACAGTAACGTACATCATACCAGCGCCTTCCTGGCCTCAAAAGAAAAACAAGCCTTATGCCAGTAATAAAATCCTATTTTCAGCTTGAGCTTCCTTATCAAGTTCTCTACATGCACAGTGAAGCTCAGCTTATCATCAACCCACACACCCAAATATTTGCACACTTTAACTTGCTCTATAGTATGTCCAGCCAATGTAGCAATGACATGATTTGCAACATGCCAGGCATTTGAAAATACCATGCATTTTGTTTTACCCGAATTTAGAATCAGCTTTAAATCACACAGATTCTGTTGTATGATGTTAAATGCTATTTGGGCATTTTCAAAAGCTAAAGATAAACTACTACCACTTGAATACAGAACAGTATAATCTGCCTAAAAATGAACATCTGCTGTTTCAATAAGATCCCCAATGTTATTGATATACAAAATGAAAAACACTGGGCCCAAAATAGAATCTTGCGGAACACCTGAGTACACCTCTATGGACTCAGATTTACAACCATCCGCCATTATACATTGTGTACGATTTGATAGGTAATTTATAAACCAATCTAGAGCATGACCAGTAAACTAAACAATACATTTCTCCTTTCTGTTCATCCACAGGCTTTGTTTGGGATGTGTGGTGCCTGGTTGGTCTGCTTTTTGCTAACCATATTTGAAGCCCTTCCCTCTCAGCCGGACCAGTATGGCTACACAGCCAGGACTGACGTGAACCTGGATGCCATCACCAGCGCACCATGGTTCCACGTCCCATATCCAGGTGAGATGGAGCAATATCATTCATTATTTTATTTTTTATTTGTGTTCTTTCTTTATTCAGGGAAAACCCATTGAGACCAGGGTTTCATTCCCAATACTGCCCTAATCCCAGTAACGCAAAAAACAATACAATGTAAAACAAAACAGCAGAAAAGCACCATTGAGTAGGCTTGGGTTTTTCTAGGGCGTTATGGACGGGGTGGTGGATAGGTGTAATCCATTGACTGAATATGGCTAGCGAATGGATAAACAAAGACATTGATCATGTGACACCATTCATTCCTATGTGAAGACGCAATAGCGCAAAAGCCAAATTATGTCGGTTAAGATGGAAATATTGTTGCAGGCTAGTTTAGTGCTGCCCCCTCTCATTGAGTAACTCAAGTTGAAGGCTGACCAGAGTACTGTAGGCTGCCATTAGCAACTAAATTATCCTTATAACTTCTTCTGTGTGCGATTTTAAAATAATGATTTCAAGGACAGACATATGTTGTATTAGAATCAGTTATGTACCATGATTGCGGTAGCAGAGAAAATAGTCTTTGGCTTAGGTGACTGGAGTTTTTGACAATTTTATGGGCTTTCGTTTGACACAGCCTATTATATAGGTCCTGGATCGCAGGCAGCTTGGCTCCAGTGATGTACTGGGCCTTATGCATTACCCTCTGTAGCGCCTTATGGTCAGATGCCGAGCAGTTGCCATACAAGGCTGTGATGTAACCGGTCAGAATGCAGAATACTTTGTGGCAAATTTTTGAGGATCTGGGGACCCATGCCAAATCTTTTCAGTCTCCTGAGGGGGAAAAGGTTTTGTCGTGCCCTCTTCACAACTGTCTTGGTGTGTTTGGACCATGATAGATCGTAGGTGATGTGGACACCAAGGAGCTTGAAACTCTGGATTTTTCTCCGGTTTTCGCCTGCCAAATCAGTTATGTTATACTCACAGACACTATTTTAACAGTTTTGGAAACGTCAGAGTGTTTTCTATCCACATCTACCAGTTATCTGCATATCATATCTTCTGGGCCAGAGTAGCAGGCCGTTTAATTTGGGCATGCTTTTCATCCAAAATGCCGAATGCTGCCCCCTACCCTAGAGAAGTTAAGTCTGTGAGGGGAGAAGCTATTGCTGAAAATGTAGGTACAAATCTACTGTAGTACCCTGCTAACCCCAGGAATGACTTCACCTGCCTCTTGGTTCGGCGGTCCAGCCATCCCCTAATGGCAGCGATTTTTTTTTAGATTTCACATTTCCCCTCCCGATCTGATAGCCCAGGTACTCCACCTCGGCGTAGCCCAGGTTGCACTTGTGGGGGTTCGCGGTCAGACCTGCATCCCTTAGCGCATCCACCACTGCCTGTAACCTGCAAAGATGTGACTCCCAACTGTCACTGTGCACAATTATGTCATCCAGATAAGCAGCAGCATACTCACTGTGTGACTGCAGGACGCGGTCCATGAGTCACTGAAAGGTCACTGGTGCCCTGTGGAGCCCGAAAGGCAGAACCCGGTAGTGGTATAGCCCCCCCGGGGTGAAGAAATCTTCCGGGAGGCCGCTGCCAGTGGCTGCCAGTGGCCAGTGGCACCTGCCAGTACCCCTTTCGTCAGGTCCAAGGTGCTGACGTATCTCGCCATCCCCAAGCGGTCGATCAGTTCGTCCACCCGGGGCATGGGTTAGGCATTGAAATAACTGACCTTGTTCGGCCCCGGAAGTCATTACAGAAGCAGACGGTTCCGTCCAAAACCAGCACTATGAGCCTAGACCACTCACGATGTGACTCCTCCAGTACCCCCATTTCTAGCATTGTCGCCACTTCCTGCTGGACCGCCACCCTGGTATCTGGTATGGCCGTTTACGTACTTTTTCTCCTGGATGGGTGTGGATATGATGTTTCACGAGATCCTTGCGCCCCGGCACCTCGGAGAACACGGCCGTATTATCCTGGACCAACTCTCTGAGCTCTTGTCGTTGGGTCGGGCTGAGGTCTTCCCCCATTGCAACTTCGACTGAGGGCGGGCCCTGCGGGCCCTGCGTCTCCTCTCTCTGCTCGGGCCCCTCTCAGCAGGTCCTGGGTGTTCTGATGAATTTCCACAGTGGTCAGCAATTCCTCCAGGTTCTGGGGGTTCTGCATGCTCACCGTCTTTTTCATCTCGTATGGCAGGGCCCGAAGGTATTTATCCAGGAGGATCTTGTCGAGCATCGGGAGGGACGGTACTTCTGTCAGTAGGCAGCCCTTGGTCAGGCGCACCAGGTCGCTCATCTGAGCATGGGCGGAAAGGGTGGGGTCAAAGGCCCAGTCGTGGACCAGTTGTACACGGCGTGCGAGATTGAACCCATAACGGCTCAGTATCTCCCATTTGAGTCCCTCATAATTCGTGTCCTGGTCAATATTCAAATCAAAGTAGGCCTTCTCGGCCTTCCCAGAGAGCTAGGGTGTCAACAGACTGATCCACTTGGGCTGGGGCCATCCTTCCCTCTGGGCCGTCCTCTCGAAGGTGCACAAATATGACTCCACATCATCTTCCTCCCTTACCGGAACCAGGAACTGATTTGGGCCAGACTCCTGAGCCCTCACAACCTTCATCTGTGCTACAGTGCCTTGCGAAAGTATTCGGCCCCCTTGAACTTTGCGACCTTTTGCCACATTTCAGGCTTCAAACATAAAGATACAAAACTGTATTTTTTTGTGAAGAATCAACAACAAGTGGGACACAATCATGAAGTGGAACGACATTTATTGGATATTTCAAACTTTTTTAACAAATCAAAAACTGAAAAATTGGGCGTGCAAAATTATTCAGCCCCCTTAAGTTAATACTTTGCAGCGCCACCATTTGCTGCGATTACAGCTGTAAGTCGCTTGGGGTATGTCTCTATCAGTTTTGCACATCGAGAGACTGACATTTTTTCCCATTCCTCCTTGCAAAACAGCTCGAGCTCAGTGAGGTTGGATGGAGAGCATTTGTGAACAGCAGTTTTCAGTTCTTTCCATTGATTCTCGATTGGATTCAGGTCTGGACTTTGACTTGGCCATTCTAACACCTGGATATGTTTATTTTTTAACCATTCCATTGTAGATTTTGCTTTATGTTTTGGATCATTGTCTTGTTGGAAGACAAATCTCCGTCCCAGTCTCAGGTCTTTTGCAGACTCCATCAGGTTTTCTTCCAGAATGGTCCTGTATTTGGCTCCATCCATCTTCCCATCAATTTCAACTATCTTCCCTGTCCCTGCTGAAGAAAAGCAGGCCCAAACCATGATGCTGCCACCACCATGTTTGACAGTGGGGATGGTGTGTTCAGCTGTGTTGCTTTTACGCCAAACATAACGTTTTGCATTGTTGCCAAAAAGTTCAATTTTGGTTTCATCTGACCAGACCACCTTCTTCCACATGCTTGGTGTGTCTCCCAGGTGGCTTGTGGCAAACTTTAAACAACACTTTTTATGGATATCTTTAAGAAATGGCTTTCTTCTTGCCACTCTTCCATAAGGCCAGATTTGTGCAATATACAACTGATTGTTGTCCTATGGACAGAGTCTCCCACCTCAGCTGTAGATCTCTGCAGTTCATCCAGAGTGATCATGGGCCTCTTGGCTGCATCTCTGATCAGTCTTCTCCTTGTATGAGCTGAAAGTTTAGAGGGACGGCTAGGTCTTGGTAGATTTGCAGTGGTCTGATACTCCTTCCATTTCAATATTATTGCTTGCACAGTGCTCCTTGGGATGTTTAAAGCTTGGGAAATCTTTTTGTATCCAAATCCGGCTTTAAACTTCTTCACAACAGTATCTCGGACCTGCCTGGTGTGTTCCTTGTTCTTCATGATGCTCTCTGCGCTTTTAACGGACCTCTGAGACTATCACAGTGCAGGTGCATTTATACGGAGACTTGATTACACACAGGTGGATTGTATTTATCATCATTAGTCATTTAGGTCAACATTGGATCATTCAGAGATCCTCACTGAACTTCTGGAGAGAGTTTGCTGCACTGAAAGTAAAGGGGCTGAATAATTTTGCACGCCCAATTTTTCAGTTTTTGATTTGTTAAAAAAGTTTGAAATATCCAATAAATGTCGTTCCACTTCATGATTGTGTCCCACTTGTTGTTGATTCTTCACAAAAAAATACAGTTTTATATCTTTATGTTTGAAGCCTGAAATGTGGCAAAAGGTCGCAAAGTTCAAGGGGGCCGAATACTTTCGCAAGGCACTCTACCTCCGCAACCAGTCTGCGGTTTTGTTGGTGCTGCTCCTCCAGTGCTTGCTCCTGGAGAGCCTGTTGCTTCTGCTGGCTGAGGATGAACTGAGCCACCAGCTCCTCCATGGTAATCTCCGTACACTCAACCCCACGGCACCCAAAGCTACTGAGATGCCCGCATTCTCCACCAAATCTGGTAAACCGTGGGGAGTTTGGTTGAGCTTGCAGAGATTGACACAGAGACAGCGAGGTTTTAGTCTGCAAAAACAACTTTACTAAGACAGAAAATAAACATAACAAAGAAAATCACTTTTCCACGGCTGGTTGGCACTTTCTTCTAATTACCTCCACTTAGAGTTGTCTGTATCGTGGTTCCCAGGTCCCGTATTCCCAGCAGAGAGAGTCAACGTCGCCTCACGTACCTCCCCTCTATTACCATCCCCTCCTTTTGTGTGTGTATATATATCCCAAACCTTCAAGGCCTAATTTTAATCTCAATATAAAATTAAGTATTTTACTGTGACTGTTTTAAATTAAATTGGTCAAAAAGAAGCAAAAATACCTTCTTAGCAAGAGCAATTTCTCAAGCAAGAATTTCTGTTGGCAGAGAAGTTTGGAACACTTTCTTATTGTTCTATTAAGCATTTTATTGCCTGGTAATGTATCCAGCTAGGCCAAAACTCTATCCCACCAAAACAGGCAGAAATGTTTTCAAACAGCTCTTACACTAAAAGGGCATTATAATAATTTTCACAATTTCACAGTATTATTCCAACCTCATAGTGTGTAAAACATGAGAAATCATGTTTTTGACTGCACTGGGCCTTTAACCCTTCTTTAACCATTTGGGATGAATGCCTAATCTTAAAGTTTTAACCCTATCCTAAACCTTAAAACTTTTAAATTTCACGATTGGAGCAACTTCAAAATTTGACGTTTGGAGAAACAGAACGATACTGAGCAGAGGGAGCAACTCAAAAGTGTCAAAAACACTTTGAAATGTGACTTCTGGATAGGAAAAATTATGCGGTGACACTGTGAGAGATTGTTGCATAAAATAGGGTAGGTAATCGAGGCTTGTCTGTCAGTTCACCTACTGTAGTTAGCCTCTTTCATCTAGGTATGTGTCCCAAATGTTACCCTTTACCTTACATACTGCAATAATTTTGACAAGGGCCCTTAGTGGTCAAAAGTAGGGCACCATGTAGGGAATAGGGTGCCATTTTGGACGCAAACCTAGAACCTGCCAAACAAGATAACCTAGCTCATTAAACAAGCATTCCTGCAACTGCAAGTGATACAAATGCTATGAAAGTATTGGATGGAACAAAAATAAACTATTTGTCGCCTACCACAACCTTTTTGAATAGAACATGACTTCCAACTAATTATTGGTTTTCATCATTTGGCAGTTGTTTACACAGTTTAATTAGCATGCAGTATATGTTTATGTGTCCCAGCCTCAAAGAATTTGTGAGCAAACCACACAAAGAGCAAGGAATTCATAGTTTATCTCTCTCAGTTCACCTCTTCTGTTCTGTAGCATTTGCACCTGTCAAAGAATACATTACAATGTTGAAAGTCTCAACAACAAAAAAACTGTAGACAACTGTAATATTTCTGTCAGTGTCACCAAATAATTTTCCTTAAAAGGATATGTACAGTATGTGCTTGAAAACATACATATTTTGTGTGTGTATGTGTGTGCAGATGAATGTGTGTGTGATAATCTGTCTACTCTCTGTCCCTTTAGGCCAATGGGGCATGCCCACAGTGAGTGTGTCCTCGGTGTTAGGCATGATGGCTGGCGTCCTTGCCTCCACCATGGAGTCCATTGGGGACTACTATGCCTGTGCCCGTCTGTCCGGTGCCCCTCCTCCGCCCACCCACGCAATCAACCGGGGTATCGCTGTGGAGGGCATTGGCTGCATCCTGGCAGCGCTGTGGGGCAGCGGGAACGGCACCACATCCTATAGCCAGAACATTGCAGCACTGGGCATCACTAAAGTATGTCCTCCATAGACTATTTTGTGCCACGTTTAGTATAGGAATGTGATGATGACTTGATAAAACATGCAGGACTATCTAAGCTTTTTTATTTGGGCCCTGATGTCTCAGGGCCCAAATAAGTCTGCCAGCCTGTCAGCCTGCCACAGATATCATGACTGATAGCCCCCATACTTTAATGATTAATGACTTGTAATGCTGTGCCCTCTTCGTTGTGTCCATCATGCCAGGTTGGCAGCAGACTGGTCCTTCAGACCGCTGGTCTCCTGATGATTATCCTAGGACTCGTTGGGAAGTTCGGGGCCGTTTTCATCACCATCCCAGACCCGGTCATCGGAGGCATGTTCCTCGTCATGTTTGGAATGATTGCAGCTGTGGGAATCTCCAACCTTCAGGTAAAAAACATGTAATAGAAAAAATGGGTTGACTGAAGTTCTGTTTAGATCAATACATCTGTTTATTGATGAAGTATCATCAAGGATAAAATACACCTGCATAGATATATGTTTATGCTTAAAATATCATTATGAATCATAAATCTCTACAAGACTTCTGTCCTTTGTCAGGCAGTGGCGTCGTGTAATTCTAAAAATGTTTTTGCCGTAACTTATGTGTTCATAATTATATGTTGTCTGTGGAGGGGGGTGACTTCCTTCTTTTCATTTATGAGTTCTTTCCCTTTTTCCATGGTGATGAATGACAAAGGGATTTTACATGCGTGTTACCTCATTTTTATTCCCCAGTGAAACAGGAAGCCATGGAAGGCCACAATAGAGTCCCTTAAGCTTCTTTAAGCTACAACTTAAAAAAGTTTAATTGTAATGCAGATTTGATTTTGTTTGATTTCATTTATAACAATATTTAGAGGCGCCAATAGTTTTGAAAACAAACTTATTTAAATTTTAATTATATTAGTTTTAAATAATATAATTCCACAATTTTTTTTAGCTTACAAATTATAGCTCAGTATTTATATTATTTATTTTATACAGTCTTTTTTGCTCATCTTTATCAAGGGTGCCAATCATTTTAGATCTGACTGTATTATCAAACATCACAGAAGCGTCATGAAGAGGTTATAATAGATTGCATTTATATAGAGCTTTTCTACCAACTCAGGTACTCAAAGTGCTTTGCATAGTAAGGAGGAAACTCACCTCATGGCAACCATGAGTAGAGGTAAGCCTCAACCCTCAGCAGGAGAGGTAAGCAGTGACATATGCCAATTAGGAAGGAGGATTAGGTGGCCATGATGGAATGGGGCCAGGTAAGGAATTTTGCCAGGACTCTTATGTTAAGTGCCATGGGATCTTAGTGACCACAGAGAGTCAGGACACCCGTGTAATATCCCATCTGAAAGATGGCACCCTACACAGGGCAATGTCCCTTTCACTGCCCTGGGATCTCCTTAAATCAGAGGGAAGAGTGCCACCTACTTGCCCTCCAATACCACTTCCAGCAGCATCTGGTTTCCCATCCAGGACCAACCCTGCTTAGCTTCAGAGGCAAGCCAGCAGCGGTATGCAGGATGGTATGCCGCTGGCAAGCGAGTTTAGGGAGGGCAGCCTCTCACACTGAAACATTTTCTAACCATTATTCTAATCAGCTCATCCACGAAGCACTGATAAAGCATTAGCACCTGAACAGGGGTCTGGGGCTGCTGTGCGCTTGCTGTCAAGCTGCGTGGCTGCTATAAGGCAAACTAGAGCAGTGGTTCCTCAAAGAATTCTGTACTGTCTGTGACCCAAAGCTTATGGACTTGTATTGAGTCTTTCCAAGAAAACATAAATTATATTTTTATGATCCAGGATCCAGTTGTAAGCCGTTATGACCTGATGAGTTTGAACCTGGGTCTCCTGTGGACCACAAATCAAATCAAATTGTATTGGTCGTATACACATATTTAGCTAAATGCTTGTGTTCCCATCTCCAACAGTGCAGTAATATCTAACAATACACAACAATACACACAAATCTAAACAGCAAACAAATGGAATTAAGAAATATAGAAATATTAGGACGGCAATGTCAGAGTCCGGAGTATAAATAGACTATATCTACAAAAGTATGTGGACACCTCTTCAAATTAGTGGATTCGGCTATTTCAGCCACATCCATTGCTGACAGGTGTATAAAACCGAGAACACAGCCATGCAATCTCCAAAGACAAACATTGGCAGTAGAATGGCCTTTCTGAGGATCTCAGTGACTTTCAACGTGGTACTGTCATAAGATGACACCTTTCCAACAAGTCAACTGTAAGTGCTGTTATTGTGAAGTGGAAAGTCTAGGAGCAACAACTGCTCAGTCGCGAAGTGGTAGGCCACACAAGCTCACAGAATGGGACCACCGAGTGCTGAAGCACGTTGCACATATAAATCATCTGTTGCAACATTCACTACTGAGTTCCAAACTGCCTGTGGAAGCAACGTCAGCAAATAACTGTTTGTCGGGAGCTTCATGAAATGGGTTTCCATGGTGGAGCAGCCGCACACAAGCCTAAGATCACCATGCGTAATGCCAAGCGTCGGCTGGAGTGGTGTAAAGCTTGCCAAGAATTGGACTCTGGAGCAGTGGAAACACATTCTCTGCAGTGATGAATCACGCTTCACCATCTGGCAGCCTGACGGATGAATCTGGGTTTAGAGGATGCCAGTAGAATGCTATCTTACAACTGTGAGTTTGGGGAAGGCCATTTCCTGTTTCAGTATGACACTTCCCCCATACACAGGCGGGGATACAGCCCGACAGGATGCTCTCAGCGGTGCATCTGTAAAAGTTTGTGATGGTCTTAGGGGCCAAGACAAATGTCTTCAGCCTCCTGAGGTTGAAGAGCCGCTGTTGCGCCTTCTTCACCACGAGCTACAGTATATAAAGCCATAAGCAAACAAGAAAATGCTCATCCTGAAGCGGTGTTCCTAGTGGTTGGGGACTTTAATGCAGGCAAACTTAAATCCGTTTTACCTCATTTCTACCAGCATGTCACATGTGGAACCAGAGGATAAAAAACTCTAGACCACATTTACTCCACACACAGAGATGCATACAAAGCTCTCCCTAGACCTCCATTTGGCAGATCTGACCATAAGTACCAGTGACTCGCTCAATACGGAAGTGGTCAGATGAAGTGGATGCTATGCTACAGGACTGTTTTGCTAGCACAGACTGTGATATGTTCCAGGATTCATCCAATGGCATTGAGGAGTATACCACCTTAGTCACCGGCTTCATCAATAAGTGCATTGATGACGTCATCCCCACAGTGACCGTACATACATATCCCAACCAGAAGCTATGGATTACAGGCAACATCCACACTGAGCTAAAGGCTAGAGGAGCGGGACACTAATCCGGACGCTTATAAGAAATCCCTCTATGCCTTCAGATGAACAATCAAATAGGCAAAGCGTAAATACAGGACTAAGATTCAAACAGACCATCATTGTCCCTATGCTCAATAAAGTGAAGGTGACCTGACTAAACGATTACCGCCCTCACTCACGTCGGTAGCCATGAAGTGCTTTGAAAGGCTGGTCATGTCTCACATCAACAACATCATGCTGGAAACCCTAGACCCACTGACATTTGCATACCGCCCCAACAGATCCACAGATGACACATTTTCAATCACACTCCACACTAGCCTTCCACACCTCAGCAAAAGGAACACCTAGGTGAGAATTTTCTTGACTACAGCTCAGCGTTCAACACCATAGTGCCCACAAAGCTCATCACTAAACTAAGGAACATGGGACTAAACACCTCTCTCTGAAACTGGATCCTGGACTTCTTGACGGGCCGCCCCCAGATGGTAAGGGTAGGCTACAACACATCTGCCACGCTGATCCTCAACACTGTGGCCCCTCAGGAGTGCATGCTTAGTCCCCTCCTGTACTCCCTGTTTACCCACAACTGCATGGCCAAACACGACTCCAACACCATCATTAAGTTTGCTGATGACACAACAGTGGTAGGCCAGATCACCAAAAAAGTATGAGACAGCCTATAGGGAGGAGGTCAGAGACCTGGCAGTGTTGTGCCAGGACAACAACCTCTCCCTCAATGTGAGCAAGACAAAGGAACTGATCGTGGACTACAGGAAAAGGTGGGCTGAACAGGCCCCCATTAACATCAACGGGGCTATAGTGGAGCGGGTCGAGAGTTTCAAGTTCCTTGGTGTCCACATCACCAACAAACTATCATGGTCCAAACACACCAAGACAGTTGTGAAGAGGGTAAGACAACACCTTTTCCCCCTTAGGAGATTTGGCATGGGTCCCCAGATCCTCCAAAGTTATACAGCTGTACCGTCGAGAGCATCACTGCCTCCCAAGTCACAGACTGTTCTCTCTGCTACCGCACAGCAAGTGATACCGGAGAAGCTGACCTGTCACTAATTCAGTAGAGTGGTGAAATGATCAGGAAGCCAGGATAAGGCTGATGTAAAATCAGACAACTCTTGGTCAAGTCGTTATTGCTTAAGAGAATATGATTTTTCTCAAGAACTTAACTTAAAGTTGAAGTAGATACAAATCTAATGGGTTACTCTGCTCCCCACAGTACGTGGACCTGAACTCCTCCAGGAACTTACTCATCTTGGGCTTCTCAACCTTCAGTGGCCTGGTGCTGCCTACCTGGTTCCACTCAAACCCAGGCATCATTGACACAGGTGATTATGTCGCATCAAATCAAACCAACCTTTATTTGTCACATGTGCCGACTACAACAAGTGTAGACCTTACCGTGAAATGCTTACTACAAGCCCTTAATCTACAGTGCAGTTCAAGAAGAGTTAAGAAAATATTTACCAATCAATTAAAGTAAAAAATAAAAACAAGTAACACAATAACATAACAATAATGAGTCTAGTGTGCGGGGGTACAGGTTAGTTGAGGTAAATTGTACATGTAGGTAGGGGTGAAGTGACTATGCATAGATATTAAACAGAGAGTAGCAGAAGTGTACAAAAGAAATGGGGGGGGGGGGGGGTGTCAATGTAATAGTCCGGTGGCCATTTGATGAATTGTTCAGCAGTATTATGGCTTGGCGGTAGTAGCTGTTTTAAGGAGCCTTTTGGTCCTAGACCTGGCGCTCCGGTACCGCTTTGCTGTGCGGTAGCAGTTTAAACAGTCTATGACTTGGGCGACTGGAGTCTCTGACAATTTTATGGGCTTTGCTCTGACACTGCCTGTTATATAGGTCCTGGATTGCAGGAAGCTTGACCCCAGTGATGTACTGGGCTCTATGCACTACCCTCTGTAGCACCTTATGATCAGATGCCAGTGTTTAACGCTGAGCTGTAGTCAATGAACAGCATTCTCACATAGGTCTTCCTTTTGTCCTGTTGGGAATGGGCAGTGTGGACTGCAATTGAGATTGCGTCATCTGTGGATCTGTTGGGGTGGTATGCGAATTGGAGTGGGTCTAGGGTATCCAGGATGATGCTGTTGATGTGAGCTATGACCAGCCTTCCAAAGCACTTTATGGCTACGGGGCGGTTTATCATTTAGGCAGGTGGCCTTTGCTTCCTTGGGCACAGGGACTATGGTCAGACTCAGTCAAACTCAGTCAGTTGAAGAAAAAAAATCCATCTGGCCCCGCGGCTTCGTGAATGTTGACCTGTTCAAAGGTCTCGCTCTCATCGGCTACCGAGAGCGTTATCACACAGTCATCCAGAACAGCTGGTGCTTTTGTACATGCTTCAGTGTTGCTTGCCTCAAAGCGAGCATAAAAGGCATTTAGCTCATCTGGTAGGCTCCTGTTACTGGGCAGCTCGTGTCTGGGTTTCCCTTTGTAGTCCGTAATATTTTTCAAGCCCTGCCACAACCGACAAGCGTCAGAGCCGGTGTAGTAGGATTCAATCTTATTCCTGTATTGACACTTTGCTTGTTTGATGGTTTGTCTGAGGGCATAGAGGGATTTCCTATAGGCATCTGGATTAGTGTCCCACTCCTTGAAAGCAGCAGCTCTTGCCTTTAGCTTGATGCGGATGTTGCCTGTAATCCATGGCTTCTGTTTGAGATATGTACATACGGTCACTGTGGGGACGACGTCGTTGATGCACTTATTGATGAAGCCGATTACTGAGATGGTATTCTCCTCAATGCCATTGGATGAATCCCAGAACGTATTCCAGACTGTGCTAGCAAAACTGTCCTGTAGCGTAACATTCGCGTCATCTGACCACTACATCAGCTGTTATTGACAGAAAGACAGAAAACCCCCACCTCTCGTCTTACCAGACGTAGCTTCTCTGTTCTGCAGGGGGTGCATTGAAAATCCCTCCAGCTCTATATTATCCGTGTCGTCGTTCATAAGATATTACAGTTCTTAATGTCCCTTTTTTAGGATAATTGGAATTGTAGGTCATCAATTTTATTTTCTAATGATTGCATGTTAGCAAGTAGAATTGATAGCAGTGGGAGTTTACTCGCTTGCCTACGGATTCTCAAAAGGCAGCCCGATCAGTATCCTCTTTTCCTCCGTCTTTTCTTCACGCAAATGACGGGGATCTGGGTCTGTTCCCAGGAAAGCAGTATATCCTTCTCGTCGGATTCGTTAAAGGAAAAAGCTTCTTCCAGTTCGTGAGTAATTCCAGTTCTGATGTCCGGATGTTATTATTGCTCATAAGAGACGGTAGCAGCAACATACAAAAATCACAAAAATAGCACAATTTGTTACGGGCATGTAAAAAGTCAGCCATCCTCTTTGGCGCCATCTTATCACTGTAGTATATAGGATTAATATATGGGATAAGCTGACTGTATGCGATGACACACATACGCACCAGTCTTGTCTGGTTTCATCAGGTCAGGACTGCTTACCTCCAAATCCTCTTGGCCAACCTCAGTGTCACTGCGTGACAAAAATCTGGCAGTTGACTCGGTTTAGGCGCCACCTGGACAGTCGGCTACGACGACCAGCCGGCTTACTAGTGCTACTTATTGACTTCACCTGTCCTCACCTCCCACCCCCTTCACCATCCTGTTAGGATTCTCACAGCACAGCTGCTGCATTGGTTAAACATGGTGGTTATTATACAGGATCTTGTTACATGCACAAAGTACACCCCTGGGAATTACAGGAGCTAAGCCGTGTATCTGAACTATTGACTGATGCCTCACCACCTTCCCGGATTATTGTTTACTGTACAGATCCGTTTGATGTGGGTTTTTTTCTCACTCATCTACACTCAATAACCCAAAATGTCAAAGAAAAAACATGGTTTACATTTTTTTTTGTAGCAAATTATTTCAAAGTTAAATAGAGAAGTATTCACACCCATGAGTCAATATATTAGAATCACCTTTGGCAACAATTACAGCTGTGAGTCTTTCTAGATAAGTCTCTAAGAGCTTTGCAAACCAGGATTGTACAATATTTACACATTATTCTTAAAATAATTCTTCAAGCTCTGTCAAGTTGGTTGTTGATCATTGCTAGACAGCAAAGTCTTGCCACAGGTTTTCTAGACGATTTAAGTAAAAACTCTAACTAGGTGCCTCAGGAACATTCAATGTCATGTTGGTAAACAACTCCAGTGTATATTTGGCCTTGTGTTTTAGGTTATTGTCTGGCTAAAGGTGAATTTGTCTCCCGGTGTCTGATGGAAAGCAGACATTCAGGTTTTCCTCTAGGATTTTACCTATGCTTAGCTCTATTCTTTTTATCCTACAAAACTCTCTAGTCCTTGCCAATGACACGCATACCCATAAGATGATTCAGCCACCACCATGCTTGAGAATATCAACAGTGGTACTCAGCGATGTGTTGTGTTGGATTTGCCCCAAACACAATTATATGTATTCAGGACATAAAGTTAATTTCTTTGCCACATGTTTTTCAGTTTTACTATAGTGCCTTATTGCAAACAAGATGCATGTTTAGGAATATTTTATTCTGTACAGGCTTCCATCTTTTTACTCTGCCATTTAGGTTAGTATTATGGAGTAACCACAATGTTGTTGATCCATCCTCAGTTTTCTCCTATCACAGCCATAAACTCTGTAACAGTTTTAAAATCCCTGAGTGGTTTCCTTCCTCTCCGACAACTGAGTTAGGAAAGGCACCTGTATCTTTGTAGTGACTGAGTGTGTTGATACATCATCCAACATGTAATTAATAACTTCACCATGCTCAAATTAATATTCCATGTTTTCTCTATTTATTTTTACCCATCTACCAATAGGTGCCCTTTGCGAGGCATTGGAAAACCTCCCTGGTCTTCGTGGTTGAATCTGTATTTGAATTTCACTGCTCAACTGAGGGACCTTACAGATAGTTGTATGTGTGGGGTACAGAGATGAGGTAGTCATTCAAAAATCATGTTAAGACAGTATTATTGCACACAGTCAGTCCATGCCATTTATGTGACTTGTTAAGCAAATCTTTACTCCTGTACTTATTTAGGCTTGCCATAAGAAAGGTGTTGAATACTTATGATTCAACACATTTCGGCTTTCATTTTAATTATTTTGTAAACGTTTCTGAAAACATAATTACACTTTTACGTTATGAGGTATTGTGTGTAGTCCAGTGACACCACATCTCAATTGAATCAATTTGAAATTCAGGCAGTAAATTCAAGGGGTGTGAATACTTTCTGAAGGTACTGAACATGTTGTCCACATTAGACATTCTGCTAGATTGATTTCCAGGTAAGGCACAAATGCCCCCAAAGCAATATCCTGGTTCTCTTGTTCCAAAATCATCTATTGAAACCAGTAAGGCGGAGAACCATGCAATGATAGGTGAAACAAAGCTGGTTTGTACTGTAGTTAACCATATCTTTGTATTCACAGGGGTAAAAGAACTCGACCAAGTTATAGTTGTTCTCTTCACTACGCATATGTTCATCGGTGGGTTCTTTGGATTTGTATTGGACAATACGATTCCAGGTGAGCCAATACAACAACAGTATACATCCATATGATTACATTCCACATGTGCAAGCTTAAAAGATCATCCAGACACTGATTTCACAGTCATGTTATGGCCACAATTGGATTTACATGGATTCATGAGGAAGTTGCAATCATTTTAATTTTTACAGGCACTGAAAAAGAGAGGGGCATTAAAAGTTGGCGTAAGAAAGTGACAGAGGAAGGCAGCACGATGACAGAACGGTCCTGCTACGATATACCTTTTTGTACTAACTGTTTACAGAGGTTCAAGTTCTTCCGGTACCTGCCTTTCCTTCCATCTTACAAGTCTCCAGAACTTAGAACATAAGAATGTCTCCAGACTTAACTGGACCCCAGGAAGACTAGCGGTGGCTAAGGTGCCAACTAATGGAGATCTGAAGAATAAAGAACAAAGAACTTGTGATTAGCACACTGTTTGCATCACTAGTATTCTCCACCACACTTTTAGACTGAGTCTGCCAGCAGCTGTGGCTTTACTGCCAATGGCATCATAACACAGGGTGGTGGGTACAGACTTGGAACTGTCACACACCTGGTTCTTCTCTCTTATTTGTCAAAATCCAATGCAATTCGCAAATGCAAATAAATTACATATTTAAGTCAAGACTTTGGTCCTTTGTCAATTTCATTTTGTTATGTTGGTTGTCATATACCTCAAAATGAATGTGCCTTATCAGCCAAATCTTTGTGAAAAGAAGGCGTCTGCCAACTAATTGAACCTTGTTGAACCTGAAACACAAAAAAAAGATACTCTCACAATATCCAAACTCATTCACTACAAAGTATTAAGTGATGTGTTGGACAAGTATACTTAGTAATATGCTAGTGTGGATATTATATGTACTAGTCACCTTGACATTGCACATTATTTCTGCAATTGATCAACTTCGCTGATAAAGGGCTATTCTTCTAAATAATGTTTCTCAACCCTGTACCTGGGGACCCTTAGCACTACACACCTGATTCAAATCATCAAAGCTTGATGAGGATGATGATGATGATGATGATGATGGATACCATTTGGATACCATACCAGCTTGATGATGATCAACGTTTGATGATGATCACGGATATTCCATCTGTCTTCAAACCACGTAAAGGGCTCAGACTGATTTTGCCCTGACACTACACCGTTGATTCAAATATTAAACTCATTTTTTTCATTTATTTAATTTGATATTAACAGGGATTCCCATTGGGAACAAGGTCCATATCACCTGCTAATACAAATTTTAAAAATACACATTTATTAAAGAAAAACAATCACATTCAGGTCCCCAATCAACATTTGAGGTACCATAACATTCAGTTGTGGGGAACTCAGTAGATTGTTCCATACATGGGGTGCAAAGAAACTAAAAGCAGTTGTACCTAACTCTGAGGAGACTGGAGGCCTTTCTAGATTTAGCCATCCCTGATACTGAGTATGGTAACTCGTATGTCTAATGGTTATAGACGGAGTTAAGGTATGGCAGGAGTTTTTGTAAGAGCGCTTTTAAATAAAAATAGGGCGATTTTTGTATTTTTATTTAACCTTTCTTAACTAGGCAAGTCAGTTAAGAACAAATTCTTATTTACAATGATTTACTACCCCGGCCAAACCCGGACAACGCTGCGCCAATTGTACGCCGCCCTATGGAACTCCCAATCACGGTTGGATGTGATACAGCCTGCCGATGAATCAACCTGCGTGACTTCAAAGAGGGCCAGCCTACTTTTTGGTAAAGAATGCAATGATGTGTACTGAATTTGTCTCCCGTAATAAAACGAAGTGTGCTATGGTAAACTGCATCTAATGGCTTTAATGAAGTGGCATCTGCATTCATATAGATGATGTCACCATAGCCTAGAACCGATTGGAATGTCGATTGAATGACCTTCTTTCTACTGTTAAGTGAGTGGCGGACCTATTTATATAGAAGAAGCCCATTTTTATTCTTAATTTCTTCACTAACTCATCAATATGCTTTCTAAAAGACAGCCCGTTGTCTATCCAGATGCCCAGATATTTGTAAGCAAGGACACAATCTCAATGGGCACCATCCGAGATAATAGTTTGTCATTTTTTATGCGGTCCGGAAGACAACATATACTTAGTTTTTCCCACGTTCAATACAAACTTAAGGTCATTAATAGTTTTTTCAAAATCACTTAAGGCAGACTAGAGATCACATAGAGCCTTGTACAGCTCAGAGTTACATCCAGCATCCAGCTCAGACTTACATCCAGCATCCAGCTCAGAGTTACATCCAGCATCCAGCTCCGAGTTACATCCAGAGTTACATCCACTATCTGTCTCAGAGTAACATTCAGCATCTGTCTCAGAGTAACATCCAGCATCCAGCTCAGAGTTACATCCAACATCCAGCTCAGAGTTACATCCAGCATCCAGCTCAGAGCTATATCCAGCTCAGACACATTTAGCAACCGGCTCAGCGTTACATCGAGCATCTGTCTCAGTTACATCCAGCATCCGGCTCAGAGTTACATCCAGCATCCAGCTCAGAGTTACATCCAGCATCCAGCTCAGAGTTACATCAGGCATCCAGCTCAGAGTTACATCAGGCATCCAGCTCAGAGTTACATCCAGCATCTGTCTCAGATGTACATCCAGCATTCAGCTCAGAGTTACATCCAGCATCTGTCTCAGAGTTACATTCAGCATCCAGCTCAGAGTTACATCCAACATCCAGCTCAGAGTTACATCCAGCATCCAGCTCAGAGCTATATCCAGCTCAGACACATTCAGCAACCGGCTCAGCGTTACATCAAGCATCTGTCTCAGTTACATCCAGCATCCGGCTCAGAGTTGCATCCAGCATCCAGCTCAGAGTTACATCCAGCATCCAGCTCAGAGTTACATCAGGCATCCAGCTCAGAGTTACATCAGGCATCCAGCTCAGAGTTACATCCAGCATCTGTCTCAGATTTACATCCAGCATTCAGCTCAGAGTTACATCCAGCATCTGTCTCAGAGTTACATTCAGCATCCAGCTCAGAGTTACATCCAACATCTGTCTCAGAGTTACATCCAGCATCCAGCTCAGTTACATCCAGCATCCAGCTCCGAGTTACATCCAGCATCCAGCTCCGAGTTACATCCAACATCCAGCTCAGAGTTACATCCAGCATCCAGCTCAGAGTTATATCCGGCATCTGTCTCAGAGTAGAGCCTTGTTATATCCAGCATCTGTCTCAGAGTTACATTCAGCATCCAGCTTTGAGTTACATCCAACATCCAGCTCAGAGTTACATCCAGCATCCAGCTCAGAGCTATATCCAGCTCAGACACATTCAGCAACCGGCTCAGCGTTACATCGAGCATCTGTCTCAGTTACATCCAGCATCCGGCTCAGAGTTACATCCAGCATCCAGCTCAGAGTTACATCCAGCATCCAGCTCAGAGTTACATCAGGCATCCAGCTCAGAGTTACATCAGGCATCCAGCTCAGAGTTACATCCAGCATCTGTCTCAGATTTACATCCAGCATTCAGCTCAGAGTTACATCCAGCATCTGTCTCAGAGTTACATTCAGCATCCAGCTCAGAGTTACATCCAACATCCAGCTCAGAGTTACATCCAGCATCCAGCTCAGAGCTATATCCAGCTCAGACACATTCAGCAACCGGCTCAGCGTTACATCAAGCATCTGTCTCAGTTACATCCAGCATCCGGCTCAGAGTTGCATCCAGCATCCAGCTCAGAGTTACATCCAGCATCCAGCTCAGAGTTACATCAGGCATCCAGCTCAGAGTTACATCAGGCATCCAGCTCAGAGTTACATCCAGCATCTGTCTCAGATTTACATCCAGCATTCAGCTCAGAGTTACATCCAGCATCTGTCTCAGAGTTACATTCAGCATCCAGCTCAGAGTTACATCCAACACCTGTCTCAGAGTTACATCCAGCATCCAGCTCAGAGTTACATCCAGCATCCAGCTCAGAGTTACATCCAGCAACCAGCTCAGAGTTACATCCAACATCCAGCTCAGAGTTACATCAGGCATCCAGCTCAGAGTTACATCCAGCATCCAGCTTAGCGTTACATCCAGTATCTGGCTCAGAGTTACATCCAGCATTCAGCATCCAGATCAGAGTTACATCCAGCATCCAGCCAGAGTTACATCCAGCATCCAGCAGTTAGCTCAGAGTTACATTCAGCATCCGGCTCAGAGTTACACCCAGTATCCGGCTCAGAGTTACACCCAGTATCCAGCATCCCGCTCACAGTTACATTCCAGCATCTGTTTCAGAGGTACAGCCAGCATCCAACTGAGAGTTCCATCCAGTATGCAGCATCCGGCTCAGAGTTACATCCAGCATCTGTCTCAGTTACATCCAGCATTCAGGGATTGTAACATACTCTGTTTCACGGAGACATGGCTAGCTGGGGACATGCAGTCGGAGTCCGTACAGCCAACGGGATTTTCAGTGCATCATGCCGACAGGAACAAACATCTCTTTGGTAAGAAGAAGGGCAGGTGTGTATGTTGCATGATTAACGACTCATGGTGTAATTGTAACAACGTACAAGAACTCAAGTCCTTTTGTTCACCTGACCTAGAATTCCTCACAATCAATGTCGATCGTACTATCTCCCAAGAGAACTCTCCGCGGTTATCGTCACAGCCATGTAAATCCCCCGCAAGTGCAGAGGAGGGACCAAGTCATTGTTTTACAAGTGACAAGGAAGTCTCAAATCTTAGTACTCAAGTCCTAAGTCAAGTCCCAAGTCAAGACAGGCAAGTATCAAGTCAATTCTCAAGTCCTAAACTTTGAGTTTCGAGTCCTAAACAAGTCATAATGTGCTCTTCGCCAAATGTAATACCATTTCACATTTTTAACAAGAGTAATAGTCTGATTATTACATTTACTCAAATCATGAATGATTTAAAAAATATCAATATATTTATTACTTTCCAAATAAATGTTATATTTCCATGGAAATACATGGGTAGCCTTGAGAAAGACCCCATACCCCCCACCCAATAGTGATCGACTATCGAGGATCGCTATGGGGCGCAATCGGGCGATGTAGGCTTGTACACAATCGCCCAACCTTAACACACACACACAATCTCTGTGTGTGGTTACAGTAGGCTAACGTATGTCAATGGTTTTAGGAACAGCAGTAACATCAGGCAGGATTTAGGCTACCAACTGCCTAGCCAGTTGTAGCTCAATCTTGGGTGCAATGATCACATTCCTGCACTGACTGACTGTGTGGAGGCTCATTGATTTAACATTACGTTAGCCTACATGCTACACTAGCAAAGTTATAAATTATATAGCTGTCGGCTATATGAGCCATGACTTAATGTTCTTTGTGCAGCTTCAAATGTCGAACAAAGTTAGAAATTGTTGCGCCTCCGTCTATAATTTTCTTCCCGCATGTTTTGCAAGTTGCAATACGTTTTTTTTTATACAGTGTCGTCTTTATATCCTATCATTTTTCCAAGGACTACATCTGAATTCACCCGCCGACATTGCTCTGCACTTCCATGCACAACTTTTTCTCAACCCGGGCGGCATCCCAAGCCGCGTTCTCAGACCATGAGCAAACCGGCTGGCTGGAGTGTTTCAAATCTAATTTTATTAGTCACAAGCGCTGAATGCAACAGTGAAATGCTTACTTACAAGCCCATAACCAACAATGCAGTTAAAAAAATATATATGATTAAGAATAAAAAATTTAAGTAACAAGTAATTAAAGAGAAGCAGTAAAATAACAATAGCGAGACTATACACAGGGGGGTACTGGTACAGAGTCAATGTGCGGGGGCAGCGGTTAGTAATTGAGGTAATATGTACATGTAGGTAGAATTATTAAAGTGATGATAACAACAGAGAGTATCAGTGGTGTAAAGAGGGGGGGCAATGCAAATAGTCCGGGTAGCCATTTGATTAGATGTTCATGAGTCTTATGGCTTGGGGGTAGAAGCTGTTTAGAAGCTTCTGTGACCTAGACTTGGCGCTCCGGTACCACTTGCCGTGCGGTTGCAGAGAGAACAGTCTATGACTAGGGTGGTTGTAGTCTTTGACTATTTTTAGGGCCTTCCTCTGATACCGCCTGGTATAGAGGTCCTGGATGGCAGGAAGTTGGCCCCAGTGATGTACCCTCTGTAGTGCCTTGCGGTCGGAGGCCGAGCAGTTGCCATACCAGGCAGAAGATGCAACCAGTCAGTCATGCTCTAGATGGAGCAGCTATATAACTTTTTGAGGATCTGAGGAACCATGCCGAATCTTTTCAGTCTCCTGAGGGGGGATAGGTTTTGTTGTGCCCTCTTCACGACTGTCTTGGTGTGCTTGGATCATGTTAGTTTGTTGGTGATGTGGACACCAAGGAACTTGAAGCTCTCAACCTGCTCCACTACATCCCCGTCGATGAGAATGGGAGCGTGCTCGGTCCTCTTTTTCCTTTATGGGAATTTTCAACCTATTACTATCCCAGTCTGTCGTCCCCACTTGCTTCAAGATGGCCACCATTGTTCCTGTACCCAAGCAAGCTAAGGTAACTGAACTGAATGACTATCACCTGGTCTTATGGACATTTTTTTGCTTCGCTCTGCTGCTCCCCAGATTGCAGTTCCACTGAGATACATATTTAATTGGTCACTGGAAAAGGGGATGTTTGCAAATGTATGGAAGCATGCGAAACTGTGTCCTATTCCGAAAGACAGCAAAGAACCCATTACTCCTGCCAATTGTCGACCAATTAGTCTACTCCCTACACTCAGTAAGATATTGGAGGGTATTGTGTGTAGACAATTGTGGGAGTACATGGAAAAGAATGATCTGATAACAGCCAATCAGCATGCTTATCGCAAAAACAATTCCACCTCCACTGCATTGGTTGACATGACTGACCAGTGGCTCAATGCTATGGATAATGGAAAATGTACTATGTAGGTGTACTATTTTTGGATTTCAGTGCAGCATTTGATTTAGTGGATCACAAAATAATTTTGACAAAATTAATGCATTATGGTTTTAAGGAGGTACAGTCATATCTAACTGACAGGAAACAGTCCACCTATATCAATGGTTCATTTTCTTCCCCTAATGTGTTAAACTGTGGAATACCGCAGGGCAGCTGCTTTGGACCACTTCTCCATTTAATATATACCAACGACCTTCCCTATGCCTTGGTTGAAACTCATTCTACTATATTTGCAGATGATACTACAATTTATGCAGCAAGACAATCAGTTCAACAGGTACAGTAGGTTTTACAAGGACATTTTGAGAATATCAGGAAGTGGGTTTGCCAAAACACACTTGTTTTAAACACCAAGAAAACCAAAGTTATGTTGGTCTGTTCAACTAGGAAAAGGCTAAAACAGCATGGGATACAATTAAGTATGGGAGGAGTACAAATTGAAGAAGTGGCAGAAACCAAACTATTGGGAGTGCAGCTAGACAACTGTTTATCATGGTCGTCTCAAATAACTAATCTATGTAAAAAAAAATCTTTAAAAAATAAAACAGCATGCATAATCAGAAGGATAGCTAAATATCTACCAGGAAAAATTTTCAGCAAATAACACAAGCATTAATTGAGAGTCAGGTGAACTACTGTTCGGTGGTCTGGGGAAATGCATCATCAAGTAAAGTTAGTAGGCTGCAGAATGCACAGAATAAAGCAGCAAGGATTGTTTTAATGTGAAGATATGGTTCTTCTGTTGCAGTCATGCGCAGTGTTCTTGGTTGGTCATCAATCGACAAGGTCATTGAAAAAAACATGCTTATTTTATTTTATCATATACATCATTTAAAACGGCCAAGTTCTATTCACAACGGTATTCAGTTGGTAAGAGACAGACATTCCGTAAATACTAGGAATAGATTGTCCAACATCTATGCGTTATCCAGACTGAAAAGAGAAATAGGCAAAATAACATTTAGATTTAGAGCAATACAGAAATGGAATAAATTAACTGAGCAAACTAGAAACCTTTCAATATATAAATTTCAACATTATTTTAAAACAATTTAAATATAGTATATAGAAATGTTGTGGGACTATAGTAGATGAAGAATCAATATTTTTGGGGTCATTATGCTAGTATATTATGTATGTTTGTAATAGTGTGTTTAAATGTGAAAGTGTGTTTGTATTATACATTGTATTTTAATGTTTAAGGTCTCTTGGAAGATTAGCCCAAATGGGGACTAAAAGAGATCCAAATAAAATAAAATAAAAATAAAATCACCTTGTAGCACTCACGTCTGTCATCATGATATTTGAAAGTCAAGGACCATATCACCTCCACCGTACCCAACACCCATGACCCACTACAATTCGCATACCACCCAAACAGATCCACGGACGACACAATCAGCGTTGCACTGCATACCTCCCTATCTCACCTGGACAAGAGGATTATCTACGTGAGAATGCTGTTTGTTGACTACAGCTCAGCTTTTAACACCATAGTTCCCATCCAAACTCGTCACTAAGCACTAACCTCCCTGTGCAACTGGATCCTAGATTTCCTGACAGGCCGACCCCAGGTGGTGAGGTTAGGCAACAACACCTCTGCCACACTGATCCTCAACACGGGGGCCCACCAGGGGTGTGTGCTCAGCCCCCTCCTGTATTTTCTGTTCACCCATAACTTCATAGCCACGCACGACTCCAACTCAATCATCAAGTTTACTGACGACATGACAGTGAGGAGGTTAGAGCACTGGCGGAGTGGTGCCAGGAAAATAACCTCTCCCTCAAAATCAGCAAAACAAAGGAGCTTATTGTGGACCACAGTAGACAGACCACAACCGCATGGCTGTCCAGAGGGTGGTGCCATTAGCCCAACGCATCACCAGGAACACTCTGCCTGCCCTCCAAGACATCTACAGCACTCATGTCAAAGGAAGGCCAAGAACATCATTAAGGACCTCAATGACTTGATCCACGGACTGTTCACTCGGCTACCGTCTGACAGACGGAGACAGTACAGGTTCATCAGAGCCAAGACAGAGAGACAAAAACCAGCTTCTATTATCAGGCCATCAGACTTTTCAACAGCCATCACTAGCCAGGTGATGCACACTCACTCACACAAAACACACAAGCTATCACACACACACACAAACCTCATAATCACAAACACACTAACATATACACACACACACACACACCTCATAATCACAAACACACTAACATACACACTCACTCACTCACTCACTCACACAAAACGCACAAGCTATCACACACACACACCTCATAATCACAAACACACTAACACACACACACACACACACACACACACCTCATAATCACAAACACACTAACATACACGCTCACTCACACAAAACACACAAGCTATCACACACACACACACCTCATAATCACAAACACACTAACATACACACTCACTCACACAAAACACACAAACTATCACACACACACACCTCATAATCACAAACACACTAACATACACACACACACAGCCGATGCTCGTGTCACATATTATAGAGACATTGAACTACTGGACACTTCCTGTTTCACATGGTGTATTAAAATACTACATCCCGACAAAGCTGCTTATAATATTTCTACTACTGTACATCGTATTTTAGTTACACTGTTTATTTATTTATATACTGGATTCTTGACATACTGTAGCTGTACCTATTATTCTTTGTATATCTTGTGTAAATTCTCCCGGTGTACATACAGTGGGGAGAACAAGAATTTGATACACTGCCGATTTTGCAGGTTTTCCTACTTACAAAGCATGTAGAGGTCTGTAATTTTTATCATAGGAACACTTCAACTGTGAGAGAGATGGAATCTAAAACAAAAATCCAGAAAATCACGTTGTATGATTTTTAAGTAATTAATTTGCATTTTATTGCATGACATAACTATTTGATCAACTACCAACCAGTAAGAATTCCGACTCTCACAGACCTGTTAGTTTTTCTTTAAGAAGCCCTCCTGTTCTCCACTCATTACCTGTATTAACTGCACCTGTTTGAACTCGCTACCTGTATAAAACACACCTGTCCACACACTCAATCAAACAGACTCCAACCTCTCCACAATGGCCAAGACCAGAGAGCTGTGTAAAGACATCAGGGTTAAATTGTAGACCTGCACAAGGCTGGGATGGGCTACAGGACAATAGGCAAGCAGCTTGGTGAGAAGGCAGCAACTGTTGGCGCAATTATTAGAAAATGGAAGAAGTTCAAGATGACGGTCAATCACCCTCGGTCTGGGGCTCCATGCAAGATCTCATCTCATCAATGATCATGAGGAAGGTGAGGGATCAGCCCAGAACTACACGGCAGGACCTGGTCAATGACCTGAAGAGAGCTGGGACCACAGTCTCAAAGAAAACCTTTAGTAACATACTAAGCCGTCATGGATAAAAATCCTGCAACGCACGCAAGGTCCCCCTGCTCAAGCCAGCGCATGTCCAGGCCCATCTGAAGTTTGCCAATGACCATCTGGATGATCCAGAGGAGGAATGGGAGAAGGTCATGTGGTCTGATGAGACAAAAATAGAGCTTTTTGGACTAAACTCCACTCGCTGTGTTTGGAGGAAGAAGAAGGATGAGTACAACCCCAAGAACACCATCCCAACCGTGAAGCATGGAGATGGAAACATAATTATTTGGGGATGCTTTTCTGCAAAGGGGACAGGACGACTGCACCATATTGAGGGGAGGATGGATGGGGCCATGTATCGCGAGATCTTGGCCAACAACCTCCTTCCCTCAGTAAGAGCATTGAAGATGGGTTGTGGCTGGGTCTTCCAGCATGACAACAACCCGAAACACACAGCCAGAGCAACTAAGGAGTGGCTCCATAAGAAGCATCTCAAGGTCCTGGAGTGGCCTAGCCAGTCTCCAGACCTGAACCCAATAGAAAATCTTTGAAGGGAGCTGAAAGTCCGTATTGCTCAGCGACAGCCCCGAAACCTGAAGGATCTGGAGAAGGTCTGTATGGAGGAGTGGGCCAAAATCCCTGCTGCAGTGTGTGCAAACCTGGTCAAGAACTACAGGAAACGTATGACCTCTGTAATTGCAAACAAAGGTTTCTGTACCAAATATTAAGTTCTGCTTTTCTGATGTATCAAATACTTATGTCATGCAATAAAATGCTAATTAATTACTTCAAAATCATACAATGTGATTTTCTGGATTTTTGTTTTAGATTCTGTCTCTCACAGTTGAAGTGTACCTATGATAAAAAATTGCTTTGCTCTACATGCTTTGTAAGTAGGAAAACCTGCAGTGTATCAAATACTTGTTCTCCCCACTGTATGTGTAGATTGCATTTTGACAACTGCTACAGTGTTATTTGCGTTGTTAATTGGATTCATCCCACCGTTCTTGATTCTTGTTTCTTTTGTATTATATATTTTGTAACATTTTAATTATTTGTGTACTTGTTTGACATTCTACTGCATTGTTAGGAGCTAGTAACATAAGCATTTCGCTGCACCCACTATAACACCTTCTAAACTGGGTACGCTACCAATAAACTTTTATATGATTTCGGAGCACAGCTGCAAGCAACCCGATCGTAATGCCCGTGGTAAATTTGGTTTGACTTTGGATATCCCTATGTGGCTAGTTCGGGACGAGCAGTAAATTACACAATGTACATGGGACAATATTAAAACATCAAACCAACTATAAATTGTAAGATTTCGTATACAAATATTGAAAGCATTTAATGAGAGAATTTATAGAAAATACTGTCCCAAATCTCGTTCACAGTTGCATTTCTCATTGAGGATGATTGAAACCGAGGCTAAATCAGCCAGTTCAGTCCTCTTTAATGGAATGTTTTCTCAACAATATATAAAACACACTGAGTGTACAAAACATTAGGAACATCTTGCTACTATGCTACTATTGAGTTGCACGCTCTTTTGCCCCAAGAACAGCCTCAACTTGTTGGACATGGACTACAAGGTGTCGATAGCGTTCAAGAGGCATGCTGGCCCATGTTGACTCCAATGCTTCCCTCAATTGTGTCAAGTTGGCTTGATGTCCTTTGGGTGGTGGACAATTGTTGATACACACGAGAAACAGTTGAATGTGAAAAATCCAGAAACGTTGCAGTTCTTGAGACACTCAAGCTGGTGCGCCTGGCACCTACTACCATACCCTGTTCAAAGGCACTTAAATATTTTGTCTTGCTCATTTACCCTCTGAACGGCACACGTACACATCCATGCCTCAACTGCCTCAAGGCTTAAATATCCTTCTTTAACCTGTCTCCTCCACTTCATCTATACTGATTGAAGTGGATTTAACAGGTTACATGAATAAGGGATCATAGCTTTCACCTGGATTCACCTGGTCAGTCTATGTCTTGGACAGAGCTTGTTTTGTACACTTAGTATAGATGGACATTCCACCCACTTTTTATCTTGTAACATGTAAATTCATTATAAGAATTTAGCTGTCATTATCAGCAATCAAATCATTTAGACAAGTTTCAAACAATACCAAGATGTCAGGATTTGCATCCTGTACACAAATGTCAAGTCCATTTGGGGCGGCAGGGTAGCTAGTGGTTAGAGTGTTGGGCTAGTAACCGAAAGGTTGCAAGTTCAAATCCCCGAGCTGTTCTGTCGTTCTGCTCCTGAACAGGCATTTAACCCACTGTTCCTAGGCCGTCATTGAAAATAAGAATTTGTTCTTAACTGACTTGCCTAGTTAAATAAAGGTAAAAATTAAAAATTTGAGACATGAATACTATTAATACACATTTCAGATGCACCAATCTTAGCCCTTTATGTGACTTGAAGACAGATGTATCCATTATCATCATTCAAACGAACTTTCAAGTCACATGAAGGGCTAAGATTGGTGCATCTGAAATGTGTATTAAGAGTATTCATGTCTCAAATTTTTAATTTTTTTATTTTACCTTTATTTAACTAGGCAAGTCAGTTAAGAACAAATTCTTATTTTCAATGACGGCCTAGGAACAGTGGGTTAACTGCCTGTTCAGGGGCAGAACGACAGATTTGTATCTTGTCAGCACGGTATGTAGTGCTAAGGTAAAAACAAAAATGTGCACCTCTTTGGGTTCCCAGGACCAGGATTAAGGACGGGATTCAATCCGTATCACAGAAGTATTGCGGAAGATCCACGTTATAGCTTGAAATATAAAGGCAATGTTCCCACGTTCGCACAGACTGCATTCATGGTAAACACTGCATATGTCAGCTCAATCATAAATTAGCTTTACATTTTAACGCGGTTCTTCTGCGATAAGGGTTGAATCCAACCATAATAAACACTGCTCTAAACATTCCATTGTGGATTTTATCATTGCAGCTTATTTTGTACAGTTGAGTTCTTATACCGTTTTACTTTACTCTTCCAAATGACCTTTTGTATATGTTTTTGAACTGAGACTAACAAGATGGAAGGGGATTGGTTGACTAATGCATGTGTCATCAATAAACCTGATATACTATATATTCCTTATGTTATGACAAGTAAAGTAAGTAAGTAGCATTGCACAAGCCAGAGCCTATATAATATCAAGAATGGTCCACCACCCAAAAGACATCTTGCCAACTTGACACAACTGTAGCATGATGTTCAAGTACACCCCCAATCCATCTCCTTTTGCTGAGTGCCAGGAAGAGACAAATTAGGACCAATTTTGACAGTCTTTGGTATGACTTGGCTATGAATCAAACTCCCAACCTTCTAATCACAGGGCAGACACTCTAACCACAAAGCCACCGAGTTGGCATTATGTCATGACAAGGGTTCTTCACAAATCTCTGTTTTTACATGAGACTGTAGAAAAGATAAGTGCCACTCTTGTTTAATATCATTGAAAAGTATTAATGAGGTGTTGACAGTATTTGTTACAACATGTAGCCCATTCAAGTCACATCCCTCAATCTTCACAGGTATTTAAGACTTTCTTCCATGCTTTCCAATGCTTTTTAAGCTGCAGGAAGAAATTTGGATTTCAAAGGATTTATCTTCTAGCACCATCAACTCGGCTTGGGGCCTATGAGCCTAGCAAAATGAATTTGGTTTTAGGAACAGTTATGAGGATGAAAACCAGGGATTTATCAAGACACACATCATTCAGTGGGCCTACCTTGTCAGCAGTTCAGTCGTAAACCATAGGAATAAGCTAGCTTTATTTAAAACTGATAGGGATAGAATTACATATAGAATCATGCCATGATTTTACATGAATTATGATTAAATAGGATATCTGTGCTGATATATTGCATTATGGTGCAGTAATCATACATACTGTACCAATTTATCAAAACTATATTAGCTTATAATGAAGACACAATTTGGCTCTCCTGTATGTCAAGGCGCGAGTTTGCGTTAGCGCACAGCTTCAGCTCTTAGGCAAGGTTACGTATCAAACAAGCGCTCTTGGATGCAATGGAATATTTTGTCCCTGATCCCAAAATCTAGTGTGACATCCGAGAGTCTGCAAAACCTTTCATCTCTGTCTCAAGACAAATGCACAATTGTATTTTTAGAAGGTCTCTTGACTCGTCTGATTTTGTGCCTGCATAGGCCTCCAGTATCACAAGGCTAAACTCAACTAAAGTTGATTCATAGGGCATAACGGGAAGATATGTAACAAAGCAAAGTTAGTCAGGTCACAATAATAACATCAATAGAGCTAATAAAACATCCCAAAAGGCAGGCCCTACTAGCACTGGCATCTGATATCTACTCTTGACATTGACCGCATAAAACAACAGCAACAAAAGCATTTAGGGGTTTCTGACAGACCCAAGTAGGTAGGTAAAATCTTCTAAAAGAACTATGATTATATTGTTTCCAGAAAAAATAAACATCACAACAAATTTAATGTGGCTGTTGAGTGCAGCTGTGTCAAATTTCTAAATTCAATGTGGATCCTTGAAGTTTGCACTTGACGTCACTGGACCCCCCAAAAAAGATACATGATTCATCCTGAAGCCTGAGAACTTAGCGACTCAAGGTTTGCAATCAGTAGACTTGTCTTCTTTTGGCTTACAACGCACCCATTCCTCAGTCATGTTTTGCCTTTCCTAAAGAAGCTACTGCTTCCTGAGGCTTTATGACCTACTCCTGTAGGTTTTGCATTTTTCAAGCTAATAGGAACCAGTAAGGGAGGAAATGCAGCCAGCAGGGAGCAGGATCTATTACTGTAAATGAACCTGTAGATGCAGAGGCTAATTTCCTGAGAGACGGGGGCCTACAGATACACTACATGACCAAGAGTATATGGACACATGGTCGTTGGTTTCCCTTTGCTGCTATAACAGTCTTCTGGGAAGGCTTTCCACTAGATGTTGGAACATTGCTGGGGGGACTTGCTTCCATTCAGCCACAAGAGCATGAGTGAGAAAAGGCACTGATGTTGGGCAATTAGGCCTGGCTCGCAGTCTGCGTTCCAATTCATCCCAAAAGTGTTTGATGGGGTTGAGGTCAGGGCTCTGTGCAGGCCAGTCAAGTTATTCCACACTGATCTTAACAAACAATATTTGTATTGACCTCGCTGAATTGGCCTTCCCCAAACTGTCGCCACAAAGTTGGAAGCACAGAATAATCTGATATGTCATTGTATTCTGTAGCGTTAAGATTTCCCTTCACTGGAACTAAGTGGCCTAAAGCATGAAAAACATACCCAGACCATTATTCCTCCTCAATCAAACTTACAGCTGGCACTATGCATTCGGGCAGGTAGCGTTTTCCTGACATCCGCCAAACCCAGATTCGCCGGTCGGACTGCCAGATGGTGAAGCGTGATTCATAATGTCAGAGAACGCGTTTCTACTGCTCCAGAGTCCAATGGCCAGCTGAGCTTTACACCACACCAGCCGACGCTTGGCATTGAGCATGGTGATCTTAGGCTTATGTGTGGCTGCTCAGCCATGGAAACCCCTTTCATGAAGCGTCCGACGAACAGTTCTTGTGCTGAAGTTGCATCCAAAGGCAGTTTGGAACTTGATAGTCAATGTTGCAACCGAGGACACACAATTTTTATGCGCTGCACCTACCACTTCACGGCTGAGCCATTGTTGCTCCTAGACTTTTCACTTCACAATAACAGCACTTACAGTTGACCGGAGCAGCTCTAGCAGGGCAGGAATTTTACGAACTGACTTGTTGGAAAGGTGGAATCCTGTGACGGTGCCACATTGAAAGTCACTGAGCTCTTCAGTAAGGTCATTCTACTGTAAATGTTTGTCTATGGAGTTTGCATGGCTGTGTGCTCGAATGTCAGCAATGGGTGTGGTTGAAATATTGGAATCCACTAATTTGAAGGGGAGTCCACATACTTTGTATATATAGTGTAATTCAAATGACAAAACATCTTTCTGACTGCATGCTGTCCTCATTACATTATTCTGGTGAACTGAACTCTATGCAGGACTTAAACCCCACAGGTCTCTAGCCTTCACACAATCTACCATACAGTGTAAGGTTATTTTAGGCTGTTCCATTCTTTTACTGGCACATGTGGGGTTCCTTTCTACCATTGGGTATCAATAAAAAAAATGCTAAATTGTAATTACTTCACTACTATGGCCTATTTATTGCCTTACCTCCTCACACCATTTGCACACACTGTATATAGACTTTCTTTTTTTCTATTGTGTTATCGACTGTTTGCTTCTTTATTCCATGTGTAACTCTATGTTGTTGTTTGTGTCACACTGCTTTGCTTTATCTTGGCCAGGTCGCAGTTGTAAATTAGATCTTGTTATCAACTAGCCTACCTGGTTAAATAAAGGTGAAATAAAAAAACAAAAAAATTGAAAAAATGTGTGTGTGTTGAAGATATGGAACAAATTATCTTACAAAATGCAATTACCAAATCAAATCATATTTTATTTGTCACATGCTTTGTAAACAACAGGTGTAGACTAAAAATTAAATGCTAACTTATAGGTCCTTTTCCAACAATGCAGAGTTAAAGATAAAATTAAAATAGAAAGAGTGACACGAGTCTATAACGAATAGCAATAACGAGTACAAATAACATGGCTATATACCGGGAGCACCAGTATGAGTTGATGTGCAGTGATATTAGGTAATTGAGTTAGCTATGTACTGTACATATAGTAGGGGAAAAGTCACTAGGCAACAGGATAGATAGTAGACAGTAGCAGCAGCATATGTGGTGAGTGTGAAAGTGTGTGTGTGTGTGTGTATGTGTGTGTTGGGGTGTCCGTGTAAGTATGTATGAGTGTGTGGGTAGAGTCCAGTGTGTGTGCATAGAGTCAGTGCAAGAGAGTTAGTCAGGGGTGAAAGTAAGGCTGTACTGTCCGGTATGGCCTCCCATCAAAATAAATAGGGGGGAACGAGGTACTGGTAAAACGTGAGCCTATCACAATTAATACATGATGCCCCAAAAAAACAATTGGCTATTTCGCCAATTTTTTATTTTGTATCAGATAACATTGTTTTTATTGATCTGTTTGTGCACAAGTTAGCGCACAAAAAGGTCAGTGCAGGTAGTCCGGGTAGCCATTTGATTAGCTATTTAGCAGTCTTGTTTAGCAGTCTCATGGCTTGAGGCTAGAAGCTGTTCAGGGTCCTGTTGGTTCCAGACTCGGTGCACTGGTACCGCTTGCCTTGCGGTAGCAGAGAGAACAGGATATGGCTTGGGTGGCTGGAGTCTTTGACAATTTTGTATAGAGGTCCTGGAAGGCAGGGAGCTCGGCATCAGAGCCAAGCGATGATGCAGCCAGTCAATATGCTTTCAATAGTGCAGCTGTAAAACATTTTGAGGATCTGAGGACCCATACCAAATCTGTTCAGCCTCCTGCGGGGGAGGAGGCGGTGTTCACAACTGTGTGGGTGTGTGGACCATGTTAATTCCTTAGTGATGTGGACACTGAGGAACTTGAAGCACTCGACCCGCTCCACTAAAGCCCCATTGATGTGAATGTGGGCGTGCTTGCCTCTCCATTGCCGGTAGTCCACGATCAGCTCCTTTGTCTTTCTGACGTTGGGGGAGAAGTTGGTTGACTGGCACCACACTACCAGGTCTCTGACCTCCTCTATATTAGCTGCCACATCATCATCGGTGCTCACTCCTACCGACGTTGTATCGTCAGCAACTTGATAATGGTGTTGGAATCATGTGCGGCCACAGGTTACCTTGGCATTCTTCGGCACAGGGACTATGGTGGTCTGCTTGAAACAAGTCGTTATTACTGTCCGAGTCAGGGATACGTTAAAAATGTCAGTGAAGACACTTGCCAGCTGTTCAGCGCATGCTCTGACTTTGCGTCCTGGTATTCCGTCTGGCCCCGCTGTCTTGTGAATTTGAACCTGTTTAAAGGTCTCGGCTACGGAGAGCAAGATCACACAGTCATCCGGAACAGCTGGTGCTCTCATGCTTGAAGCGAGCATTGAAGGCATTAAGCTCGTCTGGTAGGCTCGGATTGCTGGACAGCTCACGGCTGTGTTTCCCTTTGTAATCCGTGATAGTTTGCAAGTCCTGCCACATCCGTTGAGTGTCAGAGCCAGCTTAATAAGATTCGATCTTAGTCCTCTATTGACACTTTGCCTGTTGAATGGATCGTCGTAGCGGGATTTCTTATAAGCGACCCAATTATTATATCTTACTTATTCCTTTTACAATGAATAAACTGGCACAAAAAAATATCAATGAACATGCAATCAAGAGTGCACACCCTTCTACAATCTATCCAGGTCACCGATAAATATTGCTTAATTGGTTTTGTCATAAAAGCATACACACAGATTTTGCAACGCATGCTTGGCAAAGGGATGAAGTGTGAGGTCTTACATTGCCAATTCATTGTTTAAAGGAGCAGTCCAGTCAAAAACACGATTTCCCTGTGTTTTATATTTATTTCCACACTATGAGGTTGGAATAATACTGTGAAATTGTGAAAATTATGATAATGCACTTTTAGTGCAGTAGCCGTTTGAAAAGGTTTGATTACAGCTCCTTTTCAGGTTACACATCCCCCCCATTAGGCTCCTTCAATTAGGCCCCTCTCTCAGACCACTCCCAGACAGTCCTAGTATATTTCTGTTTATTTTTGAACATTTTAATTGAAAACAATCACAGTAAGGTACTTAATTGTTACCCAGAAGTGATTTGATATTGAGATAAAAATGGCTACATTGGACAATTTAGGAATATATTGTGTTGTATCTGACTTTTGTGTATATTATGTAGGATATTGTGGGAAAATGGTGAAACATTAGAGTTACGTGCATTTTAGGATTCAGTCTTCTCTTAGTTCTCTCAGCTTTTCTCTGCAACGCTTATACAGATTAGACAATTTGCCTTGATTTACGTGGCTAGTGTGTGTCTTAGCCTCGCTCCACTTCATGGTGGTGCCTGGTTGTCCAGCCTAGCAACAGTGCTGGCACAAATCTAACAGGATTATAGCCATCCTAATCACAAATAGATTGTGCCCTATCGACATATGCATAGGTTCATTAAGTGAAGAAGCTCCTGCCACGATATGAAAATAGAGTTCGGAACATGAGGTATTAGAGAAAGTTCATCATGAATATTAGATTGAATTAAGCAATTTCAATATGTTACATTGAAATATATCTGTCATATAAAATACCTATTTCCGGGATGGCAGCAATCAAACAATTGTTACATGCCATACCAATCAATAATACAGAGCATGTCATAAGTTACCATTTCCACCTTATTGTTATGTACAGTACACATAGGACCACTTCTAAGAAAAGAGAAACCTGCACACTACTCTTACTAGTATCACTTATTTTATTAAAAATGTATATGTCAGCCTCTTGGCATTCGTCTGAGCTTTTGTGAGTGTTTCTTATTTGCACCCATAAGTAGGTATTGCTCCACCCACATCCGTTTAGTGCAGCGAATACAGTAGGTCTGGAGCCAAAAGTAAAAAGAACCGTGTTGCCAATTATAAGAATGTGCATTTCATAAATATTCAAATAGGAGTTTATACATAAATCGTATTACACATGTCTCTAAAACCACAATGAGGAAGACAACCTGCCATCGAATGCAGGTGAACAACATATTTACAGGGCAGGAGAACAACACTTAAAACATTGGGCTGCTGTTGCCTTAACTACTGTACCTCTTGGGCTATGTTAAGCACCTTTATCCAGCTTTACTGTGCCCAAAAGTACATCATATTGAATTACTGGCCGCTGGCCTAGAGGTTGGCAGCTGGAATTTCTTCCTTAAACGAGTCATGATGCTCCTGGCATGGCTTCAATTGTCTGTAAGTGATCCTATTAGATTTGGGCTGAGGACAAACCTCCACTGTTCACCAAAAGGAAGAACTTGGGTATTATACGGAACGAGTAAAATGTGAACATGTAAAATGTGGGGATTTCCAAAGGTAGCTGGCAATAATTAAGTTCTAAAAGTTTAAGCCGGTGGGAGGAGGGGGACGGAATATGTCATTAATGTCGCTAATGTCATTTTCTTTGACTACATTTTTTGGAATGCACCAGATCTCCAAGATTTGCCTGTTCTTACTTTACCCACATCTAGTCTACAGTCTTGGATGTAACAGAGTGAATGATGAACACCAACATACAAATGGAATTAACCCTTGACCCAGTGTACTGAGGGCAAAGGAGTAATCCAAGGGTTGAATGTGCGTGTTATAAACTACACTGTACATCGCATCCCATTAAACCAGTAAGGTCACTCTTTTTTATGATTTTTTTTCCTTTTTTTTAACCTTTATTTAACTAGGCATTTTTTGGGTTGCTGAGAATATTCCTGCTAAGCAGGAAAAGCTAACTTGTAGTTTATTTGAGGTTTAAACAGGTTTCTAAAGTTTGTAATTTCCATTTTGGACTTAATTTGCTGTTAACAAAACAATAATCACCCTCTACTAAAAATCCACATTCCCACATTTCCTGTTGCAACAGGATTATTTTCCTGCTGTAGAAAACTGGCACCAATTAAGATCATACATAAGTATTAATATCAAATCACTTCTGGGTTACAATTAAGTACCTTAAAAAGTACCAAAAACTATTTCTCAAGCAAGAATGTTGATAGTGAGAGGTCTGAGTTGGGAAGGGGAAATTGAAAACTAGCTGTTATTGGCAGACAGTTTTGGAACTCTTGGTTATTAACCAATTTACCGCATGGTGATGTCACCATGGAAAACTGAAACTCCCGCCCCTCCCGCCCATGCGAAGCTGATTACAAGGTCCTGTGTATTTTGTAATTTCCCATAAACTATCAGGAAATAACACTGACACATTTTTTTTCACACTTTTACAGTGTTAGTTTCATCAACTGTTGTACAATAGGATATATAACACAGGAAAAACAGAATTTTGACTGCACTGGGTCTTTAAATCCAGCTGCAACTTTTTCCACTATCTCTCCTTGTGTCAAGATATCAACGTAGTTTACGAGCTGTGTTACCATCACCTTAAAGACATTAGACTTCGGGGCAATTGTAAATCAATGCTAACCCATCCAGCACAAATGGTATGCATCTGAAATGGCACCCTATTCCTTTTGTAGTGCACTTCTTTTGACCAGTGCCAATGGAGCTCTGGTTTAAAAAAAAGTAGTGCACTAAATGATAAATAGGGTGCATTTGGGATACACACTGTGTCATAGACGCGGGGCTTTTGGCATGCACCCAGTGGAATAGAAACTTTCCACTTCACTAGAGGCACAATGTTATCTGGCTTTGCTCCAACAGGTTCAGTGATTTACATTCACACTATTATCTCTTACCGCCTCCCAAAACCTTCACACGCTAGTATCTGCCCATACGCATTGATTAGTACTGTCTACTACACCTGTTTTTCACAGCCCTCATAAGTTATACCCAAATATCTTGTTGATTGGTAGGTCCGAATGAGAACGAATGAGGACTTAAATCACATACTGTAGAGGTAAGGGGAGAGAGAGAATTTTGAGCGAGGGAGAAAGTTAGGAGAGATTCAGGTTTCCATCAAACAAGGACATGTCTGTGGTCCGTTTCATGTCATAAATTATTTTTAGGTTTAAAGACAACAAATTAATGATTCAAATCAAATCAAATTTATTTATATAGCCCTTCGTACATCAGCTGACACATCAAAGTGCTGTACAGAAACCCAGACTAAAACCTCAAACAGCAAGCAATGCAGGTGTAGAAGCACGGTGGCTAGGAAAAACTCCCTAGAAAGGCCAAAACCTAGGAAGAAACCTAGAGAGGAACCAGGCTGTGATTCAGCTTATAAAGGAGGTAGCAAGGTTAGCACACATCAGCCGATGATAGATTCTACTGGACTGATAGCTCCTCGGAGAGCATTGAAGCTCACAGCCTAACATGGAGCAGGAAAATTATCCTGAAGCACAAGCTGACCATTTGACACACCTGCATATATTACCACATACACTGGTGGAGAAATCTCGGGCCTAAACCGCCTATAGAAAGTCTACACCCCTCTTTCCTTCACATTTTGTTGCGTTACAAAGTGGGATTAAAAGGGATTTGTCTTTTTTTGTCAACTATCCACAAAAATACTATGTAATGTCAAAGTTGAAGAAAAATTTTAACATTTAAAAAAAAAGATGAATGAAAAAATAAAACACTAATATACAGTACCTTGATTAGATAAGTATTCACCCCCCTGAATCAATACAAATAAGAAACACCTTTGGAGTCTTCTTGGGTAAGTCTCATAAGAGCTTTGCACACCTGTATTTTGCAATATTTGCCCAGTATTCTTTCAAAATTCCTCAAGCTCTGTCAAGGTCTTTGTAGTTGAATCTGTGCTTGAAATTCAATACTTGACTGAGGGACCTCACAGATGTTGTGTGTATGGGGGACAGAGGAAGAGGTAGTTAAAACCTCATGTCAACCCCTATTAGTTCACACAGAGTGAGTCCATATAACTTATGTGATTTGTTAAGCTAAATGTAACTTCTGAACTAATTTAGGCTTGCCTAAACAAAGAGGTTGAATAACTATTTCACAACTATTGTTTTATTTAATTGTATTCATTTGTAAAAATGTGTAGAATTTGTTTTCACTTTGACATTACGGAGTATTTTGTGTAGATCAATGACAAAAAATGACAATTAAATGTATTTGAATCCCACTTTGTAACACAACAAAACGTGAAAACAGTTCAAGGGGATGTAGACTTTCTATAGGCCCTGTATGTTGTTCGTTAAGAACGATACTCATAGAGTTTTGGTTAGATCAGAGAGAGCACAATGTGTGAACCTAAATTGTCCTTTTGTTTTAAATTAATGTATTATGTCATGTTTCTTTCGCAACAGCTAATGGGGATCCTAATAAAATACAAGACAAAAGAAAACATCCTTCACAAGTTGACCATTTGACAAGCACTCATAAATTACCATACAAGAAATCGCTGGCATATGTTGGTCATTAAGAACATTTTACAATGTGCAAATGTGTACAAGTCATTCTTTTGTTCAAATTCTGTGTACATGGGCATTTGCATTGATCCGAGCACACTGAGTGAACCTAACTGTAAATAGATTAATAAAGGGACTGTTGGTTGTACACTACTTTATTGAATCAAAGCCTATAAAAAGATTTAAAGAATGTGGAAAAACAACCTTGTTTGTGGAGAGCAGGAAAGCACATTTACTCTACAAAACAATACTTACACAGTACGAAACAAATTTGAATTTGAATTCAGTCATGGGCCTATACTAATCAGAAGAATGTAGTCTTACACGTCACACATATCAGATGTATTTCTTATAAAAATCAGACCTTGAAGAGTAGAAAAAGTATTCAGAGAGAAGGCAACAAGTCCTATTTTCTTGAGCATTACACCATTGGCTCTCTGTCATTATCTTTTTGCTAGCAATTGTCTGTTTTCCCGAGTTCGTACACTAACCAATCAGTCTGCTTTAGGCGAACTCATCTTTAATTCAGTACTTGAACATTGTTTACCTTGGGAGTTCACAACAGTGCAGCCTCTTCAAAACGGATATATCCATTTTAAAGGGTAAATCTTTAGGTTGTCTTGCATCTAGACATACAGTATATGTATTTCTGGCCATATAATCACAGTGCATATGTTGGAAAGTAGCCACACGTACCAAGTTTCAAGTTGTAATGTCACATGCACAAGTACAGTGAAATGCCTTTCTTACAAGCTCTAAACCCAACAATGCAGTAATCAATATCAATGTAGTACTAAAAATAACAGGGTAGAACAAAAACACACAAGATATAACATTGAGAAAGAAGAAGAACACGATAGTACAATGTGGAGGGATACTGGATCGATAGAGGTAGATACATAGAGGGGTAAGGTTACTAGGCATCAGGATGTACTGTATGATAAAGAGAGTAGCAGCAGCATATATATATAATGATTGTATGTGAGTGGGTGTGTGTGTGTGTAGAGTCAGTATAAATGTATGTGCATATTGTTTGTCTGTGAGCAAATGATGGAGTGAGTGTTTGTATGTGTGTTGGATTATCAGTGTGTGTAGTGTGTAGGGCCCTGTGAGTGTGCATAGATTTAAAAAAAAATAACAAACAATAGAATACAAAGGTCAACTCAGATAGTCATTTTGTTAGCTATTTAGTTAGCAGTCTTATGGCATGCGGATAGAAGCTGTTCAGGAGCCTGTTGGTGTCAGACTTGACGCACCGGTACCGCTGGTTGTGAGGAAGCAGAGAGAACAGTCTCTGGCTTGGGTGGTTGGAATCGTTAATGATTTTCCGGGCCTTCCTTTCACACCGCCTGATATATAGGTCCTGGAATGAGTATAACCAGTGGTATGACCAGGAGAGGTCCTGGTATGAGTATAACCAGTGGTATGACCAGGAGAGGTCCTAGTATGAGTATAACCAGTGGTATGACCAGGAGAGGTCCTGGTATGAGTATAACCAGTGGTATGACCAGGAGAGGTCCTGGTATGAGTATAACCAGTGGTATGACCAGGAGAGGTCCTGGTACAGTATGAGTATAACCAGTGGTATGACCAGGAGAGGTCCTGGTATGAGTATAACCAGTGGTATGACCAGGAGAGGTCCTGGTACAGTATGAGTATAACCAGTGGTATGACCAGGAGAGGTCCTGGTACAGTATGAGTATAACCAGTGGTATGACCAGGAGAGGTCCTGGTATGAGTATAACCAGTGGTATGACCAGGAGAGGTCCTGGTATGAGTATAACCAGTGGTATGACCAGGAGAGGTCCTAGTATGAGTATAACCAGTGGTATGACCAGGAGAGGTCCTGGTATGAGTATAACCAGTGGTATGACCAGGAGAGGTCCTGGTATGAGTATAACCAGTGGTATGACCAGGAGAGGTCCTGGTATGAGTATAACCAGTGGTATGACCAGGAGAGGTCCTGGTACAGTATGAGTATAACCAGTGGTATGACCAGGAGAGGTCCTGGTATGAGTATAACCAGTGGTATGACCAGGAGAGGTCCTGGTATGAGTATAATCAGTGGTATGACCAGGAGAGGTCCTAGTATGAGTATAACCAGTGGTATGACCAGGAGAGGTCCTGGTATGAGTATAACCAGTGGTATGACCAGGAGAGGTCCTGGTATGAGTATAACCAGTGGTATGACCAGGAGAGGTCTTGGTACAGTATGAGTATAACCAGTGGTATGACCAGGAGAGGTCCTGGTACAGTATGAGTATAACCAGTGGTATGACCAGGAGAGGTCCTGGTACAGTATGAGTATAACCAGTGGTATGACCAGGAGAGGTCCTGGTACAGTATGAGTATAACCAGTGGTATGACCAGGAGAGGTCCTGGTACAGTATGAGTATAACCAGTGGTATGACCAGGAGAGGTCCTGGTACAGTATGAGTATAACCAGTGGTATGACCAGGAGAGGTCCTGGTACAGTATGAGTATAACCAGTGGTATGACCAGGAGAGGTCCTGGTACAGTATGAGTATAACCAGTGGTATGACCAGGAGAGGTCCTGGTACAGTATGAGTATAACCAGTGGTATGACCAGGAGAGGTCCTGGTACAGTATGAGTATAACCAGTGGTATGACCAGGAGAGGTCCTGGTACAGTATGAGTATAACCAGTGGTATGACCAGGAGAGGTCCTGGTACAGTATGAGTATAACCAGTGGTATGACCAGGAGAGGTCCTGGTACAGTATGAGTATAACCAGTGGTATGACCAGGAGAGGTCCTGGTACAGTATGAGTATAACCAGTGGTATGACCAGGAGAGGTCCTGGTACAGTATGAGTATAACCAGTGGTATGACCAGGAGAGGTCCTGGTATGAGTATAACCAGTGGTATGACCAGGAGAGGTCCTGGTACAGTATGAGTATAACCAGTGGTATGACCAGGAGAGGTCCTGGTATGAGTATAACCAGTGGTATGACCAGGAGAGGTCTTGGTACAGTATGAGTATAACCAGTGGTATGACCAGGAGAGGTCCTGGTACAGTATGAGTATAACCAGTGGTATGACCAGGAGAGGTCCTGGTACAGTATGAGTATAACCAGTGGTATGACCAGGAGAGGTCCTGGTACAGTATGAGTATAACCAGTGGTATGACCAGGAGAGGTCCTGGTACAGTATGAGTATAACCAGTGGTATGACCAGGAGAGGTCCTGGTACAGTATGAGTATAACCAGTGGTATGACCAGGAGAGGTCCTGGTACAGTATGAGTATAACCAGTGGTATGACCAGGAGAGGTCCTGGTACAGTATGAGTATAACCAGTGGTATGACCAGGAGAGGTCCTGGTACAGTATGAGTATAACCAGTGGTATGACCAGGAGAGGTCCTGGTACAGTATGAGTATAACCAGTGGTATGACCAGGAGAGGTCCTGGTACAGTATGAGTATAACCAGTGGTATGACCAGGAGAGGTCCTGGTACAGTATGAGTATAACCAGTGGTATGACCAGGAGAGGTCCTGGTACAGTATGAGTATAACCAGTGGTATGACCAGGAGAGGTCCTGGTACAGTATGAGTATAACCAGTGGTATGACCAGGAGAGGTCCTGGTACAGTATGAGTATAACCAGTGGTATGACCAGGAGAGGTCCTGGTACAGTATGAGTATAACCAGTGGTATGACCAGGAGAGGTCCTGGTACAGTATGAGTATAACCAGTTGGTTTTTGGACATGCACCACAAACTAATCTGTTTTTATGAAACACTGGGAATATTTGGCCAGAGACGCATATGGTTGGGCATGACACCCTAATTAGTCCCCCTTTATTGACCCTTATAGGACTCTTAGCTATAAAAAAAAAATTAAAGAAATAGCACCATGAACTGAAAACATTGTTGTTGTGGTCATGTATCAATGCCTCTGGATTCTCTGCTTCCAGTAAGAGTACAAAGGAACACTCCCCATTCACACAGGAATATAAAATATTAGAGGCTATATAGATTTTTTTCCCATTTTCCATTAGTTTCCTAGACAGGCAATAGGTTTTCCTACATTTCCCAGAGGCCATGCTAGCAGGATGAGGGAGTGTGTGAATGGGACCGCAAAGATGGATGATGCGATGATTTTCACAATATGAGATACAATACATTGATGTTGCTTTCCCAGGGTTGCAATTTGCTATCCTTTTTAATGTATTCGCAGCCTCTTGAGTGTTTTCAGTGTGACTCAACTGGACTGTATGCATGTCTGAAACAGTTCTATAATGTATCTCAAATAACACTATCATTTTACAATTATGAAGCAAGGAAAAGTGAAAAAAAGAATACTGGGTTCAGGAAAAAAACAAATACTACGGTATGTGAATAGACATGCTGAGAGCAAAAGTCACCTGTCCTCCCACAGCTGGACCAGTTGCCACCTAGATGTCTGGGTGTATTGTTTGACCTTTGACCCCACAAAGGTCCTCAGTAATCAGAATGTCTTGAACGCATTATGATAGTTTAGGGTTATTTGACTAGTGTATCACTTTCAGAAAAAAATAATAAAATAGATCAAAAACAAAGAAATTGTTTTCAAGAGAGTCGGCCGGTGTTACTAAAGGTTTTCACTTTTTGCTTATCTAGTATAGTCATTGTAGATTCCTGGAAAGATGATAGCAACTCCCATACATTTTGTTTCATGTTTTATTTATTTAACCTTTATTTATTTAACTAGGCAAGTCAGTTAAGAACAAATTATTATTTACAATGATGGCCATACATGAAAGTGGTGGTCTAGTGTATATTTTCACCCACTCCCATGTCTGTCTGGATGGCAAAATGAAGTCCGGAACTTTGGAACAGGCAAAAAAAAAAAGAGTGGACGATCTCTCCTAGAAACCATCTCAACTGTACTGTTGGGCATTGGATTTCCTTCACTTGGAAGTTCAGAGTGCATGGCTTGTGTCTGTCGCTATAGCGTCATAGTATTAACATGTTGTGGTAGCTACTTAGTAATCCCATTATTATTGCTTAATAAAGGAGTTGAGCAGTTTACAGTTAGGCAAGAGGAGCATAAACTTCATTCCAAGCTTAATCCTGTCGTTAGGGCGTCATAGTGTTAACATGTTATGGTAGCTACTTAGTAATCTAATTAAAATTGCATAATTAAAGGGTTGAGCAGTTTAAGCTTATTCCACTGGTGTAATAACATAATACCACTGTGTCACAAACTAGGCTCACTGTAATCATTACTGTGTAAATACACACGGGGAAAAAAGCAACTTATGGTAAAGCGTTACCCAGTCTTAGATTTGACCTGTTCTATTGGCTGCCTCATCGTACCTCTCCTTCACCGTGTTCTCTCCACACACATGGTATTGCTCACTGTAACATACAGAATGCATCAACGTGGACATTTGGCAGGAGCACAGTAGTAGTGAATATAATTCTAAAAACTTGGAAACTAGCTCCATATGCCAGGGTAATTTAGTGAAAGCCTAATGTTGGATTACGGTATGTTTGAAACTGATGAACCCTTGAAGCCTTTCTACAGTTTGTAAAGGAAGGTTTCATTTACAGGCACTTAGTGCACCGTAAACTAACGTATTTGATGGTTGTAAATGAACTTTCCTGTTGTCAATCACATTTCTCTGAACTATGCCAAATTTAGCCAGCATCTCAAGAAATAAAGCTTTTGAAGTTACTGACAAATCTTAAACAGCATCAGGTCATGGGTGTTTATTTTGCCACCTTTCACTGTTTTAATTTAACGCATATTTGCAGAGAAGCTAAGGCAACATGTTACTATTCTGAATGCGTACCTGCAGTGAGCTAAGTACCTGTAGTACTATTAGACAGGCAATTATTCACAGGTGAGCAGCAATGGTGGGTCTTGAATCCCTGTCACCAGAGGGTACTGTATATAGTCAGGAGTCGGGAGCGCTCCCAATGGGCCAGGCCAGCCTCAGGCCCAACTAAGAGCTAGACGACTCCACACAGACTGGCTCTGACTGAAAGTGTCCAGGGGAGACAAAGCATTCACTAATCCAATCTAATTGATTCATCTATTTCCTTGTACCATGCAATGACCTGAAGGGTTGTGAACCTTGAGAGCTGCTTAATACTTTCTTTCGAACTATGGACAGTAAGTACTGCTAGCCATGACATTATGGGTACAGTGGTGCATAGCTTTTCAACCACCATGCATAAACTTGAATTTACTTTATAAATGTTTCAACCATTTATTTCAATGTAATCATTATTATAATATATAGCAGACAACATGATTTCTGATATCATTTTGCTACAGTATAGCTACAGTAAAAGTGCAATTTAATGGGTACCTAATTCTACGAGGTCCGGAGCCTGCTGGTTTTCTGTTCTACCAGATAATTAATTGAACACACCTGGTGTCCCTGGTCTAAATGTCCCTGATTAGAGGGGAACAATGCAAAAATGCAGTCGAACTGGCTTGAGGTCCAGAGTTGAGTTTGAGGTTTCAACAATGACGATGGTACAGTCTGTTTCTCTACCGTTTTTTTCAAACATCGTATTTAATATTTTCAGCATACCACAGTTATCAACAATAACAACATAACACATACACCTCATACACAAAACACACAACAACGACGCTGAAGAAAAGAAAATCAAACATGTTACAATAAGCAGATAGAAGCAACATTTTTTTTTAAATCCCATCTCTGGGGCAACCATCAGATACCTGAACAGTTTAGACTAGACCAGACCTGCACATCTGGATTTTGTGTGGTGTTCCGTGTAAAATCCAATACTGCCGACAAATATCTGCCAAGACCTGGTCAGATCCTGGATGCAGCAACTGGTCATCAAAGTCTTTGATAAGGAGCCTTGTGGCTGAACAGCATGAGTCCAATATGACTGAATGTAACTCCTCCAGGCTATTTTCCACAATTCGGCTGAGTCTTCCCTGCATTCTCTGGAGACCAGTTGTGTGATCCAGCTCAGGAACAGGGTTACGGAGCCGGCTACTCCGAGGAGCTGTTTTTTGTGCCTTTAGAAACACACTGATCAGCATCTGGGATATGATTCTTTAAGTCTGTGACAGTAAAGCTGTCATTTTAGATCTGCAGGGTCATCAAGGACCTATGAGCTTGGCTTCTCCACTTGACGGTATCGAGTCCAAAAGGGCATGACAGTGGAAGTTAGATGGCACTGTTGCACTGGCGTCGTGTGTGACTGGTAGGGAGGCCCTCAAAGCCTTGTAGGTTCCACCCTAGTCTTGTATGGACAGTGGGGAGGATAAGGGTCTCCTGGTCTCCTGACAGTTGGAGATGTTGGGCAGCTTCAGGCAGTAACACTGTTCTCTCTGCTCCATCGTCCAGAATCGCAAAAGTCTTGAGTGACCATTTCTCAAGAGCACTGGAACCACATTCTGGAGAACCCAACCAACTTGGTTGGAATGGGGAGGTACACGCTGCCATTGGAGATAAATTATTGGGGGAGCAGAGGATTCTTTCTGGGCCACTCTATGAAGCACCTGTAAATGTATCCCACCACAATCGTGACATGGCTTCTTCGTGGTACACTCTTCAGGCAAGTGGGTTTTGCCATTCCTCCAGCATTGTTTGCCCTCTTTAATCCACTCACCTGTCTTGCTCTTGAATTCTCCCTTGATCTTTGGACACCTGGGGATGTAATGCTGAACCTGGGGGTCTGCCTCTCTCTGCGGGTGCTCTACCACTGTTCTTGATGATTGTGCTGGACAAGTCTGGTTGAGATTCGCTGCTGCTGAGCCTTATCTTGAAGCCACCTTGACAGGTCTTTCAAGTGGTAGGGATTAAGGCTTGTTGAGTTTAGTTTACCCTTCAGTAGTCGGAACTCTATGAAGCTGTCCCCGAGATACTATCACAGTTTTCTGAGAAGTCAGATTTCCAAAAGGCTTTACGGCGAAAGCAAAATATTCTATTATCTGAGGACAGCACCCCATCAAACAAACACATGAAAATCACATTTCAACCCGCCAGGCACGACACAAAAGTCAGAAATAACTATATAATTCATGCCTTACCTTTGAAGATTTTCTTCTGTTGGCACTCCAATATGTCCATCAAACATCACAAATGGTCCTTTTGTTCGATAAATTCTGTCGTTATATCTCCAAAATGTAAATTTATTTGGCTCGTTTGATCCAGAAAAACACTGGTTCCAACTCGCGCAACATGACTACAAAGTATCTAAACTTGATCCAAAAATTTCAAACAACTTTCCTAATCCATCTTTAGGTATTTTTAAACGCAAATAATCAATCAAATTTAAGACGGGATAAACTGTATACCGGACGAAAACAAAGTGAAGTGAGCTTTCAGGTCGTGCGCCCCAACCACAACAGTACACTAGACTCGACCCTTGTTCTGAACAGCCCTACTTCTTAATTTCTCAAAGGAAAAACATTAACCAATTTATAAAGACTGTTGAAATATAGCGGAAGCGATAAGAACTGCAAGCAAGTGCCTGAAAGAAATCTAGATCCACATAGAAAATCCATTGAAAAGAGAGTGACCTCAAAAAAACATTTTCCTGGATGGTTTGTCCTCGGGGTTTCGCCTGCCAAATAAGTTATGATATACTCACAGACATAATTTTAACAGTTTTAGAAACGTTAGAATGTTTTCTATCAATTATATCCATATCCTGGGTTGTGGGCCTGAGTAGCAGGCAGTTTACTTTGGGCACACTTTTCATCCGGACATGAAAATAGTGCCACCTAGACTTAAGAAGTTTTAAGTCCAATGCACCACTGTGGGCATGCATGGTGGTGCCATGGTGGGTCAGATGTCCATCTTGCATACAGTGGGGAGAACAAGTATTTGATACACTGCCGAGGTTTTCCTACTTACAAAGAATGTAGAGGTCTGTCATTTTTATCAACTGCTAGAGACGGAATCTAAAACAAAAATCCAGAAAATCACATTGTATGATTTTTAAGTAATTCATTTGCATTTTATTGCATGACATAAGTATTTGATCACCTACCAACCAGTAAGAATTCCGTCTCTCACAGACCTGTTAGTTTTTCTTTAAGAAGCCCTCCTGCTCTTCAATCATTACCTGTATTAACTGAACCTGTTTGAACTCTTTACCTGTATAAAAGACACCTGTCCACACACTCAATCAAACAGACTCCAACCTCTCCACAATGGCCAAGACCAGGGAGCTGTGTAAGGACATCAGGGTTAAATTGTAGACCTGCACAAGGCTGGGATGGGCTACAGGACAATAGGCAAGCAGCTTGGTGAGAAGGCAACAACTGTTGGTGCAATTATTAGAAAATGTACGAAGATGACGATCAATCACCCTCAGTCTGGGGCTCCATGCAAGATCTCACCTCGTGGGGCATCAATGATCATGAGGAAGGTGAGGAATCAGCCCAGAACTACACGGCTGAACCTGGTCAATGACCTGAAGAGAGCTGGGACCACAGTCTCAAAGAAAACCATTAGTAACATACTACGCCGTCATGGATTAAAATCCTGCAGCGCACGCAAGGTCCCCCTGCTCAAGCCAGCGCATGTCCAGGCTCGTCTGAAGTTTGCCAATGACCATCTGGATGATCCAGAGGAGGAAGGGGAGAAGGTCATGTGGTCTGATGAGACAAAAATAGAGCTTTTTGATCTAAACTCCACTCGCCATGTTTGGAGGAAGAAGAAGGATGAGTACAACCCCAAGAACACCATCCCAACCGTGCGTGAAGCATGGAGGTGGAAACATCATTATTTGGGGATGCTTTTCTGCAACGGGGACAGGACGTCTGCACCGTATTGAGGGGAAGATGGATGGGGCCATGTATCGCGATATCTTGGCCATCAACCTCCTTCCCGCAGTAAGAGCATTGAAGATGGGTCGTGGCTGGGTCAACTAAGGAGTGGCTCCGTAAGACGCATCTCAAGGTCCGGTAGTGGCCTAGCCAGTCTTCAGACCTGAACCCAATAGAAAATCTTTGGAGGGAGCTGAAAGTCCATATTGCCCAGCGACAGCCCCGAAACCTGAAGGATCTGGAGAAGGTCTGTATGGAGGAGTGGGCCAAAATCCCTGCTGCAGTGTGTGCAAACCTGATCAAGAACTACAGGAAATGTATGATCTCTGTAATTGCAAACAAAGGTTTCTGTACCAAATATTAAGGTCTGCTTTTCTAATGTATCAAATACTTGTGTCATGCAATAAAATGCTAATTAATTACTTAAAAATCATACAATGTGATTTTCTGGATTTTTGTTTTAGATTCCGTCTCTCACAGTTGAAGTGTACCTAAGATAGAAATTACAGACCTCTACATGCTTTGTAAGTAGGAAAACCTGCTAAATCGGCAGTGTATCAAATACTTGTTCTCCCCACTGTATGTTGGATAGGCTTGGGTTTCTGCTGTAGTGTCAGTGTTGCACTCTGCTGAACTGTCACCTGTTGCACTATTTTCCTCTGTCTGGATATGCAGTCTGGATAGGGTGAAGGGGTCTGTTCTCAACAGGGCAGGTTGCTCATTTGAAGGCCTGGCTGAGTCTGAAGGTGTAGGAAGTTGGAACAACTTCCAGGTTAGGACTGCTAACTTGTGGTTGAGTTTTACCCAGTTGTAGGACTTCAGAGTCCAAGTGGGAAGCCCCTAGTTTCAGGCGGACCGCTCTCAGAGGGGGATTGTCTTTTGTACCTGTAGTAGGGTTACCTACTAGGTTTGATTATATATATATATATATTTTTTTACAATTAAAAAATAATAAAGGCGCCACACCAGGGAACGAATACAGTATCAAAATTGCATAGGATTACGCATAAAAAAAAGTCAGACTTTGATTGTGGTCGTCTATTAGTAGGCAAGTGGCTGCATGGCAAAACAAATGTCATGGGCACTGTGTGCCATATGTTCAATCATACACAATGTCCACATACTTAGATTTACACATCAAAAGCAAATATTTACATCTAACAAATCACTCCACTAGCGCATAGTGGCTTTACACTTGGCTAGGAGTCTATCGTAACATTAACCAAGCGTTGCAGGAGTGTTTCAACCTAAGACGGGCTGAAACTGGTCCACTCTACCACTGCCGTATATACAAACGTTTTCTGGCCAGTACCGCTCTTGAATAGTCATGGCACAAAATCTGTGGCACTGCCTCTCGTGGAGTAGGAATGAGAGTCCCTAACAGCAGTAAGATGGATCTTTAGATACTGGGGGACGGTATCATACATGATTTTTATGGGCCAATCCCAGCTTCAGCTGAATGACCCTTTTATAAACTGGTAGCCAATGGAGTTCACGGAGCTGAGAAGGGCAAACAAGAGCCAGAGGGCTAAGATTCAGAATTACCCTTGACATTTTATTCTGAGCTGTCTGTACCTTGTTCTTGATTAATTTAGAAAGAGCTACTGTACCAAGTAATGCATGCATAGTCAAAGTGAGGCTGCACTTACACAGCTGCAAGTGTTTTGAATGTTATTTTATATAGAAATGTGGCTTTTTTTAACCAGAAATGTCATTTTCTGGTTGACCTTTGCAGGTACTTTCTGCCCCATGCTCTCCCCTGTCAGGAACCTGTCTAGTTCACAGCCTAAGTATTTAACACAGTTCTTGGCTGTAACTGCTGTCACCAACCATGACTCTAAAGCCTGGTGATCTGCCTAACCTAATCTCAGAGCCAAATCAAATTGACTCTGTTTTCCCCAAATAAAGACAGCTTGTTGCCTGATAGCCAGATAGTGATACTTGTCAGTTCTGCACAGAGCTGGTTCTCAACTTGTCACGTCCTGACCATAGAAAGCTTTAATTCTCTATGGTAGAGTAGGTCAGGGCATGACTGGGGGGTTGTTCTAGTTTATATTTTCTATGTGGGGTTCTACGTTTGATTTTCTATGTTGGTGATTTGTAGGATTCCCAATTAGAGGCAGCTGGTTATCGTTGTCTCTAATTGGGGATCATACTTAAGTAGAATTTTGTCCACCTGTGGGTTATGGGATGTTGTTATGTATAGTTGCCTGTGAGCACTATAGGTCGTCACGGTTCGTTTATTCTTTATTTGTTTGCTGCTTCAACCTAGGTCCCTTAGCTTGTAGAGTAGTATCTGGTGGTCTACAGTATCTAAGGCTTTGCTTTACTACCTTTCTTGTGTAGCGGTATAACCCTAGCAAGGTTCAGGTCATATGGAACCCTCACTTGTTCTATTGAGAGATCTATGATATGGGTGATGCAAGGGAACATATGTTCAACGGTGTATTTTACAAACCTGGCAGGCATATTGTCCAGACCAGTTGCTTTAGAATATTTTAGTTCAGCTAAGCGCTTAGTTATTTTGCATTGTGAAACCTTACCTAAATAAAATGAGTCCTCCAGCACCCCCTAAAGCTGTCTGCAACCTTGATCCTGTCAGATAAAATCTCCCCATTTCTGCTCAGACTGACATTACTTACTTTGGTTTTGAGCCTTTTGCTGTTGCCCAGCTGTTTCAGAGAGTGCCAAAGTGTCTTTGGATTGTTCCTGTGTTATTAAATTTTGTCATGGAAGTATAACCTCTTTGCCTCTAACTTTTCTCACCTCATTTCTCAATTTCTTGAAAAAAATCAAATCAGACTGATCTGTAGACTTCCTGAATTCTAAAAAGCCTTATATCTCTTGTTGATAGCATAAAAAATGACATTATTCATCCATGGTCCAGACATCTGCTTCATGGGTGCAACAAAGTCAATAACATTTAAAAACATCCTTTAACATCCCATACACTGCAGTATGGGTGACCAGTCAACTTCATTTAAACAGGTGAAATTGTCCTTGTTGTAATTCTTGAATGATTTGACCTTGATTGTTTTATGTTGATTAAACAACTTTCTCTGTCTTTTCCTTGTGCAATAAATGATAGTGGTTGCTCATATCACAACCCCACTCTGGGATATCATGGACCTGTCAGAAACAGCCTCAACAAGTTCATGTTTAAGATCAAGTATGGTTAAAAAAAATGTCTGCTCTTATGTACACAGACTTCTCCCCCTTCAAGCCATCTTTCCACAAAATCATGTCATTCTCAATTTAAAATTCAGAATAACTAATAGAACAGTCCAGCCATGACTCAGTAAAATATACGATTTTGGGTAGAATCTCATATAAGTTTATGGTGTATTGTCTAGATAATGCTGGTTATGTAACGTTTTCATTTGACAATGCTAGCGAGGATGGGTGTGATGGGTGTGTCTTGGTGGTGGCAAGGACACACCCGAGAAACACCCACATCAAACCACAACAGCGAAGCAATTCACTCTTGGGTTCTGTCAGGACCGCCAGCATTTCTTGAGGAGCAAGCCAAAAAACGAGGTCAAATCAGCAGATGCAGTTCCCCTTTAAGTTAACTGTATTGGAGTTGAGTTGCCTGATGGCTGAGGTTGTGCTATCTGTACTGGCATTGAGGCTTGGGCCTGACTATGACCAGGGTTTGACTGACTGTGACTCTCCTCCAAGAGGAATGAAGTAATGTGGTCCAGCATCTCCTGACACCTTTTTTGGCGCCTCTCGTACTGGAGCAGTTGGCTTCTAAGCTACTTAGCCTTTGCCGTCTCCTCCATTTCAACTTTAGACACTGACTCCACAAGCTCACTCAGTGACTACATGTTCAGAGTTGCCTGTTGCATAGGGGGTTAGCCCGTCAGCTCTTGTGGCTGGTTCAGCTTCCCTGCTGTGCACTGGTCATACTGGTGGTAAGCTGGTAGGTGCATCAGCTCTGAGGAGGTTGCCAACCTCCAGGTGAAGGTGCTCATAGCCTAACCGCTTTGGTGGTTGGAGCCGTTGAACTGGACGTCCTGCCCATAAGTCTAGCAGAGAGCCGGCTGAATGTGAATGTCCGGAATCTATCCTTTTTGGTAGCCACCAAATCGATCTTGAAGTACCACGTAAGAAATGGTCCAGCTTGAAAGGACTGTATAGCTGGTTGTGTGAATGGTGATGGCCGCCAAAGGGCTCCTGTCAGAGCTACTCAAATTCAGGACTTCTCTTTGATCACTTTGATCAGCTTTATTTTGCCAGTACAATCTTCAGAGGACAATTGTATGTATGCTTCTGAGAATGAAAGGAAACAAGTGGCACTTATCGTATTCAACATAATCACAAAAACATCAATCAGGCTTCAAATATCCTGGCTTTACACAGTTCAACAATACACATTTCCCATGTAATGCTACCTCAAAAGTGCTATAAGTAAATTGCAGTAACGTAAGTGGCCAATAGTTTAAAGGATAAAGGCTAAATGCTACAACAATATAACATCTCACATAATTCTACAACAAATAAATAAGTAGCATTACTTGAATCAACAATATGCTAAATGTTAAAGGCTAAGTAGCAATAGGCAAACACTGGGGCAGTAAAGCAAGGGTCAAACACAATCTGATAAATTAGAAACTATAGAACAATGACATTTTTATTTAATTAGGCAAGTCAGTTAAGAACAAATTCGACTGCTGCACTACTCGGGAGTCCTTAAAGTAAAAAGTAAGACAATAACATCAGATAATAACTCTCTTTTGGTCAATGACGCATACTGCTGGTCCTCAGATGATGGATGCTGTTTAAGGAATTATTTAGGGCGGTGTGTGTGTGTGTGTGTGTGTGTGTGTGTGTGTGTGTGTGTGTGTGTGTGTGTGTGTGTGTGTGTGTGTGTGTGTGTGTGTGTGTGTGTGTGTGCGTGCGTGTGGTTTCTTCTACTTCTGTGGATTTTATATGGCGGTCGGCAACCATCTTTAAGGTGCATTACCATCACCAACTGGACTGGAGTGTGGACCAGAGACAGTGAAGGTCTAAATCCTACCAAATATTCTCATCTCCCTAAGGAAACTAAATACAAAATTAAATACTACATCCCCTGAAGATTTCCCCAGCAGTTCACTATTACTCATCAAATCTAATAACAATCGCACTTTCCCTCCCATATTTCTGTCACTGAAATAGAACATGTTCCATCTCCTCTTGACAATGATCACACCTCCCAGTCTGATGTTTTCCCACCAATTTCAATGTACTATTGAGCCTTGTGTGTCCAAATCTCAGACTTGTGACTACACTTTCCTCCCTTCTCTCTCGGCCTGAGGACCTCCCTGCCACCACCTTTCCTGGATCTTATACAGGTGACTTCCCTTTCTCTCCTTGTTCTACAGCTCTTGCCATTTGTTTTTAAGCACTATTCTTCTTAAACCCTTGGCTTCTGCTTTACTGATTGATAATTCAATCTCAACATTAGGATGTTTAAGAGCCTGCTTGGCGATAACATCCACCTCCTCATTCCCCTCTACTCCCACATGAGCTGGTACCCAGAGGAACATCACAATTACCCCCATCTGTCTCACCCTATACACGCACTGCATAACCTCATACAATACATTATGTCTGCTCTGAGACAAATTAATTTAAGCTCATCAGTGCTGCACAGGAGTCAGACCAGATGACTACTCATTTTGGCCTCACCTCCTCCACCCACTCTGCAGCCAATAGTATGGCCAACAATTCCATTGTGTAAACAGATAAATTATCTGTTGCTCTTTTCTCACTGCCACCTTAAACTCAGAAACACTAAAAGCTGCACCTGTCCTCCCTGTTTTAGGGTCCTTAGATCAATCTGTGAATATATTCAAGAAAGCATAGTATTGTGTTGTTAAATGTTCACATACAACTGAATCTACTCCTTCCTCAACATCTCTTACCCTCTCAAGCAACCCTAGATATATCACTAGTTGAGGAAGAAACCAAGGTGGGATAGCAGGAAGAACCACAGAAGGGATAAACTCCCTCCCAAACAACCCCATCTCTTTCATTGCCTATCCACCCGAAGCTTGTATTCAGATTTCATTCATTTTCCCAGCACTCTAAGATAACCTTTTTTTGTAGGATGTGTAACCTTATGTCCTTGTAGATTTCCGGAATATGTCATGGCTAGCTGTTGTTTTAATTTTATCGGCATCTCTCCCAACTCTACCTGCATCACTGCCACAGAGGAGGCCGTGAGAGCGGAGAGGTTCTTAGGGCTTGGGCCAGGATTACATCTAGCTTTTTAAAAGATGTCTGAGCTGCTGTTCCATATGCTATACTTCCATAATCCAGTGTTGACCTTAACAGCATTATATATAACATTTTCAACACCATTCTATCTGCCCCCCACTCCATTCCTGACAGGCAACGCATCACATTCAGTATTTTCTTTCCTTTGACAACTACTCTGTTAATATGTGCCGCCCATGTCAATCGAGTGTCAAACCAGACCCCCAGGAACCTAAACCCTCACACCCTCTCCAGATTCCTTCAAGTATATCCCCCCTCCCAACCTTCCTTCTACAAAAAAAACACAGTCTGTGTTTTCTCAACTGAAAACAAGCCCCACCTGAGGGACCACTGCTCAACTTCACTAATCACTTCATGAACTCTTCTGGCTGTATGGGTAATATTTCTCACTATCTTCCACAGTGCCCCATAATCCACAAACAATGATCTCTCAATATCAGGTCTCACCTGCCTTCTCTATATCTCTCACTGCAGCAATTTCCACACTTTTCAGCATAGAGATATCCCAATCTCATCTGACCCCACCTATCTTCTTAATCTTTCCACATACCTCTCCCACAGGAGTGATCCTGCCTATGTTTCCACATAACTGGTGCCAATACTCCCTCTTAGCTGTCTTAATGATCCTCCATACTACTGCTTGTGCTTGTGGGACCTTTTCAACATTCTGAAAACCCTGTTCCTACACTTCCTTGCTTCTCTAGACTCTTCAGTCCACCAGGGAACTGTGTTACTCTTTCTCCCCCGTACCAATAGGAATCACCTACCTTGCGGCCCCTACTATTACTCCATCATTCACTATTTGTATATGCTGTATCTGAATTGAGATCAACCTGAGACAGCTCCTGTTCACTCAACTCATGAAACTGACCCCACTCCGCTTTCCCAAATACCAATCTCCTCAATCGATTTCCTACTGAATCTTCCACCCTCAATCTACCCCCTGTAGATTCCTCCAAAACCTCCCAACTACATCTGCCTGCCATTGAACTTGAGATCAAAGTAAGATCCAGAGCAGCTTCAATTCCAGTTACTGGGTCAATCCTGGTTCCCCGGTCATTATTAAGACTGATGAGACATTTCTCATCCAGTAGCTCCGCCAACACTTGTCCATTTACATCAGTCCATAACCCTCCCCAGAGTGTACTATGAGCATTAAAATCCCCACACCACATTATCCGTCTCCTGTCTTGACCTTCTACATTCCAAGGGCCATCAACTCCAGTCTTTTACACGGGTTGTAAAAGTTCACCATTACCATATTCCCCCCTCCCAACCACACCTTGACATACTCCTGTTCAACTCCCTCTCCCACATACACTGCAGTTCAAAAGTTTGGGGTCACTTAGAAATGTCCTTGTATTTGAAAGAAAAGCACATTTTTTTGTCCATCAAAATAGCATCAAATTGATCAGAAATACAGTGTCAACAGTGTTAATGTTGTAAATGACTATTGTAGATGGAAACGGCAGATGTTTCATGGAGTATCTACATTGGCGTACAGACTCCCATTATCAGCAACCATCACTTGTAACGGTTTTCTAGGTGTGAAGGAGAGTCGGACCAAAATGCAGCATGTAGATTGCGATCCATGTTTTAATGAACAAACGTAAAACACGAATCAATGCAAACACTACAAAATAAAGAACGTGATGAACGTAACGAAAACCTAAAACAGCCTATCTGGTGAAAAACACATAGACAGGAACAATCACCCACAAACACACAGTGAAACCCAGGCTACCTAAATATGGTTCCCAATCAGAGACAATGACGAACACCTGCCTCTGATTGAGAACCATATCAGGCCGAACATAGAACTAGACAAACTAGACATGAAACATAGAATGCCAACCACAACATAGAAATATACAAAGTAAACTATGGTCAGGGTGTGACAGTACCCCCCCCCCCAAGGTGCGGACTCCGGCCGCAAAACCTGAACCTATAGGGGAGGGTCTGGGTGGGCATCTGTCCGCGGAGGCGGCTCTGGCGCTGGACGTGGACCCCACTCCATAATAGTCTTTGTCCACCTCCTTAGCGTCCCTAGATAGGTGACCCTCCTAAGAGACAGCTCGGGACAGAGGGGAAGCTCGGAACAGAAGGACAGCTCGGGACAGAGGTAGCTCGGGACTGATGGGTAGCTCAGCACTGAGAGGAAGCTCAGGCAGGTGGTTGGATCCGGCAGATCCTGGCTGGCTGGCGGTTCTGGAAGATCCTGGCTGACTGGCGGATCCGGAAAATCCTGGTCGACTGGCGGATCCGGAAGAGTCTGGTCGACTGGCAGATCCGGAAGAGTCTGGTCGACTGGCAGATCCGGAAGAGTCTGGTCGACTGGCAGATCCGGAAGAGTCTGGTCGACTGGCAGATCCGGAAGAGTCTGGTCGACTGGCAGATCCGGAAGAGTCTGGTCGACTGGCAGATCCGGGAGAGTCTGGTCGACTGGCAGATCTGGGAGAGTCTGGTCGACTGGCAGATCTGGGAGAGTCTGGTCGACTGGCAGATCTGGGAGAGTCTGGTCGACTGGCAGATCTGGGAGAGTCTGATCGACTGGCAGATCTGGGAGAGTCTGGTCGACTGGCAGCTCCATGCTGACTGGCTGCTCCATGATGACTGGCAGCTCTGGCTGCTCCATGCTGACTGGCTGCTCCATGCTGACTGGCAGCTCTGGCTGCTCCATGCTGACTGGCTGCTCCATGCTGACTGGCAGCTCTGGCTGCTCCATGCTGACTGGCAGCTCTGGCTGCTCCATGCTGACTGGCTGCTCCATGCTGACTGGCTGCTCCATGCTGACTGGCGGCCCTGGCTGCTCCATGCTGACTGGCGGCCCTGGCTGCTCCATGCTGACTGGCGGCCCTGGCTGCTCCATGCTAACTGGCAGCTCTGGCGGCTCCTTGCAGACTGGCAGCTCTGGCGGCTCCTTGCAGACTGGCAGCTTTGGCGGCATCCTGCAGACAGGCAGCTCTGGCGGCTCCTTGCAGACTGGCAGCTCCTTGCAGACTGGCAGCTCCTTGCAGACTGGCAGCTCCTTGCAGACTGGCAGCTCCTTGCAGACTGGCAGCTCCTTGCAGACTGGCAGCTCTATGCTAACTGGCAGCTCTATGCTAACTGGCAGCTCTATGCTAACTGGCAGCTCTATGCTAACTGGCAGCTCTATGCTAACTGGCAGCTCTATGCTAACTGGCAGTTCTGAACAGGCGGGAGACTCCGGCAGCGCTGTAGAGAAGGAAGGCTCTAACAGCGCTAAACAGGCGGGAGACTCCGACAGCGCTGGAGAGGAGGAGGGCTCCGACAGCGCTGGACAGGCGAGGCGCACTGTAGGCCTGATGCGTGGTGCTGGCACTGGTGGTACTGGGCCGAGGACACGCACAGGAAGCCTGGTGCGGGGAGCTGCTACCGGAGGGCTGGGGTGTGGAGGTGGCACAGGATGGGTTAGACCGTGAAGGCGTACTGGAGATCTTGAGAGCGGTGCTGGCACAGGACGTGCAAGGCTAGGGAGGTGCACAGGAGGCCTGGTACGTGAGACTGGCACCATCTTCACCAGCCGACTAACACGCACCTCAGGACGAGTATGGAGCGCTGACCCAGGTGCCATCAAATCCCCGACACGCTCCGTCGGGCGAATTCCATGTTTAAAACACCAACACAGCAACTCCCTCATTTCTCTCTCCTCCAATTTCCCCATTAACTCCTTCACAGTCTCTGTTTCGCTCACCTCCAACACCGGCTCTGGTTCTGGTCTCCTCATTGGCTCCTCACGATAAACAGGGAGAGTTGGCTCAGGTCTGGCTCCTGACTCTGCCACACTCTCCCTGAGCCCCCCCCCAAGAAATTTTTGGGGCTGACTATGGGGCCTCCGTCCGCGCCGCCTTGCTTGCTTCGCAAACTCCATTCTCCTATATCCTTCCGCGCACTGCTCCATCGAATCCCAGGCGGGCTCCGGCACTCTCCCTGGGTCGACCGCCCACCTGTCTATCTCCTCCCAAGAAGTATAGTCCATACTGTACTCCACTTTGGGCTGTTCTTGCCTGTTGACACGCTGCTTGGTCCGTTGGTGGTGGGTGATTCTGTAACGGTTTTCTAGGTGTGAAGGAGAGTCGGACCAAAATGCAGCATGTAGATTGCGATCCATGTTTTAATGAACAAACGTAAAACACGAATCAATGCAAACACTACAAAATAAAGAACGTGATGAACGTAACGAAAACCTAAAACAGCCTATCTGGTGAAAAACACATAGACAGGAACAATCACCCACAAACACACAGTGAAACCCAGGCTACCTAAATATGGTTCCCAATCAGAGACAATGACGAACACCTGCCTCTGATTGAGAACCATATCAGGCCGAACATAGAACTAGACAAACTAGACATGAAACATAGAATGCCCACTCAGATCACACCCTGACCAACCACAACATAGAAATATACAAAGTAAACTATGGTCAGGGTGTGACATCACTCCTGAGTTCCAATGGCACGTTGTGTTAGCTAATCCAAGTTTATTATTTTAAAAGGCTAATTGATCATTAGAACCCTTTTGCAATTATGTTAGGACAGCTGAAAACTGTTGTGCTGATTTTAGAAGCAATACAACTGGTCTTCTTTAGACTAGTTGAGTATCTGTATTTGTGGGTTTGATTACAGGCTCAAAACAAAGAACTTTCTTCTGAAACTCATCAGTCTATTCTTGTTCTGAGAAATGAAGGCTATTCCAAGAGAGAAATTGCCAAGGAACTGAAGATCTCGTACAATGCTGTGTACTACTCCCTTCACAGAACAGCGCAAACTGGCTCCAGATACTCAACAAGTCTAAAGAAGGCCAGTTTTATTACTTCTTTAATTAACAGTTTTCAGCTGTGCTAACATAATTGCAAAAGGGGTTTCTAATGATCAATTAGCCTTTTAAAATTATAAACCTCTGCCTCTGTACACCTATGTAGATATTTCATTAAAAAAAATCAGCTGATTTCTACAATAGTCATTTATAACATTTCTGGTCAATTTGATGTTATTTTAATGGACAAAAAATGTGCTTTTCTTTCAAAACCAAGGACATTTCTTAGTGACACCAAACTTTTGAAAGGTAGTGTACCTATATGGGATCCCCCACATAATAAAGGTAGCACACCCTCCTCCTACCACCCTATCTCTACAGACTGCAACATAACCTTGTTCTACAAAATTTAGAGTAGGTTTAAGCCATGTCTTCCGGAGACAAATCACATCAGGTTTGGCTGGTAACTCCTCAAGAAACTGTTTGAACTATTGCCCATTAGTCATCAAACTTCTGGCATTCCATTGAAGGATTAACACGGCACAGCCTCCGACCGCAAGGCAATACAAGCTTCCTGCCATACAGGACCTCTATACCAGGCGGTGTCAGAGGAAAGGCCCTAAAGGTCCAAAAGGCACTAAAAATGGTCAAAGACTCCAGCCACCCTAGTCATAGACTGTTCTCTCTGCAACCGCACTGCAAGTGGTACAGGAGTGCCAAGTCTAGGTCCAAGAGGATTCTAAACAGCCTCAACCCCCAAGCCATAAGACTGCTGAACATCTAATCAAATGGCTACTCAGACTATTTGCATTGCCCCCCCTCTTTTACACTGTTGGTACTTTCTGTTATTGTCTATGCATAGTCACATTAATAACTCAACCTACATGTACGTATTACCTCAATTACCTACACTAACTGGTGCCCCCACACATTGACTCTGTCTCGCTATTGTTATTTTATTGCTGCTCTTTAATTATTTGTTTAGTTTATTTTGTATTTTTGGGGGGTATTTTTCTTTAAACTCCATTGTTGGTTAGGGGCTTGTAAGTAAGCATTTCACTGTAAGGTTTACACCTGTTGTATTTGGCGCATGTGACAAATACAATTTGATTTGATTATTATGAAAATGAACCAGTACATGATTCCTGGCTGGACTGATTCTCAATCTTATTGAGGTCATTTTGTCAGTCCTGTGATCCCAAAATAACTCATTGCCTCCCCCACTATGATCTGTATCTTAGTCTTTGATTGTAATTGTTCTATGCAATTGCAACAGTCCCAAATGTAACAAACCTTCCTCATGTCTACTACCATTATTGTGTTCTCCCCCATTCTTCTCTGTACATCACGTCCAACCTGCATCCTGACCTGCCCTGGAATGCCTGCTCTTCTAGGTGCCCAGATTGTTTCCGCGTGTTCTACCCTCACTGCTTCTGCATGCAAGATTTTTCACTCACTCCTCACCTACTGCACTTCCACCTGTCTTTTCATCACTGAACAACCCCCATAGTTACTACACTTTAACTGGACCCCATATCCACATTCCCCATATGCATGTTCTCCCCCACACTTCGCACATCTCCTTTTGCCTTTACATTCCCAAACCTTTGACAGTTATAGCAACACAATGGTTTCGGAACATATGCTGGCACATGGTAACTCATATACCCAATCCTAACTTTTTCTGGCTGTACCAGATCCTCAAGTTTAGTAGCACTGACAGGCTATCCACCTACTTCCACTCTCATGTCATCTGGAGGCGTTTTGCCTCAATAAGAGAGCCTCCTTCAAGTGGTCCTTTATGTCTTTCATGTTAACAATTTCTGTAACTCCTGAAAAAACTCCCTTCACCCACTGCCGTCCAGTTTGATCCTGCATACCACACGTTTACATACAGTACCAGTCAAAAGTTTGATCCTGCATACCACACGTTTACATACAGTACCAGTCAAAAGTTTGATCCTGCATACCACACATTTACATACAGTACCAGTCAAAAGTTTGATCCTGCATACCACATGTTTACATACAGTACCAGTCAAAAGTTTGATCGTGCATACCACATGTTTACATACAGTACCAGTCAAAAGTTTGATCGTGCATACCACATGTTTACATACAGTACCAGTCAAAAGTTTGATCCTGCATACCACACATTTACATACAGTACCAGTCAAATATTTGATCGTGCATACCACACGTTTACATACAGTACCAGTCAAAAGTTTGATCGTGCATACCACACATTTACATACAGTACCAGTCAAAAGTTTGATCCTGCATACCACATGTTTACATACAGTACCAGTCAAAAGTTTGATCGTGCATACCACATGTTTACATACAGTACCAGTCAAAAGTTTGATCCTGCATACCACACGTTTACATACAGTACCAGTCAAAAGTTTGATCGTGCATACCACACGTTTACATACAGTACCAGTCAAAAGTTTGGACACACCAACTCTTTCAAGGGTTTTTCTTTATTTTTACTATTTTCTATGTTGTAGAATAATAGTGAAGACATCACAACTATGAAATAACACATAGGGAATCATGTAGCAACCAAAAAAGTGTTAAACATATCAAAATATGTTTTATATTTTGATTCTTCAAAGTATCCATCCTTGGCCTTGATGACAACTGTACACACTCTTGGCATTCTCTGAACCAGCTTCACCTGGAATGCTTTTCCAACAGTCTTGAATAAGTTGCCACATATGCTGAGAGCTTGCTGTCTGCTTTTTCTTCACTCTGCGGTCCAACTCATCCCAAACCATCTCAGTTGGGTTTAGGTCGGGTGATTGTGAAGGCCAGGTCATCTGATGCAGTACTCCAACACTCTCCTTTTTGGTCAAATAGCTCTTACACAGCCTGGAGGTGTGTTGGGTCCTTGTCCTGTTGAAAAACAAATGATAGTCCCACTAAGCCCAAACCAGATGGGATGGCGTATCGCTGCAGAATGCTGTGGTAGCAATGCTGGTTAATAAGTGTGCCTTGAATTCTAAACAAATCACAGACAGTGTCACCAGCAAAGCACACCCACACCATCACACCTCTTCCTCCATGCTTCACGGTGGGAACCACACATGCAGAGATCATCTGTTCACCTACTCTGCGTCTCACAATGACACAGCGGATGGAACCAAAAATCTCAATTTTGGACTCATCAGACCGAAGGACAGATATAATGTCCATTGCTCGTGTTTCTTGGCCCAAGCAAGTATCTTCTTCTTATTGGTGTCCTTTAGTAATTGATTCTCTGCAAGAATTTTGACTATGAAGGCCTATTCACGCAGTCTCCTCTGAACAGTTAATGTTGAGATGTGTCTCTTACTTGAACTCTGTGAAGCATTTAATTGGACTGCAACTTCTGAGGCTGGTAACTCTAATGAACTTATCCTCCGCAGCAGAGGTCATTCTGGATCGTCCTTTCCTGTGGCGGAAACTCTCCCCTCTACATTTCATGGGAATTCTCCCCCAGAAACCGCTTGTGCATTCATTAACTCACTCACATTTTGATCACCTGATTAGGGTGCATGTCATCTCTACATAGTCCATGCATTCATGATCCCTGGCATACAAATGCAAGTTTCAAGTTTTATTAGTTGTATGTGCAGGATACGCAAGGTATACATTGTCCAACAAAATGCTTTCTTGCAGGTTCCTTCTCGACAATGCAACAACAATAAGAAATAATACAAGATAAGAATACCATCATAAAGTAAATGGCTCAGTAGAAACATATGAAGTACAGTATGTTTGAGAAATGCCCTCTGAAACAAACGTTAAAGGAAGAGTTCCTCCTCACGGTCATTGGGATGACATGTGCGTCAGGCTTTGTTGCCCAACCCAGCCTCTTGGGATGGGCAACACAAAAACTCTTTGTCTTTGTGTCTTTGAGGAGTGTTCAGTGTTTACTCTTTGCATCCAGGTGCCTATCGTCACTCGTGCTTTTTAACATGCCAGCTATACTGTGGGCTTTCTGTGTGCTAGGTTTGGGCTTAGGTTGCTTAGGTTAAGACAGGTGATATCGGGACCTTCAATGTAAATAGACTCTAATGCACCACTTCCTTGTATACATATAGGGCCTAGGCAACCCTACTGTGTGTGTGTGTAGTATTTTGACAACCCTTCTCCCTCTGAGCTTTGACTTGTACTGTTTTTCTGTCACTTTTCATATTGATTTTGTTTGAGAGCAGTGGCGTAAAGTACTTAAGTAAAAGTACTTAAGTAGTTTTTTTAGGGTATCTGTACTTTACTATTTACATTTGACAATTTTTACCCCACTACATTCCTAAAAAAAAAAATTACTTTTTACTGCATACATTTTCCCTGACACCAAAAAGTACTCTTTAAAGAATAGAAGTATGGTCCAATTCCCGCACCTACCAGCAAACATGATGTCTGACGGACTCACTAAACACAAATACTGTTTGCAAATGATGTCTGAGTGTTGGTGTACCCCTGTCTGTGTGTATATAAATAAAAAAAACAAGGAAATGCCTTCTGTTTTTCTTATTTTAATGAATAGCATTTACTTTTACTTAAGTATGAGAATTGAGTACTGTATTTAAGTACATTTTAAACCAGATACTTGTAGACTTTTTCTCAAGTAGTATTTTACTGGGTGACTTTTACTTGAGTCATATTCTATGAAGGTATCTTTACTTTTACTTGAATATGTCAGTCGAGTACTTTTTCCACCACTGCTTGAGAGATATGGTGTAGCTTTAGCTTCAACAAATACACATATAGGCATTCCTACCCTGGAGTCATATAGGCAATCCTACCCTGGAGTCATATAGGCAATCCTACCCTGGAGTCATATAGGCAATCCTACCCTGGAGTCATATAGGCAATCCTACCCTGGAGTCATATAGGCAATCCTACCCTGGAGTCATATAGGCAATCCTACCCTGGAGTCATATAGGCAATCCTACCCTGGAGTCATATAGGCAATCCTACCCTGGAGTCATATAGGCAATTCTACTTTGTAGTCATTTTTTCTTTATTTAACTAGGCATGTCAGTTAAGAACAAATTCTTATTTTCAATGATGGCCTGGGAACAGTGGGTTAACTGCCTTGTTCAGGGGCAGAACGACAGATTTTTACCTTTACCTTGTCAGCTCTGGGATTCGATCTTGCAACCTTTCTGTTACTCGTCCAACACTCTAACCACTAGGCTACGCTGCCGCCTCCTACTCTGCAGTCATATAGGCAATCCTACTCTGTAGTCATATAGGCAATCCTACGCTGGAGTCATAGGCAATCCTACTCTGTAGTCATATAGGCAATCCTACGCTGGAGTCATAGGCAATCCTACTCTGGAGTCACCTTACAGTGAAATGCTTACTTACAGGCTCTAACCAATGATGCAAAGAAAAAAAAAAGAAAAACAATGTGTGTGTGTGTAGGTACTGTAAGTAAAAGAAATAAAACAACAGTAAAAATATATTTGAAAAAAAGAGTAGCAAGGCTATATACAGACACCTGTTAGTCAGGCTTATTGAGGTAGTATGTACATGTAGGTATCGTTAAAGTGACTATGCATATATGATGAACAGTGTAGCAGAAGCGTAAAAAGAGGGGTTGGCGGGTGGTGGGACACAATGCCGATAGCCCGGTTAGCCAATGTGTGGGAGCACTGGTTGGTCGGGGCAATTTAGGTAGTATGAACATGACTGTATAGTTAAAGTGACCATGCATATAAGATAAACAGGGAGTAGCAGCAGTGTAAAAGAGGGGTTGGGGGAGGCACACAATGCAAATAGCCCGGGTCTTATGGCTTGGGGGTAAAACTGTTGAGAAGCCTTTTTGTCCTAGACTTGGCACTCCTACTATGGAGTCATATAGACTACTACTCTGGACAAGGCTTGACAAGGCTGCCACTGAAAACTCTAGGCATTTCCTTGTGTCTTACCATCACCGGCATTTAGACTTTCTTCGTTTGAGGGACATGGTGTGGCATGCCATTTACCATCCCTACCTGGATTCAATACCAAGATCCCTCCAGCACCCCACAGTTATTATGTAACATAGAAGAATGTATTTCACATTTCATGATAAAACTGTTGCCCTAATGTAACCTGTTACTTTTCCCCTGTGGGGAAATCAGATTATTCTTAAGCAGTTAAGCAGTCGGCCCACTGCCATCAACATTAACAGGGAGGGCATGAAGTCTGGTTATACAAGTTTCCTTAAGCATAGCCAACTGTGTACATCTCTATGCTGTGGTATCAGTTGTTATGTTTCTTTCTGTAATCTAACCTTCTTGTTATTGGTCTCTCTGATAGATTTGTACTAGTAACCCGGATTTTGAAAGTGAGCAAGCAGTTTGCAGAATTTATCAATAAAGAGTTTGCAGCGCTTAACTACACTGTGCTGTCGGAGCCTCCTGGTTCAATATACTTTCACTGTATTTGAGCCTTTATTAATGATATTTTGTACCCATTTCATCTCAGCGACAGACTAATGACAATGAGTTAGTCGTTCAATTGAAGTCAAGTGAAGCCACAGTATTGTTATGCCTGTTGATGTCATGTTCGTTTTTGTAAAAAGAAAAAACAAACTTGATTTGTCTGCACGATATCTAAGGAAGTCTCAAGGTTTTGCTCGCATAGGTAGAGAGTATCTCATGATAAGCTGTAGACCACACCATCTATATTCTTTGTAGCTGTCCATTTACCACCACAAACCGAGACTGGCACACTCAATGAGCTGTATACGGACATACGCAAACAGGAAAACCCTCATCTAGGTGGCGCTCCTAGTGGTCGGGGATTTTAATGCAGGGGAACTTAAATCAGTTTTACCTCATTTCTACCAGCATGTTAAATGTGCAACCAGAAGGAAAGAAACTCTAGACCACCTTTACTCCACACAGAGACACCTACAAAGCACTCCCTCGCCCTCCATTTGGCAAATCTGACCATAATTCTATCCTCCTGATTCCTGCTTACAAGCAAAAACTAAAGCAGGAAGCACCAGTGACTCAGCCAATAAAAAGTGGTCAGATGAAGCAGATGCTGAGCTACAAGACTGTTTTGCTATCACAGACTGGACTGTGTTCCGGGATTCTTCCAATGGCATTGAGGAGTACACAACATCAGTCACTGGCTTCATCAATAAGTGCATCGATGACTTCGCCCCCGCAGTGACTGTACGTACATACCCCAACCAGAAGCCATGGATCACAGGAAACATCCACAATGAGCTAAAGTGTAGAGCTGATGCTTTCAAGGAGAGGAACTCTAACTCGGAAGCTTATAAGAAATCCCGCTATGCCCTCTGACGAACCATCAAACAGGCAAAGCATCAATACAGGACTAAGATCGAATTGTACTACATGCTCGTCGAATGTGGCATGGCTTGCAAACTATTACAGACTACAAAGGGAAGCACAGCCGGGAGCCACTATTGTTATTTTACTGCTGCACTTACATTTTTTGTTACTTATATTTCTTAACTGCATTGTTGATTAAGGGCTTGGAAGTAAGCATTTCACTGTAAGATTGTTGTATTCGGCACGTGACAAACATTTGATTTGAGTGGTGAACACTTTAGCTCCTTGTCCAGCTTTACTACCCCATTCTTGCCAATAAACAGAGGACAACTTCAGGTCTTAAAGATTACATTACTGCACGAGGCTGTGCCGGAAGACCTCAAAAGCTGCAGCATCAAGAACAACTATTGAAGTAGCTATAGCCTATTACCAGCAAGAAAGGACACAACACCCTCCCCCCCCAACCACAATCTATCCTTGTCACATCTAATCCTGATGTGCCCTCATGTGTTTCGAGGCTGAGCAACAATTAACCAAAGGCTGACTCCAAATGTGTTTGATTGTTTATGTTGACCAGATAGCGATGGTCTGCTGGGCTGACCGAACATGACAGCTGTTACGTATGCCTCTAGGAAGAGGGAACGCAACACCCTGCTACAACTCAACTCCCCATGGAGTGAAAGAGGTATGGGACTGTAGGTGCGAGTAAGGATGACAAAAGGCAGAGAATTGACCATTTACTAGGAATTGATTCCATTACATGGTAACGTTGGGGAAAAGAAGCTGAACGGAACCTAAGCAAAGAAAGTAAATATCAAAGCCCCCTCTCCTACCTTACCTGCCTACCCACTACTTACCAAACTAGCACCACCTGGTGCACTAACCAAAATACAGGGGATGGTCCACCCGGGTCTTACCTAGTGTACATAGAGTATGTACTACAGGTATATGTATGCCCGCAGGCCTCTTGCCTAAGCTCTCCCAAGGTGCCTTCCCTTCCCCCCTGGGAACAAAAACAGAATAACTAAAACAACGTATAATCAAATCACTGCGTCCTATTGACATACAACCAATCAGCTCAATCAACACAGGACACACTAATCAGCTCAAGCCTAACAACACCCAACACCCAACACCCAACACCCAACACCCAACACCCAACACCCAACACCCAACACCCAACACCCAACACATGATACTACCCTCTTCTCTCAGCAATCTTCTCCTCTGAGCAACAGAACACTGGCTTTTATAGCTGGAGAAGGAGTCTAATGGGATACAGCTGTATCCTGACGAGGGGGCGGGGTCAGCTCCAATTAGCCATGGAGTCGACCAATCAGCTGCTTGGGGGATTCCAGGAAGCCATTTCCTGAAATACATACAAATACACAAACCACAACACAGAAACTGGGGAACGTAACAACAGCACAGAGTCAATAAGAGCAATTAAGAAAGCAAGAGGTGAGAAGACAAGGCTGCATCACCGCCTGTTATGGCAAATGCACCGCCCCCAACCGCAAAGCTCTACAGAGTGTGGTGCGGATGGCCCAGTACACTGAGTCCGAGCTCCCTGCCACCCAGGACCTTTATATCTGGCGATGTTAGAGGAAGGCCCGAAAAATTGCCGAAGACTTCAACCACTCAAGCCATAGACTGTTCTCTCTGCTATTGTCTGACACATGGCACCGGTGCATCGGCTCTCATACCAACAGGCCAATAAGACAGATAAATAGCCATACGACTGCTAAATAGTTGGGGACATGTACTGGGGGGGTGCTAGTTCAACTCAAGGTGTCATAAATAAAATGTACCACCCTCCCCTCATAGAATTAACTCAAAATAAAGCTTAACAACTTTTGTCAATTCAATTACATGGTTTGTGTTTTCAACAACACAGTAAATAGGAAAATACATATGCAGACCTGATTAAAGGTTATCGACAAAAATAAATTACATCCCTCCCTAACTTGTAAGCTTACCCAGTATCGAAGGTTTGGCCACTGCACAGTTTGGATAGATTGATTGATCTGATTTGTCAGTAAAAAAAAAGACATACATTGCATTTAGAAAGAATTCAGACCTCTTCCCTTTTTCCACATTTTGTTGCGTTACAGACTTATTCTAAAATTAACTAAATTAAAAGTTTTCCTCATCAATCTACACATAATTGTCATGCTCTGACCATAGAGAGCCCTTGGTTCTTTATGGTGTAGTAGGTCAGGTCATGACTAGGGGGTGTTCAAGTTCAATATTTCAATGTTAGTGTTTTGTATGGTTCCCAATTAGAGGCAGCTTGTATTCGCTGCCTCTAATTGGGGGATCATATTTAGGTAGCCATTTTTCCCACCTGTGTTTGTGGGATATTATTTGTGCTTGTAGCACCACTGAGGTTATGTTTCGTTGCTTGGTTATTGTTTTTTTGAGAAGTTTCACTGCAAATAAAGATGTGGAACTCGACACACGCTGCTCCTTGGTTCCGTCCTTATTACGAATGTGACACATAATGAATGACAAAGTGAAAACAGGTTTTTAGGAATGTTTGCAAATTTATAACATTTGAATACAGAAATACCTTATTTACATAAGTATTCAGACCCTTTATTATGAGCCTCGAAATTTAGCTCCGTTGCATCCTGTTTCCATTGATCATCCTTGAGACATTTCTACAACTTGACTAGAGTCCACCTGTGATAAATTTAATTGATTGGACATGATTTGGAAAGGCACACCTGTTTATATAAGGTCCCACATTTAACAGTGCATGTCAGAGCAAAAATCAAGCCATGAGGTCGAACAAATTGTTTGTAGAGCTCAAAGACAGTGTTGTGTCAAGGCACATAGATACAGACACATTACATAGATACATATACAATTACATAGATATAGACACATTACATAGATACAGACACATTACATAGATATAGACACATTACATAGATACATTACATAGATACATATACAATTACATAGATACATTACATAGATATAGAAACATTACATAGATATAGACACATTACATAGATATAGACACATTACAAAGATACATATACAATTACATAGATACAGACACATTAAATACATACAAACACATTACATAGATACAGACACATTACAAGATACCGGAGAGGGGGGGTAGCGATGACAATGCTGCAGCGCAGATGTGCTGATGTGCATTACATAGATATAGATACATTACAGAGATACAGACACAATACATAGATAGATACATATACAATTACATAGATATAGACACATTACAGAGATACATATACTCTGCTCCATATGCTCTCTATATCCTGCAATAGACCACCATCTGCCCCCAGCTGTGCTCTGGACACCATATGTGAACTGATTGCCGCCCATCTATCTTCAGAGCTCGTGTTGCTAGGCGACCTAAACTGGAACATGCTTAACACCCCAGCCATCCTACAATATAAGCTTGATAACCTCATTCAAATTATCAATGAACCTACCCGGTATCACCCCAATGCCGTAAATACGGGCACCCTCATAGATATCATCCTAACCAACTTGCCCTCAAAATACACCTCTGCTGTTTTCAACTAAGATCTCAGCGATCACTGCCTGCATCCGTAATGGGTCAGCGGTCAAATGACCTCCACTCATCACTGTCAAACGCTCCCTGAAACACTTCAGCGAGCAGGCCTTTCTAATCGACCTGGCCGGGGTATCCTGGAAGGATATTGATCTCATCCCGTCAGTAGAGGATGCCTAGTTTTTTTTTTTTTAAATGCCTTCCTCACCATCTTAAATAAGCATGCCCCATTCAAGAAATTTAGAACCAGGAACAGATACAGTATAGCCCTTGGTTCTCTCCAGACCTGACTGTCCTTAGCCAACACAAAAACATCCTATGGTGTTCTGCATTAGCATCGGACAGCCCCCGTGATATGCAACTTTTCAGGGAAGCTAGAAACCAATGTACACAGGCAGTTAGAAAAGCCAAGGCTAGCTTTATCAAGCAGAAATTTGCTTCCTGCAACACAAACTCAAAAAAGCTCTGGGACACTGTAAAGTCCATGGAGAATAAGAACACCTCCTCCCAGCTGCCCACTGCACTGAAGATAGGAAACACCTTCACCACCGATAAATCCACAATAATTGAGAATTTTAATAAGCATTTTTCTACGGTATGCTTTCCACCTGCTTACCCCTACCCCGGTCAACAGCACTGCACCCCTCACAGCAACTCGCCCAAGCCTTCCCTATTTCTCCTTCTCCCAAATCCAGTCAGCTGATGTTCTGAAAGAGCTGCAAAATCTGGACCCCTACAAATCAGCCTGGGCAAGACAATCTGGACCCTTTCTTTCTAAAAAATGATCTGCCGAAATTGTTGCCACGCCTGTTCAACCTCTCCTTTGTGTCGTCTGAGATTTCCAAAGATTGGAAAGCAGCTGTGGTCATCCCCCTCTTCAAAGGGGGTGGACACTCTTGACCCAAACTGCTACAGACCTATATCTATCCTACCCTGCCTTTCTAAGGTCTTCAAAAGCCGAGTCAACAAACAGATTACTGACCATTTCGAATCACACCATACCTTCTCCGCTATGCAATCTGGTTTCAGAGCTGGTCATGGGTGCACCTCAGCCATGCTCAAGGTCCTAAACGATATCTTAACCGCCATTGACAAGAAACAATACTGTGCAGCCGTATTCATTGACCTGGCCAAGGCTTTCGACTCTGTCAATCACCACATCCTCATCGGCAGACTCGACAGCCTTGGTTTCTCAAATGATTGCCTTGCCTGGTTCACCAAATACTTCTCTGATAGAGTTCAGTGTGTCAAATCGGAGGGTCTGTTGTCCGGGCCTCTGGCAGTCTCTATGGGAGTGCCACAGGGTTCAATTCTTGGACCGACTCTCTTCTCTGTATACATCAATGATGTCGCTCTTGCTGCTGGTGAGTCTCTGATCCTCCTCTACGCAGACGACACAATTCTGTATACTTCTGGCCCTTCTATGGACACTGTGTTAACAACTCTCCAGGCGAGCTTCAATGCCATACAACTCTCCTTCCGTGGCCCCCAATTGCTCTTAAATACAAGTAAAACTAAATGCATGCTCTTCAACCGATCGCTGCCTGCACCTGCCCGCCTGTCCAACATCACTACTCTGGACGGCTCTGACTTAGAATATGTGGACAACTACAAATACCTAGGTGTCTGGTTAGACTGTAAACTCTCCTTCCAGACTCACATCAAACATTTCCAATCCAAAGTTAAATCTAGAATTGGCTTCCTATTTTACAACAAAGCATCCTTCACTCATGTTGCCAAACATACCCTTGTAAAGCTGACCATCCTACCGATCCTCGACTTCGGCGATGTCATTTGCAAAATCGCCTCCAACACCCTACTCAATAAATTGGATGCAGTCTATCACAGTGCCATCGGTTTTGTCACCAAAGCCACATATACTACCCACCATTGCGACCTGTACTCTCTCGTTGGCTGGCCCTTGCTTCATACTCGTCGCCAAACCCACTGGCTCCAGGTCATCTACAAGACCCTGCTAGGTAAAGTCCCCCCTTATCTCAGATCGCTGGTCACCATAGCAGCACCCACCTGTAGCAGACGCTCCAGCAGGTATATCTCTCTGGTCACCCCCAAAACCAATTCTTCCTTTCCTTCCAGTTCTCTGCTGCCAATGACTGGAACAAACTACAAAAATCTCTGAAACTGGAAACACTTATCTCCCTCACTAGCTTTAAGCACCAGCTGTCAGAGCAGCTCACAGATTACTGCACCTGTACATAGCCCATCTATAATTTAGCCCGAACAACTACCTCTTTCCCTACTGCATTTATTTATTTATTTTGCTCCTTTGCACCCCATTATTTCTATCTCTACTTTGCACATTCTTCCACTGCAAATCAAACATTCCCTTGTTTACTTGCTATATTGTATTTACTTCGCCACCATGGCCTTTTTTTGCCTTTACCTCCCTTATCCCTCACATTGTATATAGACTTATTTTTCTACTGTATTATTGACGGTATGTTTATTCTACTCCATGAGTAACTCTGTGTTGTTGTATGTGTCTAAATGCTCTGCTTTATCTTGGCCAGGTCGCAATTGTAAATGAGACATTTTTCTCATTTTGCCTACCTGGTTAAATAAAGGTGAAATAAATAAAAATACAATTACATAGATACAGACACATTACAGAGATACAGACACATTACAGAGATACAGACACATTACAGAGATACACATTACATAGATACACATACAATTACATAGATACAGACACATTACAGAGATAGACAAAACAATTCTCAACCTCCAGATGAGTATGAGTGGGAAGTTTAAGTACAATTCTTACAAGCTTGTTTGGCTGGAAGCCTATTCTTTAGATGTTTAGGGCTGCTGGTGATCCATGATGTGCATAATCAAAGTGACACTAGACTAGCGCACTTGCCAGAGTATTTATGGTGTCTATGCAGTGGGGCAAAAAAGTATTTAGTCAGCCTCAAATTGTGCAAGTTCTCCCACTTAAAAAGATGAGAGAGGCCTGTAATTTTCATCATAGGTACTTCAACTATGACAGACAAAATGAGAAAAAAAATCCAGAAAATCACATTGTAGGATTTTTTATGAATTTATTTGCAAATGATGGTGGAAAATAAGTATTTGGTCACCTACAAACAAGCAAGATTTCTGGCTCTCACAGACCTGTAACTTTCTCTTTAAGAGGCTCCTCTGTCCTCCACTTGTTACCTGTATTAATGGCACCTGTTTGAACTTGTTATCAGTATAAAAGACACCTGTCCACAACCTCAAACAGTCACACTCCAAACTCCACTATGGCCAAGACCAAAGAGCTGTCAAAGGACACCAGAAACAAAATTGTAGACCTGCACCAGGCTGTGAAGACTGAATCTGCAATAGGTAAGCAGCTTGGTTTGAAGAAATCAACTGTGGGAGCAATTATTAGGAAATGGAAGACATACAAGACCACTGATAATCTCCCTCGATCTGGGGCTCCACGCAAGATCTCACCCCGTGGGGTCAAAATGATCACAAGAACGGTGAGCAAAAATCCCAGAACCACACGGGGGGACCTAGTGAATGACCTACAGAGATCTGCGACCAAAGTAACAAAGCCTAACATCAGTAACACACTACGCCGCCAGGGACTCAAATCCTGCAGTACCAGACGTGTCCCCCTGCTTAAACCAGTACATGTCCAGGCCCATCTGAAGTTTGCTAGAGAGTATTTGGATTATCCAGAAGAAGATTGGGAGAATGTCATATGGTCAGATGAAACCAAAATATAACTTTTTGGTAAAAACTCAACTCGTCATGTTTGGAGGACAAAGAATGCTGAGTTGCATCCAAAGAACACCATACCTACAGTGAAACATGGGGGTGGAAACATCATGCTTTGGGGCTGTTTTTCTGAAAAGGGACCAGGACTACTGATCCATGTAAAGGAAAGAATGAATGGGGCCATGTATCGTGAGATTTTGAGTGAAAACCTCCTTCTATCAGCAAGGGCATTGAAGATGAAACGTGGCTGGGTCTTTCAGCATGACAATGATCCCTAACACCCCGGGCAACGAAGGAGTGGTAAGAAGCATTTCAAGGTCCTGGAGTGGCCTAGCCAGTCTCCAGATCTCAACCCCATAGAAAATCTTTGGAGGGAGTTGAAAGTCCGTGTTGCCCAGCAACAGCCCCAAAACATCACTGCTCTAGAGGAGATCTGCATGGAGCAATGGGCCAAAATACCAGCAACAGTGTGTGAAAACCTTGTGAAGACTTACAGAAAATGTTTGACCTCTGTCATTGCCAACAAAGGGTATATAACAAAGAATTGAGATAAACTTTTGTAGGTGACCAAATACTTATTTTCCACCCTAATTTGCAAATAAATTCATTAAAAGTCCTACAATGTGATTTTCTGGATTTTTTGTTTTCTCATTTTGTCTGTCATAGTTGAAGTGTACCTATGATGAAAATGATAGGCCTCTCTCATCTTTTTAAGTGGGAGAACTTGCACAATTGGTGGCTGACTAAATACTTTTTTGCCCCACTATAGCTAGGTTTCCATCCAATTGCCAACAGATTTTCATGGGAATATTCTAAAATCTTCATAAAACAATATACAATTTCAGAGTTTGCTTTACGAAAATGTGTCGACGGACAACATGACCGGGAACATTTTAATTTACCGGACATTTCAGACATTTTATGGATATCTTTATGCATTCAGATCCAACCTGGCGCAGCCAGCGCTATCAAGAAACGAGGGATATTGGACAAATTAGCCACATTTACGTGTCATTAAAAACAGGGTTAGGCTACTTTCCTGAAACAGTAATTGTCCACCTCACGGTTCAGCTGTAAGAGATTTGAGAAATAAATATTTCAGGGCATTGACCTATGGGCTCAGGTGTCGACTGTATCTTACATTTTACATTCTGTAAAAGCTTTCCCTTGAACTGCAAAAACACTTTTTTTCACTTAGTGCAAACAGGTTGATATGGGGGACAGATTAGATTTAGTTGTCAACTCTGCATTATATACAGTACCAGTCAAACGTTTGGACAAACCTACTCATTCAAGGGTTTTTCCTTATTTTACTATTTTCTACATTGTAGAATAATAGTGAAGACATTAAAACTATTAAATAACACATACAGAATGATGTAGCAACCAAATATTTTATATTTGAGATTCTTCAAACCAGTCACCCTTTGCCTTGATGACTGCTTTGCACACTCTTGGCTTAGTCTCAACCAGCTTCATGAGGAATGCTTTTCCAACAGTCTTGAAGGGGTTCCCACATTTGCTGAGAACTTGTTGGTTGCTTTTCCTTCACTCTGCGGTCCAACTCATCCAAAACCATCTCAATTGGGTTGGGTCGGATGATTGTGGAGGCCAGGTCATCTGATGCAGCACTCCAACACTCTCCTTCTTTGTCAAATAGCCCTTACACAGCCTGGAGGTGTGTTGGGTCATTGTCCTGTTGAAAACAAATGATAGTCCCACTAAGCGCAAATCAGATGGGATGGCGTATCGCTGCAGAATGCTGTGGTAGCCATGATGGTTAATAAGTGTGCCTTGAATTCTAAACAAATCACTGACAGTGTCACCAGCACCCCACACCATCACACCATCACACCTCCTCATCCATGCTTTACGGTGGGAACCACACATACGGAGATAATCTGTTCACTTACTCTGCGTCTCACAAAGACACACCGCTTGGAACCAAAAATCTCAAATTTGAACTCATTAGAGTGTCTGGTTTGAAAAACAGACGCCTCACATGGCCTCAACTGGCAGCTTCATTAAATAGTACCCGCAATACACCCGTCTTAATGTCAACAGTGAAGAGGTGACTCCGGGATGCTGGCCTTCTAGGCTGAGTTGCAAAGAAAAAGCCAGACTGGACAGAAAAATAAAAGATTAAGATGGGCAGAAAAACACAGACACTGGAAAGAGGAACTCTGCCTAGAAGGCCAGCATTCCTGAGTCGCCTCTTCACTGTTGACGTTGAGACTGGTGTTTTGTGGGACCTATTTAATGAAGATGCCAGTTGAGGACTTGTGAAGCGTTTGTTTCTCAAACTAGACGCGCTAATGTACTTGTCCTCTTGCTCAGTTGTGCACCGGGGCCTCCAACTACTCTTTCTATTCTGGTTAGAACCCGTTTGCGCTGTTCTGTGAAGGGAGTAGTACACAGCATTGTACGAGATCTTCAGTTTCTTTGCAATTTCTCGCATGGAATAGCCTTCATTTCTCAGAACAAGAATAGACTGATGAGATTCAGAAGAATGTTTTTTGTTTCTGGCCATTTTGAGCCTGTAATCAAATCCACAAATGTTGATGTTCCAGATACTCAACTAATCTAAAGAAGGACAATTTTTAATGCTTCTTTAATCAGGACAACAGTTTTCAGCTGTGCTAACATATATGCAAAAGAGTTTTCTAATGATCAATTTGCCTTTTAAAATTATGAACTTGGATTAGCTAACACAACGTGCCATTGGAACACAGGAGTGATGGTTGCTGATAATGGGTTTCTGTACGCCTATGTAGATATTCAATTGAAAATCATCAGTTTCCAGCTACAATAGTCATTTACAACATTAACAATTTATACACTGTATTTCTGATCAATTTTATGTTATTTTAATGGACAAAAAATGTGCTTTTCTTTCAAAAGCAAGGAAATTTCTAAGTGACCCCAAACTTTTGAACAGTAGTGTAGCTCCATTCTACCGAACTGCTAAGCTGCTTGTCTTATTCCCATTTTAGATTTTGACAACAAATGGCTCCATTCACTCTCACTCTACTTATTCAAGTCTTTTCACGTTGATCTGGATCACTTGTTACTAATAATAGGTGCAAATCCACCACCCAGTTGGCCAAAGTTCATTGAAAAGAGCCTCAGAGAGAGAGCAAGTCAGGTTTCCATTTCAGTCCAGGGCTTTGATTAACCTACTTATGAGTAAATCTGTTGTGCCAATTATCGGCTGCAGTCAGTCTGCTAGCAAGGCTAATACTTACTGGAAATGGTGAGGCTGACGCTGCTTAATGCTATTGTTATATTAAAATCGACCCAAATTCAAGGCAGTGAGTTCAGTGTATTCCTATATGTCTAATCCCCTGGGTCTCCTCTGTTAACCTTTAAGCTGCCTGCAACAAGATGAGATTGCTTCCTGTTGGCACCAACTAAGGTGGGATAGAATCTAAACAGTTTCGAAGAATTGTCCTGTGGTAACACCTTTGGTTATATAATGTTATGTAATGGGGATTATAGGCCCTGACATTTGTTTTCTCAAACAACAGCTGGGTCTACAGAAGCCAACGTACGATGTCTTAGCCACCCCCTAAAAAACAGACCAGACTGCTACAGGTTATCCTCTTAGGTTATCCTCAAAGAGTCGGTTGTCTTAAGTCTGCCCGTGCAGAGTTGTAGAACTATGTTTATCTTGTATTGACTGATTGTGATTGTGAGAGAGTTCACAAGACTCTGACTATGGGTGCATTCACACTGGGTTGGCATGGTTCAATTTTGTTTCAACAGGTATAATGCATAATTATGTTGTTATAATGTGGAAGACATCATGAGCAGGTGCCATTTTTCTAATGCCCTACTAGTATCAATATCCTCATCATAATACATTATAAGCACATTTATAATGCCTTGAGCTATTCATAATGCATTATAATAAATTATAACTTATAATAAGGAAAAAAATTGTTAGGCATGTTATGTAATCCGTAAACAATTGATCAATCAATCAATCAAATTTATTCATAAAGACCCTTTAACATCAGCAGATGTCACAAAGTGCCATACAGAAACCCAGCCTAAAACCTCAAACAGCAAGCAATGCTGATGTAGAAGCACGGTGGCTAGGAAAAACTCCCTAGAAAAGCAGGAACCTAGGAAGAAACCTAGAGAGGAACCAGGCTCTGAACCAGGCTCTGAGGGGTGGCCAGTTCTCTTCTGGCTGTACATGGCCATTAAGGCCAGATTGTTCTTCATGATGTTCAAATGTTCATAGTTGACCAGCAGGGTCAAATAATAATCACAATAGTTTTAGAGTGGGCCACAGGTCAGTACCTCAGGATTAAATGTCAGTTGGGCTTTTCATAGGCAACCATTCAGCGGTCGAGACAGCAGGTGCGGTAGAGAGAGAAAGAGTCGAAACAGCAGGTCTGGGACAAGTAAGCACGTCCGGGTTTACATGTCAGGGTTCCATAGCCGCAGGCAGAACAGTTGCAACTGGAGCAGCAGCACAACCAGGTGGACTGGGGACAGCCAGGAGTCATCAGGCCAGGTAGTCCGGAGTCATGGTCCGATACCCCCGGACAGGGCCAACCAGGCAGGACCAGGCAGGATAAAACCCCACCCACTTTGCCAAAGCACAGCCCTCACCACTAGAAGGATATCAACAGACCACCAACTTACTACCCTGAGACAAGGCTGAGTATAGTCCACAAAGATCTCCTCCACTGCACAAGCCTGAGGGGAAGTAAAACCGGACAGGATGACCATGTCAGTGACAAACTACTCAAGTGACGCACCCCTCCTAGGGAAGTTATGGAAGGGCACTAGTAAGCCAGTGACTCAGCCCCCGTAATGGGGTCAGAAGGCAGAGAATCTCAGTAGAGTTAGGGGACCCAGCCAGGCAGAGACAGTAGCCAACAGTAGCCTATGTACTTTTTTACTGAATGTTAGCAAAGTACTACTATAGTTTACATATTAATACACAGTGTCAAATTGTGTATTGTCTAGTGTCAAATGTTTTAATTTCCCCAGTTGGCTTTGAGCGTGAGAAATCTTTTCTAATGTCTTTGATGTGTTTCAAACCTCCATGAAACTATTATGTTAGAGTGATTTCCCAACCACTATTATTACATAATCAAAACAAGCTCCAACCCTGATTATGGGTAGACCAAGTATGTGTTTCTGTCTATTACAATGCCAAGGAGAGGGATTCATGCATTGCAGACCGTTTTTATTTAGAAACTTCAGACGGAAAAGTCTTATGCTGAAACCACTGTGGTTTGTAATAAGCTTTGTAGCCTACTTTCACTTCATGACCAGCAACAGTTGTTCTCCATGCAATCAGGGTTCTTAGAGCCCCTTGCAAACACAGGCTACACAGCAATGTCAACACTGGCACCACACCGGTGCAACGTCAAACACTTGGCATCAACTTTTATTAATAAAATCAAATCAATATGCTGTGCGGTAACACATTGTGCAATGCACAAGGCCACAACAAGCATGTCACATGAATACCATGGATGTCTTAACCTGGGGTTTTAGTGATAAAATGGACAAAGACATCTTACTATAGTAGTGACTCATTTACTTTTGCCATAAGCATCAGAAGTTGAGGCGTGACACTCTCTTCCTTATGAACAATATATTAATTACTGTAAATCCAAAGATAAAAACATCATGTGACGTTAAGCAGACAACAACAATTATACTTTATTTGATGATAAATGTTGTACTAAATGTATTTTTAATTCTCTCCATCAATCAATGCGATAAATAGAGTTACATGTCCCTCAGTGCCCAAGGCTCACTACTTTGCCATTATGGAGAGAGACAATCTACCAACGATAATGTCAAATGGGTGGTTTGGTGAATCATGCTTGTGTGATGACTAACAGTGCCTGAGACCTGAAGACTTGCGGTAGTTCTCAGAGCTAATGCCAAGGCTAATGCCTTAGTGCCTCAGCTGCAGGACTGCAACATAATGTTTTCCAGAACCTGCAACATAATGTTTTCCAGAACCTGCAACATAATGTTTTACAGAACCTGTAACATAATGTTTTACAGAACCTGCAACATAATGTTTTACAGAACCTGCAACATAATGTTTTACAGAATCTGCAACATAATGTTTTACAGAACCTGCAACATAATGTTTTACAGAACCTGCAACATAATGTTTTACAGAACCTGCAACATAATGTTTTACAGAACCTGCAACATAATGTTTTACAGAACCTGCAACATAATGTTTTACAGAACCTGTAACATAATGTTTTACAGAACCTGTAACATAATGTTTTACAGAACCTGCAACATAATGTTTTACAGAACCTGTAACATAATGTTTTACAGAACCTGTAACATAATGTTTTACAGAACCTGTAACATAATGTTTTACAGAATCTGCAACATAATGTTTTACAGAACCTGTAACATAATGTTTTACAGAACCTGTAACATAATGTTTTACAGAACCTGTAACATAATGTTTTACAGAACCTGCAACATAATGTTTTACAGAACCTGCAACATAATGTTTTACAGAACCTGCAACATAATGTTTTACAGAACCTGCAACATAATGTTTTACAGAACCTGCAACATAATGTTTTACAGAACCTGCAACATAATGTTTTACAGAACCTGTAACATAATGTTTTACAGAACCTGTAACATAATGTTTTACAGAACCTGTAACATAATGTTTTACAGAACCTGTAACATAATGTTTTACAGAACCTGCAACATAATGTTTTCCAGAACCTGTAACATAATGTTTTCCAGAACCTGCAACATAATGTTTTACAGAATCTGCAACATAATGTTTTACAGAACCTGTAACATAATGTTTTACAGAACCTGTAACATAATGTTTTACAGAACATGTAACATAATGTTTTACAGAACCTGCAACATAATGTTTTACAGAACCTGCAACATAATGTTTTACAGAACCTGTAACATAATGTTTTACAGAACCTGTAACATAATGTTTTACAGAACCTGCAACATAATGTTTTACAGAACCTGCAACATAATGTTTTACAGAACCTGCAACATAATGTTTTACAGAACCTGTAACATAATGTTTTACAGAACCTGCAACATAATGTTTTACAGAACCTGTAACATAATGTTTTACAGAACCTGTAACATAATGTTTTCCAGAACCTGTAACATAATGTTTTACAGAACCTGCAACATAATGTTTTACAGAACCTGTAACATAATGTTTTACAGAACCTGTAACATAATGTTTTCCAGAACCTGCAACATAATGTTTTACAGAACCTGCAACATAATGTTTTACAGAACCTGTAACATAATGTTTTACAGAACCTGCAACATAATGTTTTACAGAACCTGTAACATAATGTTTTACAGAACCTGTAACATAATGTTTTACAGAACCTGCAATATAATGTTTTTAAGAATTGTCCCTCTATGAGGAAGGGAGTCTATACAGCCCTCAGATGTATCGATTTATTTTCTGTGACTCCTATATAACTGAGTCACACACTCTGCAATACTCAATCTCCTCCACTTGATGGGGTGGATTTCATTAGAAAAGATGCAATATGCAGTTGCTACAATCATTGTTTTACTTATAAATGAATTATATATACTAATTGATTATTGAAGAATATAACTTAGAAATGTCTCATGAGTTTAGTTCAACTGTCAAACACCATCAAAACCCCAAATATTTGCTTGTTTTACTCCCGTGCTTGTAATTATTCTAAATATAAACAAACATTGTAGAGCCTCAAAACATGCTTAAAATTATAATTATTATATTTTGCATGGTCAGTCCTTGCATCTATAGCTGTCTATGAATTTGAGAGTGGTTACATTTCTCCAGGCCCATCCATCAGTGTTTTACCAAAACATTTACATGTTAGTCATTTAGCATACGCTCTTATCCAGAGCGACTTACAGTTATGTCTTAAGATCGCTAGGTGGGACAGTCACATATCTCAGCCATTGTAAGTATATTTTTCCTCAGTAAAGTAGCTATCAGCCAAGTCAGTGCCAGTAGTGGGGGGAAAGTCAAGTGCGAGTGTATTTGGATAGTCCATCTGTAGATTCTCTACAGACTGTGGGATTGTTTAAGATACTCTTTGAAGAGGTAGGGTTTCAGATGTTTTTGGGAGATGGTAAGGGAATCTGCTGTCCTATCTTCAGGGGGAAGCTGGTTCCACTATTGGGGTGCCAGGACAGAGAAGAGCTTTGGCTGGGCTGAGCGGGAGCTGCCGTAGGCCAAGAGACCAGAGGTGGCCGAACGGAGTACTCTGGTTTGGTTGTAGAGTTTGAGCATAGCCTGAAGGTAGAGATGGGCAGTTCCTACTTCTGCTCCGTAGGCAAGTACCATGGTCTTGTAGTGGATGCGAACTTTGACTGGAAGCCAGTGGAGTGTGCAGAGGAGTGGGGTGAAATAGGTGAACTTGGAAGATTGTACACCAGGCGGGCTGCAGGGGTTTGATGGCACAAGCAGGGAGCCCAGCCAACAGCAAGTTGCAGTAGTCCAGACGGGCAATGACAAGTGCCTGGATTAGGAGCTGTGCCACTTTCTTTGTGAGGTAGGGCGTACTTTGTGGATGTTGTTGAGCATGAACCTGCAGGGACAAGTCGGTGCTTTGATGTTTGCAGAGAACGACAGGGTGTTGTCCAGGGTCACGCTAGGGATCTTTGCACCCTGGGCATTATCAATCTAGATGGAAAGGTCTTGGAGCGGGCAGGCCTTTCCCGGTAGGAAGAGCAGCTCCGTCTTGTCGAGGTTGATCGTGTTGTGGTGGCCGACATCCAAGCTGAGATATCTTCCAGGAACGCAGATATGAGTGTCGCCACCTGGGTGTCAGAAGAGGGGTAGGATAAAAGTAGTTGAGTGTCCTCCACATAGCAATGATAGGAGAGACCATGTGAGGATATGACAGAGCCGAGTGACTTGGTGTATAGAGAGAAGAGGAGAGGGCCTAGAACCGAGCCCTGGGGGACACCAGTAGTGAGAGAATGTGGTGCAGACGCAGATCCTCTCCACGTCACCTGGTAGGAGTGGCTTGCCAGATAGGATGCAATCCAAGAGTATGCAGAGCCTGAGACACCCAGCCCTGAGAGGATGGAAAGGAGGATCTGATTGTTCACGGTGTTGAAGGCAGCAGATAGAGAGAGTCAGCTTTGGCAGTGCAAAGAGCCTCCGTGACACAGAGAAGAGCAGTCTCGGTTGAGTGACCCTGGTTAGGGTCAAGACGATAGTTCTGAAAGAGATAGCGAGAGAGTTGGTCAGAGAAAGCACACTCAATTGTTTTGGAAAGAAAAGAAAGAAGGGATACCGGACTGTCGTTTTTGATATCAGAGGGGTCAGGTGTTAGTTTCTTGAGGAGGGGAGCGACTCTGGCCATTTTGAAGTAAGAGAGAACACGACCAGTGGTCAGGGATGAGTTGATGAGGGAAGTGAGGAATGGGAGAAGGTCTCTAGAGACGGTCTGGAGAAGGGAGGAGGGGATAGGGTCAAGCGGGCAGGTTGTCGAGCGGCTGGACATCCCTAGTGACAGGATTTAATCTAGAGAGATAAGCGAGAAAGAGGCCAAGACGTAGGGTAGTTCTGTGGGGTAGGCTGAGTGAATGAGGAGAGGATGACGTCAACCTTATTTTCAAATTGGTTGACAAAGTCATCCACAGAGAGGGAGGAGGGAGGGGGTGGAAGATTAAGGAGGGAGGACAAGGTGACAGAAGGGTTAGAGGCAGAATATTGAAAATTAAAGTGATAGAAAGTGGCTTTAGCAGTGCGTACAGAGGCAGAAAAAGGTAGAGATGAGGGAGTGAAAGGATGATAGGTCCTCCTGAAGTTTTCCTCCATTTTCTCACAGCTACCCGCAGCCCATTTCTGTAAGCTCGCAATGAGTCATTCCGCCACAAAGCAGTCGGGGCAGGCCGAGCCGGCCGGTAGGAAAGGGGACAGTGAGAATCATAGGATGTGGAAAGGGAGAAAAGTAGGGTCAAAGAGGCAGAATCTGGAGACAGGAGGAAGAAGGATTTAGCAGAAGGAAGAGATGATAGGATAGAAGAGGAGAAAGTAATGGGAGAGAGAGAGAGCAAAGATTGTGACGGCACATGACCATCTGGGTAGGGGTTGAGTGGCTAGAGTTGGAGGAGACAGAAAAGGAAACAAAGTAGTGATCAGAGACCTGAAGGAAGGTTGCAGTGAGATTAGTAGGTGAACAGTCTCTAGTAAAGATGTCAAGCATATTGCCTGTCTTGTAAGTGTTTGGTGACTGGGAAAGGGTGATGTCAAAAGAGGAAAGGAGTAGAAAGAAAGAAAGAAAGAAAGAAAGAAAGAAAGAAAGAAAGAAAGACGTGGAAGACAACAATGTTAAGTTTGAGTGGACAAGTGACAGTGACAGTATGGAATTCAAATGAGGAGATGGACAAGTGATTGAGGGAGAAAATAGAAAATCTCCAGTTAGGAGAAATTAGTATCCCTGTGCCGCAGGGATACTATGCGACGACCAGATGCTCCCAGACTATGAGAGAACACAGTCAGATGAAGAGAGAGCAGCTGGAGTGTCAGTGTTCTTTGGGATTATCCATGTCTCAGTCAGCACCAGAACAAAGGCGTCTATTTGTTGTGGTTTCAACTAAGGATTACCGCTTTAACTCATCATTACATTTGATGTGAATCAGGTGTGCAGCGCCCAGGCGAAAACAAAAATGTGCACCCCTTTATTTCTTAATTGTAATTCAGGATTAACAAACACTGCTCCATGCAATTATCTTACATTCTGCAGTTCTTTGGCACCTCTATAAACGTGTGTTCTATGCAGCTGGTTTACATTCTCATCCAATGAAAGACCCCGAGCAACAATTAACATCAGTTGGGAGTATTTAAATCGGCAGCTAAATTGCTGACATTTGGTTGCATGGAACTAGTCGGAGCGAACGCCAAGCGCTACTTAGTGGAAACCAATAATCTGTTCTACATCTATGGCGGCAATCCCACTTCTGACACTAGTGCAGCAAATTTGGATGGAAAAGCCCGACCAGCACTCAGACCTGGGTTGCTGTGACTACCAGTCCAACAGTTTAGCCATTGCTCCAAGTGATCTGAACCTCTCAGAGGTCACAAGGTGTAGTAAAGTCACTACAATATTGACAAAGCTTTCTAAAGGATATTGTTGCAATAAAACAGTTATGATTATATAAATCTTATGGTGCCAATAAGTGAACTGTGCTAGGTGCCAAATATAACCTACTGAAGTTTTTAAATTAATGTGTATTGTTTTTCAAATGAACATTTTCTAAACTGAATTATTTTTTTGGTTTGTTCATGTGAGCCCTAAGATGACTTTGCCAAGGTGGGTAATATGAAAAAAAAATATATATATTATACAACTTTTGATATGGTCATACCTATAAATTGTGGTCGGTCAGAACCGCTTTCTCGCCGGCTATATGACCATGACTTGCTCAACCACTGCATTTCCTATAGACTTGTATTGTACATTTGGACCAGTTTGACTTTACGACTTTAACTCCTCTACAATAAATCGATATGCTTCCATGCCTGACGTTCAAAGTCAAAACCCAGCATGGGTGCCAGCATCTCGAATGTCGGTCTGTCAAGTTCCAACGATAAATGACATAGCGATGTGCCAACGGGGCAGTCTAACATGAGGCGTGGACAGGTATTTTCAGACAAATGGAAGTTATCGTAATAAGGCTACTGTAGGTATATGTTACATATAGTAATATTGGTTTCATTCACAACGTAAAGCGGAGTTTATCTCAATATTTTCATCGGGGCTGTCGATGAGGACTGAATGATGGACGTTGGAGCAGACTGACCGGAACGGTTCTTGTGGGCGGTACTTGAAGCAACTATAAAAATGGGTTTCCCTGTAAAAAAAACAAAACACCAACTCACTATGATCTCGCAGTACCCGTTAATGCGCTCCCTATGATGTGTATATTTGGATACCATACCTATCATCAACAGAGCTCATTGCAGCAGTTTTATAAGGTTTAAGATTATTTTCCCTGCTTGGATACTAGGCTACTGACTAGGGCATTGGATATGTGCACACCGGATGATGAAAACCCCTTTCCTCCCCGCAGAAGTAAGATAAAATAGGGTTTCGCTTACATTGGATTTACTCCTCTCATTCCATATGAAGAAGCCAAAAGTAAGTTATCATCGGAATTGCATATTTTCTTACTCACTTTCTTGTTATAGGCTGTCTTTTATTTGCATGTCTTTCTTGGATAAACGCCTATTACGCCTGGCGCGGTGTGCGTATTCCAGTGGCAAATCAGAAGAAAACGAATGGTGTGAATTTGCTTATTTCTGTCCGCAGATTTTTTGAAAAGTATGCATACACGAGGAATGTCATTCACGACTTACATTACCCCTCTTTTAATGCCAAACACCATGATTGATGTCTGACCGTAGGGTACATTGCATTCAATATCATTGACATGATCCCGGAGCACTATCCTTTACCGTTCAGCTTCTTTGGAAACGCTTGTCAAGTTACGCACCTTCATCACCATTTTCCAATACGGTCAAACAGAATATGCCAACCAACGGGAATTGTGTGTGGGTGTCATCCTATGTTTTCTGACACACTGTATCATAATTATTAAGACACGATGAACATTTTGTGGCTGTTGTATTTGTCCATGTTGACTAATGACAGTACGTCCCAATTATGTCCAATAATACAAAATATTTTCGCGCCTAATCGTTTTCTTTTCGTCGTGAAAAGTGTTTTGACATGGTTGTTAATTAAATCATAAACAGTGATAAACATAGGATGCTGTTAGTACATGTATTTGGATGTGTATGCCTATTGGTATACGGGGACTTGGATACTGAAAAATGAAAGGGGAATAGGGTTTGGAAGCAAATTATGGGGAAAATCTTAAAGCTTCAGTAGTACACCGCATTTTAAGATGTCATTTTGAATAGCATGTTAAGTTCGTTTATTTGTGTATGTAGGCTAGGTCTATGTATAACATGTGTAATTTATGTATTATACTGAGTGTGCAATGTACATGTGTATATTTTGTATACAGCAGTACTGTGTGTCTAAGACACTTCCCCTTGGGGACATTAAAGTTGATCCTATCCCATCATATCTTATCCCATCCTATCTTATCCTATCTTATATTATCCCATCCCATCTTATCTTATCCTATCCTATTTTCCTTTTATTCAGACTTTCGGATATAAGCGTAACTGAAATCAGGTGTTTCTCACTTTTTAAATTTTTATTTTTATTTTTAATTTAATCTTTATTTAACTCGGCAAGTCAGTTATGAACAAATTCGTCCCAATCACGGCCTGATGTGATACAACCATGGATTTGAACCATGGACTGTAGTGGCACCTCTTGCAATGAGAATGCAGTGCCATAGACCACTGCGCAACTCGGGAGCCCCATAGCCTACACCAGTGGAGGCTCCTCAGAGAAGGAAGGGGAGGCCCATCCTCCTCAGTTCATTTCCTTTCTATTTTTATTGTGAAACACTAAAAAAGTCATAATATTTAGATAAAACTATACTAAATATATTCACGTCACCAAATAATTGATTAAAAGACACTGTTTTGCAATGAAGATCTACAGTAGCCTCAACAGCACTCTGTAAGGTAGCACCATGGTGTAGCCGGAGGACAGCTAGTTTCCATCCTCCTCTGGGTACATTGACTTCAAAACCTAGGAGGCTCATGGTTCTTACCCCCTTCCATAGACTTACTACTACTTACTACTACTACTACTACTTATTACTTTCTAGGCTGAGTTGCAAAGAAAAAGCCATATCTCAGACTGGCCAATACAAATAAAGTATTAAGATGGGCAAAAGAACACAAACACTGGACAGAGGAACTCTGTCGAGAAGGCCAGCATTCCAGAGTCGCCTTTTCACTGTTGACGTTGAGACTGGTGTTTTGCGGGTACTATTTAATGAAGCTGCCAGTTGAGGACTTGTGAGACGTCTGTTTCTCAAACTAGACACTCTAATGTACTTGTCCTTTTGCTCAGTTGTGCACCTGGGGCCTCCCACTCCTCTTTTTATTCTGGTTAGATCCAGTTTGCGCTGTTCTGTGAAGGGAGTAGTACACAGCATTGTACGAGATCTTCAGTTCCTTGGCAATTTCTCTCTTGGAATAGCCTTCATTTCTCAGATCAAGAATAGACTGATGAGTTTCAGAAGAAAGTTCTTTGTTTTGAGCCTGTAATCAAACCCACAAATGCTGATACTCCAGATACTCAACTAGTCTAAAGAAGACCAGTTTTATTTCTTCTTTAATCAGGACAACATTTTTTAGCTGTGCTAACATAAATGAAAAAGGGTTTTCTAATGATCAATTAGCCTTTTAAAATGACAAACTTGAATTAGCTAACGCAACGTGCCATTGGAACACAGGAGTGATGGTTGCTGATAATGGACTTCTGTAAGCCTATGTAGATAATCCATAAAAAATCTGCCGTTTTACGCTACAATAGTCCTTTACAACATTAACAATGTCTACACTGTATGTCTGATCAATTTGACGTTATTTTAATGGACAAAAAATGTGCTTTTCTTTCAAAAACAAGGACATTTCTAAGTGACCCTAAACTTTTGAATGGTAGTGCATGTGCATATGTATGCATGTTTATATGTATATGTGTATGTATGTATGTATGCATATATATATAAATATATATATTTACCCCAAAAATATATGGGTGATTGGAAATGATGCAGACAATTACATTGATGGAAACTACAATCTGTCTGCAATATTAAAGCCGATCCACCCCGTCACCTTGATTACTCAAATTTCTCTCGACTTTACACCTATGTTGTAAACTTTAATTCATAGAAAGCAACCTCGTGATTGGTATAGGAAAATATATGTGTCATGTAGTGGCCTAAACCTATTGATGTTACATTGAACTGGGTGAATGGAATATGAATGACTGTCACCCAATATGATATAAAAGAAATAAGGCCATGCTCATAAAATAAATAATTATCCTCCCTCATCTTAAACGGCACCAATCGTCACTGGCCTACAATGTGGACTTAGTGTGGACTTAACTGCAGCCTAATCTTTCTTTGAGCCAGTACAACTTTTCCCTAACCCAGTTAGTATAATTGAACTTCTTACATATAGACTAGCCTACCTGTTTCTGCACATAGAAAATTCTGCTCAGCAACTGATAAATACATTCTGCATACTATCTGTGAAAATGTGCATCCTTTGGTATGCCTGTAATATACAGCATACAGTACCCAGTGTTTCTCAATAACTTACATGGTTAAATGAAATCATTAAATAAATCCTGGGAATATACTGTAACAAAACTGTATTGACTACAGTGAGTCACTCATAGTTTTGGCAGATGTATGGTACCTGACAGAAAACAGGAACCATTCCACTCTTTCATTGCCTTCTTCCTTGTTTTTTTATCACGTCAACTAATAATCACTTGTTAAAAAAAAAAAACAGATTGCGCAATAGTCTGCAGCTGCTGCAATAGAAACATTGAACATAGCTATAAAAGAATAATAAGATGCAGGATTTGTGCAATGTGCATATTATTCTGTTTGGCTGTCAAGAAAATAATGTGGTGTGAGGTAAGGTGCGTAAATTTGAGTGTTTCCCATGAAAAAAAGCACCATTGACATTCGACAGACACTGTAAATGCTACACATACATCCTAGGTTGTTTTTATGTGTGCTATGAAACCTCCTCAAAGGTCCCCAATGCCTCAGCAGTCAAGGTTTCCCAGACTACAAAAAAGGCTGGGTATATCATTTTACTTTCTTTCGTGCTCCTAACCCCCAGATCCATACCCATTCTCCCAGCTTACACACTTCCTTAGAAGTTGGTGCCCTGGGGGCCTGTGGAGACACTGGGGGTGCATAGAAAGGTCACATGCTGACAGTCCGTTCACATCTCTGCTTTACGAAGCGCCCCCTGAAGAGAGCCGGGTGGGCACATTCAGGAAGAGTTAGTAGTCCAGCGAGAGAGTTAACGAGGCAATGAATTGAGTGAGATATGTCAAAAGTAGTGCACTGTTAAAGGGAGCAGGGTGCCATTTTGGACGAAGTCAACATCCCTTGAGCTCTAGACGCCACATGCCTGAGAATGCTAGTCAAATAGGTTAGACTGGATGATCTGTAAGCAGCTCAGGTATGCTAATTCAACCTGTGGCCCTGCTGAGACTAATAGCATTATTGTCATGACTTTTGACCATACTTTAAACCTATATAGACTGGTGTTAGAGAGGCTTATTGTGCTAAAGTAACTCTTCGACCAGACTTGGAAGTACGTGTGAAGCACAGGCACTAAGTTAAATATTAGTTGTTTCTTAAGGCAAAACAAAAACTTGACTGACCAAGCAGCAGGTTTGTAGGAACCTGTAATGCCCTGCCAAAGCCAGGGGGACAGCCTCTAAGAATCTTCTATTGTGTTAGTGTTACATCAGAGGAGGCTGGTGGGAGGAGCTATAGAAGGACAGGCTCATTGTAAATACTGGAATGGAATTAATGAAACGGTATGGAACAGATGAAACATATGGAAACCACGTTTGACTCACATGTTCCATTTATTATATTCCAGCCATTACAATGAGCCTGTCCACCTATAGCTCCTCTCACCACTGTCCTCAGTGCTATACATAGGTCCTACCTGTGTAGAATACAGTATGTTTGCTTGGTTTAGTTATTTTTTACATCCTCTCACCAGTAGCGCTCTGATCACCGTGAACTTATTTTGGCGTTGTTTATAGCTCTAAGTCCATACTCAGACAACCTCGTTGGCTGTTGGCAGTAAATGCAGTAGCTCAGACTAAAGGCTAAAGCGCTTATCAGAGTCCAAAATTGGTACGCATCCACACAGCAGTGTTCTAGAATATTGGACCATTGGCTTTCATACTTTAAGAATTTGCAACACAACTCAAGCAATTTCTCCAACTGTCACCACATTCAAATGAACGGAGCGGCATTGGTTGGTGCGCGGTTGGGGTGTACGGTGGTCTCAGAGCTGTGTATCGCGGCTCCGTGACTTTGAACTCTGAATTATGCGCAATATTGTACCATGAGAGTAGCATGGTTATCAAAGTTTTTATGAACTTCCTGATAGTAGTTTGTTTATTGCTGCAGCTGCAGATATCTTATGCAAGGGTTACTTAAGAGCAATAGAGTAGTGCTCTGCCTCATTGGGTTTTGAGTTTGTCCAATATATTTGAGATCCATATCTCTTACAATCTTTTAGCACTGGGTTGGGCTGCCTCTGTTTTCAGGAAGGGAAAACAACATTGTCAGTCACAGCAAAAAGTATTGTTATGAGGAACGCAACAGGGGAAGACGATTACCGTCACACTGTTTTAGAAACAGACCGATAGTTCAAACACCACAAATTTAACACCATAGTCCCCTCAAAACTCGTCATTAAGCTCGAGACACTGCGTCTCGACCCCGCCCTGTGTAACTGGTTCCTGGACTTTCTGATGTGACGCCCCCAGGTGGTGAGAGTAGGAAACAACATCTCCACCCTGCTGATCCTCAACACTGGGGCCCCACAATGGTGCGTTCTCAGCCCTCTCCTGTACTCCCTGATCACCCATGACTGCGTGGTCATGCACGCCTCCAACTCAATCATCAAGTTTGCAGATGACACTACAGTGGTAGGCTTGATTACCAACAATGACGAGACGGCCTACAGGGAGGAGGTGAGGGCCCTCGGAGTGTGGTGTCAGAAAAATAACCTCACACGCAACGTCAACAAATCAAAGGAGATGATTGTGGACTTCAGGAAACAGCAGAGGGAGCACCCCCCTATCCACATCGACGGGACAGTAGTGGAGAAAGTTTTAAGTTCCTCGGCGTACACATCACGGACAAACTGAAATGGTCCACCCACACAGACACCGTGGTGAAGAAGGTGCAACAGCACCTCTTCAACCTCAGGAGGCTGAAGAAATTTGGCTTGTCACCAAAAACACTCACAAAATTTTACAGATGCACAATCGAGAGCATCCTGTCGGGCTGTATCACCACCTGGTATGGCAACTGCTCCGTCCACAACCGCAAGGCTCTCCAGAGGGTAGTGTGGTCTGCACAATGCATCACAGGGAGCAAACTACCTGCCCTCCATGACACCTACACCACCCGATATCACAGGAAGGCCAAAAAGATAATCAAGGACATCAACCACCCTAGCCACTGCCTGTTCACCCCGCTATCATCCAGAAGGCGAGGTCAGTACAGGTGCATCAAAGCTGGGACCGAGAGACTGAAAAATAGCTTCTATCTCAAGGCCATCAGACTGTTAAACAGCCACCACTAACATTGAGTGGCTGCTGCCAACATACTGACTCAAATCTCTAGCCACTTTAATTATTTAAAATTGGATGTAATAAATGTATCACTAGTCACTTTAAACAGTGCCACTTTATATAATGTTTACATACCCTACATTACTCATCTCATATGTATATACTGTACTCTATACCATCTACTGCATTGTGTCTATGCCGTTTGGCCATCGCTCATCCATATGAATATGTACATATGAATATGTACATATTCTTATTCCTTCCTTTACACTTGTGTGTATACGGTAGTTGTTGTGAAATTGTTAGATTACTTGTTAGATATTATTGCATGGAACTAGAAGCACAAGCATTTTGCTACACTCGCATTAGCATCTGCTAACCATGTGTATGTGACCAATAACATTTGATTTGATTTGAGCACACGGCCTGTCTGTATGCAGGATGCACTGCAGTCTAGGGCAAGTATGGGTAACTGAGGCCCAATATGGCAACAGGAGTATGTCTGAGTGGGTGTGTCAAAAGTTGTGGGTGTATGGAAACAAATCAGCTAATTGGGCAAGACTGTTTTGGCTGATTGGGCTGCAGGACAAGTCAATAAGCCGGCGACTATTATTTTATTTCAAGCATGATAGCAGCCTAAACAAGAAATAACTAATATTGGTAACCATCTAGATGTCACCTTGATGCATACTATACATACAGTCTACTACTCAATGAGGAGGGCATGAAAGGCAACAACACTGGGACACAGTCCACTTCGCTCTAGCTTGCCAAGCACCTGATTGGGCACGGACATCAATTCCACATTGGTTCAATGTAATTTCATTGAAATGACTTGGAAACAACATTGATACAACCAGTGTGTGCCCGGTGGGACTACTGTCCGACAATGGCATGGGAAGGGTGACAGTCACAGTAAGCACTCGTATATAACGCAAGAAGCAAGAGTACACCCATCATCAGTACTTTTAAATAAAACAATCGTCAGTTTTATAACTGAAAATGTAAAATTATTTGGGTAAAACTAACAGTAAAATATGACTGACTTCTCCTCTGGCTTAAAAACACAAGTAGTTACGTGGTAAGAAATGGAAGCAAAAAAACACAGCTCAATCCAAAATGTCTAACCTATAGCAGAGCACTTGACACACCCACTCCTTTCCACATGCCCACTACTTTCCTTTCGACACACCCACTCCTTTCCACATGCCCACTCCTTTCCACATGCCCACTACTTTCCTTTCTACATGCCCACTCGCCCATACTCCGTTCGCCATATTGGGCTGGAGCTACCCCTTTTAGTCTAGGGAAGAAGTGTCATCAACGAGACACCTTAAAGGGTTTTCTAAACAGTCTCTGGGTTGGGATTAGCTGGGTTGGGATTAGCTGATTAACTGGGATGAGCTCCAATCGCTTTCCTTTACCTTGCTCACATTGTTAGCACTTATTATTTTTATTTTATTGAACCTTTATTTAACTAGGCAAGTCAGTTAAGAACAGATTCTTATTTACAATGCCTGCCTACCAGAAGACAAAAGGCCTCCTGCGGGGATGGGGGCTGGGATTAGAAATGTACAAAATACACATCACGACAAGAGAGACACCACAACACTACATAAAGTTAGAGCTACCTTCTAATTTGCTGTTGTGAAGTGACAACAGCGAGAAATATCTGTCTTGACTCATTGACTGGTTTAAAAAGGCTAAAATGAGCTGCTTTCACCTGGAAGTGGAATTTAGAAGGCAGTGCCCAGAGACATATAGTTACAGTATACTGTATTTACAGGGTTATTAAGTAGAGCAGTAAATTAAGTGTTTAACCAATGGGATTCAGCTCCTACTGTGGATGGACAGACATGTCAGTGAGTCTGCCGAGTGTAAGCTATCTGAATAAGTGAAGGCAGGTCGGCATGTTGAGAGGTACTTACAGTAGCACAGATACGAAGTTTGCATACCCAAACAAAACTATAGCTTCAATGCATGAGTGGTGCTTAAACATTTATATACTTGTCATGTATAGTAGGCCAACTGTATTTAATTTACATTTTGTTATCTGCATTAAAGATACACTATGCAGAAATCACTCTGCCATTTCCTGGTCGCTAACATTCTAATAGTTTGCCTAATTAACATTTATGTGACAAAACAAGCAAGTATAGTGTAGAGAATCATTGTACCATTTAAGCCACTGTGAAATACCTTTTCCATAACAAAAACAATATAGTATTTTCAGCTGTTTGAAGCAGTGGTGGAAAGTACCCAAATGTCATACTTGAGTAAAAGTAAAGATACCTTAATAAAATGACTAAAGTGAAAGTGAAAGTCACCCAGGAAAATACTACTTGAATAAAAGTCTAAAAGTGTTTGGTTTTAAATATAATTAAGTATCAAAAGTGAAAGTATAAATAATTGAAATCCCTTATATTAAGCAATCCAGATGGCACCATTTTCTTGTTATTTTAATGTATGGATAGCCAGTGGCACACTCCAATACTCAGACATCATTTACAAATGAAGCATGTGTTTTTAGTGAGTCTGCCAGATCAGAGGCAGTAGGATGACCAGGGATGTTTACTTGATAAGTGCATGAATTGGACCATTTTCCTGTCCTGCTAAGCATTCAAAAGTACTTTTGGGTGTCAGGGAAAATGTATTGATGAAAAGGACATTATTCTCTTCAGGAATGTAGTGATGTAAAAGTAAAAGTTGTAAAAAATACCTGAAAAACTACTTAAGTAGCACTTTCAATTATTTTTACTTAACACCACTGGTTTGAAGCTGATGTACAAAACCACAATTAAAAGACGCAAGAGCTAAACTTAAAGATGCAATACGCTGAAATTGTTCCGCCATTTCCTGGTTGGTAAAATTCTAATAGTTCGCCTAATTTCAGTTTAAGAGACAAAACAGTCAGTCATTTTGAAGAAAATTACTGCACCATCTGTGAAATATATTTTCCAGAACCAAAAATATTGTATTTTCATCTGTTTGAAGCTGGTGTACAAAACCGAAAGCAAAGGATGCAAAAATGAAGTCCCCCACTGTCTATGACACAGCTAATTTGTGAATTTAGATTTTCAAGGAAATGTTGGAGGGTGTTCCATGTGTTGGGTTTTCAGAGGATGAGTCAGAACTGAAGACACCAAGAGGCATAAAACAGTTAGATGGGAACACAAATGGTGCAAATTAACAGTTGACAGACTTCAAGGCTATAAAAGTGTAAAGGTGAAACCTGGCCAATGTGATAACAAGGCAGCAACACAGCAATATGCTTTTTTACCTATAAGCAGTTTCACGACTAATTTGTCTTGCTCAGAGGTACCCTCTTAGTACTCTTGGGAAAGTATATTCCGATTAACTGAAAATTCTGCATTATCTTAAAAAATATATATATTTAATTCGTTATTTTACCAGGTAAGTTCACATTCTCATTTACAGCAACAACCTGGGGAATAGATACAGGGGAGAGGAATGAGTCAATTGTAAACTGGGGATTATTAGGTGACCATGATGGTTTGAGGGCCAGATTAGGAATTTAGCCAGGACACCGGGGTTAACACCCCTACTCTTACGATAAGTGCCATAGGATCTTTAATGACCTCAGAGAGTCAGGGCACCCGTTTAATGTCTCATCCAAAATACAGCACCCTACACAGGGAAGTGTAGGGTCACTGCCCTGGGGCATTGGGATATTTTTTTTTAGACCAGAGAAAAGAGTGCCTCCTACACCACTTCCAGCAGGATCTGGTCTCCCATCCAGGGACTGACCAGGAACAACCCTGCTTAGCTTCAGAAGCAAGCCAGCAGTGGTATGCAGGGTGGTATGCTGCTGGCATACCATAATAATGTGTTATAGATGTTCTTACAATGATACCCATTTTTTAATACATTTTGTTCACTGTTTTGGGTACAACTGATGTTGTGAATGGAGCCATGTGATATTTATAGTTAGTGAGCATTATTAAGACGTTGGAGAAGGCTGGGCCTCACAAGCAATTTTTTGTTAGAGAGAGAGAGCCAGAAACCCCCCCTAAAAAGATTCCTCCAGAACCATGTCCAACGTATCTGTCCTTGGCAGTGTTCAACACAGATACAACTGAATTGGCTTTGTGATCAGATTTGTGCAAAACCATATTTTAACTGTCACATGTCCAAAACTACAGCTCATTTTAGGCATTACCATGATGTTGATCAACTCGCAACATGTCCTATCATATCATAACAGTGAGACTGTTGAGAAGGAATGAGTGCAATGTACCATGATCAGACTACCCCTGTCCCCCACACACAAACAGACCTGTTTTAACCCCTCACACACTTAGTCACAGACACATGTGTGGTTTGTCATTGAATGCAAGTGAGATAGTGATATTTTGACATGTTAAATGAAGCGTTAGTCCCTTGTTTCTTTAACACCATCTGCAACACTGACACGCACTTTTCCTTCACAAGCTTCAAAAGACTTTGCAACCCTGATATGTTATTCCGTCTTTCACCATCTCTGTGCTTTCTATTATCTTTAACTGAACTGGTTGATCTCCAGAGTGAACAAAGGCAGAGTGAAAACAAAGGTTTTTATTGGTCAGTAGTATGTTGGGTCAATCGTGGATGTACATGAACTCATACTGTTAATATCACAAGTCTCTTCCAAGTTCACCCAAATTGGATTCCTTAAAGTTTGGTGCACTTCCAGTTATTTTTAAAATTTTATGTCTTGAAGGGATGATTAAGGAATGTTCTTCTCCTCCAAGTAAAACAACTGTCTGCTGATACCGTTTCAACCAGTTTCGAAAATCTGCTAATCTGCCAAGGCTGACCTCGTTACTCTGGTGTACGTTCTGGTATTACCTGGCCCTTAAATTGACCCCAAAACACTACAACAACCTTTACAACAGCTTTTCAAGTTTTGTGTTACACTCATGCTAACGTCAAACCATAGGGCAGAGCTAACAACTTGATCATGTTCCTAAGTGATATAGAACCATAAAGATAACATGAATCACCATGCACCCTCATCAGGACAGATCGATGGAGTCTTGAGGTCATCAATGATTGACTGATTTGAAGTAGTCTCTCCGTGTCAACGCCGTAGTAGTAATAGAATAAGTACTTTATTGATCCCAAGATGTACTACTCAATGTAGTTATCAAGCAATGTTTTTTCCCGGCACTCAACCTATGTGCTCTTCAGTTGACCACATGACATTGAATGAGCCTCTATATCTTTATAATCCCCATGGTATTTGTTTCAGTGTTTACTTCGTTAACATGGGCCTCTGTAAGTGCACTTGAGTGGACAGAGAAACGCAGAATGTAATTTGTAGATGCAAATTAAATGAATACATGTTTTGAGTAGTCGCTGGTCTGTTTTCTGAATCACTCCGGGAATAGATCAATCGCGTTTCCTGTTTTTCCTTTTCCTGATGCTTTCACTTTTACCCACTGTCAGTTGTAGGCCTGTGTTCTATTCTGGGTTATCGTCAGATATGATGGAACTATTATTTTAAACAAATGTTCTAAATTCTATGTTTACACTGCCATTCTTGGATCAAAAGTGTTTTGGATTTCCATTAAGTATGATTTCAGCAATACATGGGAAAACTGCCCAGAATGTTTTTGTTTGTTTATCAGACAGGTTACTATACCCAGTAGAAGCCAGAAGCCTACAAAGATCAAGTCATTGTTGTTCCTTTCCAGCCAGTAAACAATGCACTAGTCTCTACAGCCTTGGTCATAGACCTTAAGTCCACTGGAAAACAATAGTCATTTTTTCCATCTAATATGAGACAGCAATTAGGCTTTGAAAACAGATTTGATCTGCAATCCAGTCTATTTTTTATTCCTTCATAATGGAACGTGTTTATTAAAACAGAAAGCGCACTGGCAGAGATGATGCATTGTCATTCGACCAAAATCATTTTGATGAGATTAGGAACAGGGTCTTGCCTGTGCAAAACTGATGGCCTAAAAGATGCCATGTGGCACTAATGTTATACACGGCGCTGTGTTTTTGTACAATGAGATTACTGTATGTGCTGAAGACGGCTAGAGAGGAGGGCACTGGTCTGATTGGTTAATGATATGTCAGGATCAAAGAAGCTGTAGAGGAGGAGGACATGGTAATCATCATTTTCAGGCAGTGCAGTGGGACCAACACAACATACCTCAAGAGCAGTAATGCATCCAACAAAGAGGGAACACGGGCCTTTTAAGTTATTTGTTCATTTTCCACTAAAATGTGCTATGATTTACTGAGAGAAACCAGGAAGCACTGCTTTGAGTTCTTTATGAAAATGGGTGTTTGATTCGATTTTAATTTAATACAAATTCAAATGTAATTGAATCTCTAATTACTATTACTTCCCTCTTTTCCTTGCTTTACTTTTGATCAAAGGAAAGGCCTGTTAAAGGTGGCAGTGAACTGACCAAATGTACAATACTATATAAATGTCTTTACTTTTAGCAATGTCTATAGTGACTGCTTGCCAATGTTCTGTCCTAAAATATTTATAGCTTTTATGATACTAAGTGGGGGGGAGACAGAGCCTTGAAACCAGATTCAGTAGCAGAGCTCAACCAGCTTGGGAACTACTTCCTGGTACAATTTTGGTTTATTACTGTATAATTATTGTTAGTTTATTTATGCAACAAATATGCCTACTTTACTATTGTTCTTGGATGCCAGCTAGGTCATAAAATACAGAAGTGCTGAGAGATTTGCAACCAAAACTGGTTAATGCCATCACTCAAAACAACCTTGCTTTGCTATGGCAGATGTATTGGCTGGTTTACAAGCTGGCATTGGGCATAAACTTGACGTGTTACACATAATATGCAAATGTCCTCAGGAAAAACAAATTGTCCAATTATTTTGCATAAATTATTTTCATTTTAACAGCCCGCTGTCTCATTGATTTAATATTCTAAACAGGATATACTGTACCTCTATTACCTAAATATACCTGCTATATCTCTCCAACTGTTGCTGCATTTTACAAGAGTTTGATTTTATTTTTATTTCTTCTAGAAGTAATGAAAAATGCAGGGATATCGTTGGACTTTAAGGTCAGCTTGATGTTTCAAACATGTGGGTAATCTCTTGTGGACAGACTACGATCAAATTACGTGAGATTTTAGTATTGGGTTAACGGAGACTAACATGTGGGGAATAATGAACAAAAACCTTGACGTTATCCGTGAAAAGATCTATGGATATCCATCCATGTTAGAGCACATTGTATCTTATCTTCATAATGGAACCGCAATGTTTAGAGTTCAAATACATATATAGTTCAGGAAAGTGCCTCTGGTACTGCTGTGTTTTGTCTCCTTTACTGTGGACAGAACTACACTGCTATTTTCCAGATTCCCAAGGCAATTGGTAACTATCCCAGCCGTGACATCACCAGGAGAACAGTCTCAGTGAACTGATCTGGCTTTAGTCTGCTACTGTACTGTAGGTCTGACAGCATGATAACATGCACTTCTAACCATAGTTGTTAATAACAAGTTATTTCTAAGTTGTTATAGATTGGTCATACAGTACCATATACAAGTATTTTTTATAACCAATGTTATTGATGAACAAACACAGTAAACACAGCCAACATACAACTGTAATATTTCTAAATGCATGTCGTACGTGGTAGCTCGCTGCAATAATTTATATTATTGCCAGACAGAATTAGATCATAACATGAATAACCGATATGTTAGATACAACTGGAGCATATTCATTTATTTATAGTTTTCCCTTTTTCTCATATTTATTGCAGAAAATATGACCTGAGTTTGACTGGCATTTGGCCAGACATATTGTAGCCGCTCTCCAACCACTTCTTTGATTTCAGGGGTCATGATTCTGTCTCATAAAGAGCTAGGAAGCACAGCTTCTTTCCATGGTTGCACGTTAGTGTCTCCTCACCTGCCGTGCTTATTACTTTGCCAGTTTGACCATGTTAAATTCCAAGGCAGTGCTTTGTTTGTGTGTGTGTGTGTGTGTGTGTGTGTGTGTGTGTGTGTGTGTGTGTGTGTGTGTGTGTGTGTGTGTGTGTGTGTGTGTGTGTGTGTGTGTGAAGTGCACACTTCATGTGAATTAAGCTCCCCTACCTTTGATACATGTTATAATGTAATGTAATGTTTTATAGATACATTACATAGAAAGAATCATGTCAAATCAGAATTGAATTTAGACCGTATTTATGTGGACTTGATGCTCACTCTAAGTTGAGGGAATATGAATAGTTCTAAAAGTGATTAAACAAGAATGTAAGTTAAAAAGGAAATTGAATTTAAGTTTCATTGAATCTGAAATTAGTAAATTATTTAACATAATCGGATCCCATTTTATGTAGGGAGTGAGGTAAATTATGTTTTACCATATTTTTTGCAGTACTTTCCATTGCACACAAATTAGTCATAAATGTCATAGAGGTGTTTGCAGAATTGAATGTGAGGTGTCATTACAAACTCATTAAAGAAATGGTAATTGTAGTCAAATGTGGTAGTCTTACACTGTAATTATACTACATCTGTCTATGTTGCTAAGTGCATTGTTTGAAGCTTTCATTTTGGACCCAACCGTGGGGGGAGTGTGTGTGTGTGTTTGTGCTCCCATTGTGGCTAGTCAGATGCACAGTCATACAGACACTTTAATGTCTCTAAACTACTGAAATATCTTGTTTAAGAATGTCACCCAGAAAATGCTAATTAGGGTTCCGGTCACCTAAAGCCACTTCAACCCAACAATTACCAGAAACAAATTAAGATCATAAATCTGTAGCCCTCATAACATTCCTTACAAGACCGTGACATAATTATGTTATCTCGGTTTAACCAAAGACAGATTCCAAATACAGATTCTAAAGACAGATTCCAAAGACATCTGTCAAAGCCACTGTATAATGGTGTTAAACCTGTTTCCAAATGTTTCAATTGTTTACCAGTGACAGTTTACCACTGTCCAAACGTGCCCCTGTGAATAGTCCCCAGGGATCTATGAAACAATGGCTGGTCCACCAGGGCCTAGCATTTTTATCTGCCTCACACTGCATGTTTTAAAACCAAGTAGGACACCAATGTGACCCATTTGAACTTGTGCTGAATTGTGGTCTAGCTAGTCATTTTCTTAATTTATTTAAAGCATAGCAGTGCAGCCCAGTCAAAGTGTACTATTTTGTCATTGACTGAATTGACTTTCAGATGTCAAATGTTGACATTTGGGGGTGTTATGGTGGCTCACGCCCCTGCGGGACAAACCTTTTGAGTCTATCCGACAAAAACTGTAAAATGTTTTTTTCGACTGAGCGTAATTTGTTAGGTACATGCATCAATAGTTTAAATAAGTTAAATGTTTGACAGATACACAGATGTGTAATGTATTCTGCATGCATTTTATCTGTCTCTGTGATTTGATTTGCCACTATTCATATCATGCAATTTTAGCCACACCGTGACCATACCAGACTATTACTTGCATGACCATTTTGGACTCTGATGACCTCCAAAGGAGGAAATGTGACATTCTAAATTCAATACCATCTTACATGGACCTATTATCTATCACCTCCTTCCATCCCTGCCTATCTCCCTCCTCACTCCCTCCCCTGTAACCTCCATCTGACTTCAGTCTTGTGTCCGTCACGGACATCTCCACTCATATAAAGATGATTTTGTTTAGATTAATTAAACAGAGTTATGTGGAATTGAATTAGGCTCCGTTCGCTCTTTAAATCTTAATTTTCCCCGTTGTCTCATTGGTTGTTCTTTGTATTCTGTACCTCTTTTCCAGCTGTCGTATGAGGAAAGAGACGACAGTGCAGGGGTACAGAGGATATTATCTATGGCTGAGTCCCGAATGGCACCCTCTTTCATACATAGTGCATTTCTTTTGACCAGAGCCCTATGTGTCCTGGTCAAAGGTATAGTGCACTATATAGACAATAGGGTGAATTTGAGATGCAGCCAATGTGTTGTTGAGCTCCTTTACACAGCACTCATGGTTAACAGAGTGTCTGAATTGCCCCCAGCGCTCAGTGGCTGCCAGTCAGTAAGCTCTTCTCTAATATTTTTCATCTTCCTAGCTTCATTTCAATCTTCAACATAAAACCTCCTTGCAAACTTTTTGTGTGGAATCCACTTTTGTTCCTGTTCCTAATCTGGGCTAAGAGGGAGGGAAGTTTGGGGGAAGGTGTCCGTCGGGTCGGACTGTTGCATAACATGCTGAGACTGGCATGGGGATGGGGTGGAGGGGGTGACAGGGCTGAGGGAATGGCTGGAGAGGGGCAGGCAGACATTAGTCACACAGGCCTCCCTGAAACACTACATGCATTAGTCATTAGACCATGAAAGGCCTGGTCTTGACACCAAGGCTGCAATTCAGCTGATTGAAGTAGCCAATTAAATGATAACAAAAGAGAAGCAACCCAGTTGATTGATGACCACCACGTCATCCCAAACTGTGTCTAGAAAGGACTGGAGCACTAAGGGTCTGTCACAGTCTATTTTACGGACCCTAGTGTTTGAAGACAGACTTTTTCTAAGGGAACAGTGTCATCATCATGGTGAAATTAAAGTTGTCTGGATATGTGCTCTAGGATGCTATTCAAGTGTCAGGTTGCTACCTTTGATCAACCAAGACAGGCCTAAGGGGTCAACTTTAAGGGATTATGTATAATTGTAGGCTACAGATAGTTACTCTAATGGAATATTAATCTGTAGAAATGTCTCATAATGTTGTGTGTTTGTCTTTTCTTGGTTTTCAGATTTGGATACGCGTCTGTGTCCATTTATTGCTGTGCATCACACTTGGAGTCCAGTCAAGTGAATTTGGAAACACTGTAACAGATGACATCACAAGAATTTCACTATTGGTAAAGTCCTTGGAAGTACTTATTTCTTCAAGCCACCAAAACTGCAAATCAAAGCTCTTTGGAAAATGCTCTTACTGTATTTAACTGTCTCGATCCAGTTACTACCAGCATGGTGTTTCATTCTTATCCAGTTCTTAGAAAGGTGGATTGCACAATCCAATCCAATTCATTGTAATCCTCTCAAAATCAACCATTATGCTTATGCGGAACATTGCTGCAATGCAAGTTGCAAACAATTACATTTGTAGACTTGAAAGTATACTTTGATACATTGATGCATCTAGAATCAGTCATTGTTTTCTAATACCACTGACGGGGATTGTCATGAGACTCTCACACAGTAGGACATCCTGCATTACCATTAGTGTAAACCAGTAGCTGAATCTCTGAGATTTGTTCTGGTAACAAACTCAAATGTTCCCAAAACATTTCTGCTAACATTTCATGATATTGTCTGGTTTTTAACAGAAACAAAATATACCTAAAGATTACAAGATTCCTGTGACATACGTTCCGAAAGAAGTGGTGAGATGTTTTCTTCTTCACATGATTACACGATTATTATAACTTAATATGTTTGTGTTCCTTACAAAATATGATTGAATGTCTGTGTTGCCTGACTTTTTTAGAGGGTATAATTTTTGCTGTTGTGATAAATTTCAAAACGGTATACACTACGGTTCTAAAGTTTGTGGTCACTTAGAAATGCCCTTGTTTTTGAAAGAAAATATCATTTTTTGTCTATTAAAATAACATTAAATTGATCAGAAATACAGTGAAGCCATTGTTAATGTTGTAAATGACTATTGTAGCGTGAAACAGCAGATTATTTATGGAATATCAACAGAGGCCCATTATTAGCAACCATCACTCCTGAGTTCCAATGGCACATTGTGTTAGCTAATCCAAGTTTATAATTTTAAAAGGCTAATTGATCATTAGAAAAAGCTCTTGCAATTATGTTAGCACAGCTGAAAAATGTCGTTGTGACTAAGGAAGCAATAAAACTGGGCCTTTTTTAGACTAGTTGAGTGTCTGGAACATGAGCATTTGTGGTTTTGATTTCAGGCTCAAAATGACCAGAAACAAAGTGCTTTCTTCTGAATCTCGTCAGTCTATTCTTGTTCTGAGAAATGAAGGCTATTCCAAGCGAGAAATTGCAAAGAAACTGAAGATCTCGTACAACGCTGTGTACTACTCCCGTGACAGAACAGTGCAAACTGTCTCTAACCAGAATAAAAAGAGTAGTGGGAGTCCCCGGTGCACAACTGATAAAGAGGACAATTACATTAGAGTGTCTAGTTTGAGAAACAGTCCTCAAGGCATCTGTTTCACAAACTAGACACTCTAATGTACTTGTCCTCTTGCTCAGTTGTGCACCGGGGCCTCCCACTCCTCTTTCTATTCTGGTTAGAGCCAGTTCGCGCTGTTCTGTGAAGGAGTAGTACACAGCATTGTACAAGATCTTCAGTTTCTTGGCAATTTCTCACATGGAATAACCTTCATTTCTCAGAACAAGAATAGACTGACGAGTTTCAGAAGAAAGTTCTTTGTTTCTGGCCATTTTGAGCCTTTAATCAAACCCACAAATGTTGATGTTCCAGATACTCAACTAGTCTAAAGAAGGCCATTTGTATTGCTTTTAATCAGGACAACAGTTTTCAGCTGTGGTAACATAATTGCAAAAGGCTTTTCTAATGATCAATTTGCCTTTGAAAATGATAAACTTGGATTAGCTAACACAAAGTGCCATTGGAACACAGGAGTGATGGTTGCTGATAATGGGCCTCTGTACGTCTACGTAGATATTCCATTAAAAATCATCTGTTTCCAGCTACAATAGTCATTTACAACATTAACAGTGTCTACACTGTAATTCTGATAAATTTGATGTTATTTTAATGGACAAAAAAAATTGCTTTTCTTTCAAAAACAAGGACATTTGAAAGTGACCCCAAACTTTAGAACCATAGTGTATATCATAACTGTCCATTACCCATGATTGTTATTTCCAGATTTATTTTCTTTTTCAGGGTGGAATGTGTTGGGTAGCGCTAAACGTTTTCCACTTGGAACTCAGTTTACGAGGATTAGCAGACAAGTTTGGAAGCATTTCGTCCAACAAATATAATATCAGCATATTGATCGAAATGCTGAAAGAGACAAGATATCACATGAAGAACTTGGTACGTTTGCACCTTTGGTTCTAATACTAATATTGTAACTGTGATAGCTCTTATGACAGGTTTCTTTTGATGAAGACACATGTAAAAAAATACATTAAAAAAATGCACCTTTGAAATGCATTACTGTACATAGAATATTTATAATATGGGGCCTCCCGAGTGGCGCAGTGTTCTAAGGCACTGCATTGCAGGGCTAGAGGCGTCACAACTGGCTGTGACCGGGAGTCCAATAGGGCGGCGCACAATTGGCCCAGCGTCGTCCTGGTAAGGGGAGGGTTTAGCCGGGGTGGCTTTACTTGGCTCATCGTGCTCTAGTGACTCCTTATGGCGGGACGGGTGCCTGCAGGCTGCTCTTGCACGGCAGTTGAACGGAATTTCCTCCAACACATTGGTGCGGCTGGCTTCCGGGTTAAGAGGGCGTGTGTTAAGAAGCGCAGTTTGGCGGGTCATGTTTCGGAGGACGCATGACTCAACCTTCCCCTCCCGAGTCCGTTGGGAGTTGCAGTGATGAGACAAAATCTGAAAAAGGGGTAAAATACAAAAAATCTACTTTTTTTTTTTTATCATACCAATATGTCATTACCAATTACAATTATGACAATAACAATACCACCCACAGTGCAACATGGCAGTTAAAGGCCTCAACTGCTTCAAAACATTGAAGGCTGAATTGGCAAAGGTCTTGTTGGATAGAGTCTTTGATTGGAAGTACTACCTAGCTGCCTCTGGTGGAGGTGGTCAATAACGCATCCATTCATGCAATCCTTTCTGGCTCAATTACATGAAATAGAATAAAACAAGATACTATAATAAAATAATGAACATGGTACACAAGTCCTGAGCACAAATAGACCAGTGACCGCATCATTTCACATCTGAGTTGTCTGCAATGATGTCTTGTGAGGACTTGGAACATCTATCAGGTAGATCAGGTATTCATAAAGGTCTTAGTCTTATGAGAGTGAAGAAGTACAGTGCCTTGCAAAAGTATTCATCCCCCTTGGTGTTTTTCCTATTTTGTTGCATTACAACCTGTCATTTAAATATATTTTTATTTGGATTTCATGTAATGGATATACACAAAATAGTCCAAATTGGTGAAGTGAAATGAAAAAAGAATCACAAACAAAAGAAAAAAAAAGAAAAATGGTGCGGTCATATGTATTCACCCCCTTTGATATGAAGCCCCTAAATAAGATCTGGTGCAAACAATTACCTTCAGAAGTCACATAAATAATAAATAAATAAAGCCCACCTGTGTGCAATCTAAGTGTCACATGATCTGTCACATGATCTCAGTATATATACACCTCTTCTGAAAGGCCCCAGAGTCTGCAACACCACTAAGCAAGGGGCACCACCAAGCAAGCAGCACTATGAGGACCAAAGAGCTCTCCAAACAGGTCAGGGACAAAGTTGTGGAGAAGTACAGATCAGGGTTGGGTTCTAAAAAAATATCAGAAACTTTGAACATCCCACGGAGCACCATTAAATCTATTATTAAAAAATGGAAAGAATATGGCACCACAATAAACCTGCCAATAGAGTGCCACCCACCAAAACTCACGGACCAGGCAAGGAGGGCATTAATGAGAGAGGCAACAAAGAGACCAAAGATAACCCTGAAAGAGCTGCAAAGCTCCACAGCGGACATTGGAGTATCTGTCCATAGGACCACTTTAAGCCGTACACGCCATAGAGTTGGGCTTTACAGAAGAGTGGCCAGAAAAAGCCATTGCTTAAAGAAAAAAATAAGCAAACACGTTTGGTGTTTGCCAAAAGGCATGTGGGAGACTCCCCAAACATATGAAAGAATCTGGTCAGATGAGACTAAAATGTAGCTTTTTGGCCATCAAGGAAAACGCTATGTCTGGCAAACCCAACACCTCTTATCACCCCAAGAACACCAGTGAAGCGTGGTGGTGGCAGAATTGAAGGAATGATGGATAGCACTAAAAACAGGGAAATTCTTGAGGGAAACCTGTTTCATTCTTCCAGAGATGTAAGACTGGGACGGAGGTTCACCTTCCAGCAGGACAATGACCCTAAGCATACTGCTAAAGCAACACTTAAGTGCTTTAAGGGGAAACATTTAAATGTCTTGGAATGGCTTAGTCAAAGCCCAGACCTCAATACAATTGAGAATCTGTGGTATGACTTAAAGATTGCTGTACATCAGCGGAATCATCCAACTTGAAGGAGCTGGAGCAGTTTTGCCTTGAAGAATGGGCAAAATCCCAGTGTCTAGATGTGCCAAGTTTATAGAGACATACCACAATAGACTTGCAGTGTTAATTGCTGCAAAAGGTGTCTCTACAAAGTATTGACTTTGTGGGGGTGAATAGTTATGCTCACTTAAGTTTTCTGTTTTATTTCTTGTTTGATTCACAATAAAAAATATTTTGCATATTCAAAGTGGTAGGCATGTTGTGTAAATCAAATGATACAACTCCCCCAAAAATCTGTTTCAATTCCAGGTTGTAAGGCAACAAAATAGGAAAAATGCCAAGGGGGTGAATAATTTCGCAAGTCACTGAACATTCATAATGTAGACCTAATAACTTCTTAAAGCATATTACTTGTATTATTCTGGCTAACTTTTCTGAATCCAACAGGGTTAATGAGGTTCCCCTTGTCCTGAATAAAGAGACAAGACTGAAGTTACTACTTATAACGTCTTAAATCTGGGCTCAAACATATCTGTGTTCTTTGAACTATTTGCTGCATGACTAAAGCTAAAGCTAACGTTAAATGGTCTATCAACAGCTATAAACCATTATCATTTATGTTTTGAATTTCACATCATTGAGATAATTATTCCCCTTTTGTCTCCGCAGGAGGCGATCACGTATGATTTTGAGTGCCACTACAGAAATGAGCAATGGCAGACAGGACACTATTTTCATTTTGTGGAAGATTTTTTAAAAACGGCCCGTTTGAATAGAGATTTGCCAGAAGAATGTGATCCACCTCCCTGTCCCACAGCAACAATGGATACAACAATAATAACACAATACCCCACATCAGGTAAATGTTGAGGTGTTTTTTTAAAGTGTAAATGTTATATATTCATATTATTTTTTTAAATGTATCCTTCATTTAACTAGGCAAGTCAGTTAAGAACAAATTCTTATTTACAATGACCGCCTACCCTGGCCAAACACAGACGACGCTGGATGTGATACAGCCTATCTAGCGTCATTGTTGCATTCGCTCATATTCAAATGCAAGATAGCGCCAACAGAGATGGTCACTTCGCTTCAAGTCCTTAGGAAACTAGGCAGTATTTCATTTTTTGATGTATTATTTCTTACATTGTTAGCCCAGAAAATCTTAAGTGTTATTACATACAGCCGGGAAGAACTATTGGATATAAAAGCGATGTCAACTTACCAACATTACGACCAGAATACAACTTTCCAAAAGCGGATCCTTTGTTCGGACCACCACCCAGGACAGTGGATCTAATCCAAAAGCCTGCTTCATGATTAACGACTCTTAGTGTAATCATAACAACACACAGGAACTCAAGTCCTTCTGCTCCACTGACCTAGAATTCCTTACAATCAAATGCGTGCCATATTATCTCCCAAGAGAATTCTCGTCAGTTATCGTCACAGATGTGTTTATACCCCTTCAAGCAGACACCCCGACGGCCCTTAAGGAACTTCCCTGGACTTTGTAAACTGGAAACCATATATCCTGAGGCTGCATTTATAGTAGCTGGGGATTTTAACACAGCAACTTTGAGAACAAGGCTACCCAAATGCTATCAGCATATTGATTGCAGTACTCGCGCGTGCAATACACTCAATCATTGCTACTCTAATCACTGCTACTTCCGCGATGCACACAATGCCCTCCCTCGCCCTCCCTCTGGTAAATCCGACCACGACTCCATTTTGCTCCTACCTATTAAAACCTACCCTAACCAGAAACCATGGATGGATGGCAGCAGTCGCGCAAAACTATAAGCGCGAACCACCTCATTTAACCTTTGAAAGAGGACTGGGAATATGGCTGAATATAAACAGTGTAGTCCTTCCCTCTGCAAGGCAATAAAACAATGGAAATGTCATTATAGGGACAAAGTAGAGTCACAATTAAACGGCTCAGACACGAGGCGCATGTGGCAGGGTCTACAGGAAATCACCGACTACAAAAAGAAAACCAGCCACGTCACGCTTCCAGACAAACTAAACCTTCTTTGCCAGCTTTGAGGACAGCACAGTGCCACCGTCACGGCCCACTAACAAGGACTGCGCCCCCCCCTCTCTTTCCCCTGTGGCTGATGTGAGTAAGACATTTAAATGTGTTAACCCTCGCAAGGCTGCTTGCCCAGATGGCATTCCTAGCCGCGTCCTCAGAGCATACGCAGACCAACTGGCTGGTGTGTTTACGAACATATTCAATCGCTCCCTATCCCAGTCTGCTGTCCCCACATGCTTCAAGATGGCCACCATTGTTCCTGTACTCAAGAAGGCAAAGATAATGGAACTAAATGACTACCGCCCTGTAGCACTCTCTTCTGTCATCATGAAGTGCTTTGAGAGACTAGTCAAGGATCATATCACCTCCACCTTACCTGCCACCCTAGACCCACTTCAGTTTGCTTACCGCCCCAACTGGTCCACAGACGATGCAATCGCCATCACACTGCACACTGCCTATACCATTTGGACAAGAGGAATACCTATGTAAGAATTATGTTTATTGACTACAGCTCAGCATTCAACACCATAGTACCCTCCAAAATCATTAAGCTGGGGGCCCTGGGTCTCGACCCCGCCCGTTGCAACTGGGTCCAAGTGTTGAAGGTAGGAAACATCATCTCCACTTCGCTGACGCTCAACACTGGGGCCCCACAAGGGTGCATGCTCAGCCCCCTCCTGTACTCCCTGTTCACCCATGACTACGTGGTCATGCACGCCTCCAACTCAATCATCAGGTTTGCAGATGACACAACAGTAGTGGGCTTGATTACCAACAACGACGAGACAGCCTACAGGGAGGAGGTGAGGGCCCTCGGAGTGTGGTGTCAGGAAAATAACCTCTCACTCAACATCAAGCTGAAAACAGCTTCTATCTCAACGCCATCAGGCTGCTAAACAGCAATCATTAACTCAGAGAGGCTGCTGCCAACATTGAGACTCAATTGACTGGCCACTTTAATAAATGGATCACTAGTCACTTTAAACAATGCCACTTTAATAATGTTAACATATGTTATATTACTCATCTCGTATGTATATACTGTACCTTATAACATCTATTGCACCTTGCCTATGCCGCTCGGCCATCGCTCATCCATATATTTATATGTACATATTCTTATTCCATCCCTTTAGATCTGTGTGTATTAGGTAGCTGTTGGAGAATTGTTAGATTACTTGCTAGATATTACTGCACTGTCGGAACTAGAAGCACAAGCATTTCGCTACACTCGCATTAACATAAGCTAACCATGAGTATGTGACCAATAACATTTAGATTTCATTTGATAGTGGTCAATTCTGATGCGCCATAGGAGTCGGCGCTCAGTTTAAACGTTGTTAGCTACTGTGGAATATCCTGTGGTGCTCATATGCTACGCCCAGTAGAAAACTATGATCTGTCTCGTTTGGTGTATGGGCACCGGTACCTCTCCATTAAACTATTCCTCTTGTGAACAGTCTTTTTTTACAGGTGAGATCTTGTGTCGGTTTCGGTTGCGTGTCTTTTTATCTCTGTCCTACACAGAATCTTCTATCAATTTTTTTGTTCAAAGAACTTCACATGACAAAACATGGAATGTACCAGGTGTTTGGAAGGTCCATTGTGACATTAGTGATGCAGCTGAGTCACAGAACCAAAGAAAGATGTCCCCTGATGGACCCCATGAAAGGAAGAAAAGGACTGAAACCCCAATTGTGGAAGTGTTGATTACAGAGCAATCTTCAGATCTTCCCAAGCGCTTGGCCTTTCTTTCCTGATGCAGACAGATCTAATCTTTTGTCCGAAGGAAAGAAAAGGTGGCTGTGATGTGACTTTTTAGGCGTCAACAATGAACTGTTTTCATCATTGGGCATTAACACTCTCTCTCTCTATCTCTATCCAGTCAACTATCCTGCCATAGAAACAGAATTCAACATGTCTGCACCAGACTCCGAAACCTGTAAGTAAATAAAGAAAGAAACTGTGGCATAGATTTAGTTGCTGAAAGTGTCCAAATAGTAGCAATGTAATGCAACCAGTCAAACTGGTGTAGGCCTACTAGCTGCATGGCTACTATTCTTGACTGTTGCTCAACTGCAGAATAGCCTGGAGAGAGAGCATTCCCTTAAGGCCACCACAGGCTGAAATTACATTTGGTCCTTTCATTTTAGTATTTTCAAAAAGGAAACAAAAATCTCATTGAAAATGTATATTGTTTTTATTTATCATACTACCATCATCAACATTTCATGAATGATTTAAAATCCCCTTGGACTATATGTAGTAACATACTTTGAAGAGATTGTAATTGGGTGTAAATAGATGTTTGGTAGTCTAAATTCAGTGTACTAGTCTTTAACTGCCAATTCTGGAAAGTCAGACTCTTCCCACAAGCCAACTAATTTTCCTCAGCTTCAGAATCATCAAAATTCACCAAATGTTGTGTGGTTATCCTGAGATATATTATTGAGACTTGCCATGAGGGAATTGTTGATATGTTATACATTTTATATTCTATATAACATTTTCTTTAGAAAAATGGTCCAAAATATTTTTTGTATTTTACAGATAGAAAGGTGAAAAATAATATTTATCCACAATCTGCTCTGAGCAAGTCCGGTCCTAGAGTGTCTTAACTAAATGAAACCAAAATATTTAGGATGACTTAATTAAGTGTCCCGAAAAATGTATTTGCGGGATATGCAAATATGCACATACTGTATTTAATGAGTTATCACCTCATTTGCATATTTTTATACAATATTTCCACCTAATGTTATTTTTTGTTATATTGATTACTGCATTGTTGGGTTTGGAGCTTGCAAGAAACATATTTGACTATACTTGTGCATGTGGCATTACATTTAAGAAAATGTGTCATGCAAAAAAGTATTATATTTGTGTCTACTTTAAACAGGCAAAATTTGATTGTGAAATGATTAAGAGAAAAACAATATCTATACGGGTGTGGTGCCTGGCCTTAATTTGCTAATTGGTTAAAAGCCTTTGTCACTTGATTTATGAAGAGGCTGCAGGGCAAATTGCATTCCTCCACATGACAGTTTGGGTTTAAACTCATGTCTTGTTGTTCTACCAGAGCTGTTATGCGTCTCCCCTATCACTGACCAACACGATCTACTGTATCCAATCATTTTCTATGCATCAATCATAGCTACAGTATGAGACATGTGATGGATAGGAGACATGTTTTGATATTGAGATAAAAAACGGCTATATTGAATCAATGCAGCCGTTTTTATCTCGATATCAAATCATTTCTGGGTAACAATGAAGTACCTTGCTGTGATTGTGCTAAATTAAAATGGTCAAAAAGATACAAAAATAGCTTCTTAGCGAAGAGCAATTTCTCAAACAAGAATTTTGCTAGGACTGTCTGGAAGTGGTCTGAGTGAGGAGGGGAAAACTGAAAACTAGCTGTTATTGACAGAGAGGTTTGGAACGGTCTTTCTTGTTGGTCTATTAACTTATTTACCGCCTGGTGTTGTCACCAGCCAGGACAAAACTCAATCCCATCCAAACAGGCTGGAATTTCAGGCAGTATTTTCAAGCAGCTCTTATACTAACAGGGCATTATCATCATTTGCATGGTTTCATTCCATATAAAACACAAGAAAATCATGTTTTTATTTTCCTTTAACATGTGGGGAAAAAAACATCCCGGTCAGGCAAATAACTATGACATAAATGTTTAGTTCATGGCAAAGTCCCAGACTGAGTCAGTAAAAAGAAGAGAGGGTTATATTACAATTACTAGTCAGCATTCAAATACAAAAACTTGTTATACAATCAGTTTGAATTATCTGATTACATATGATTTCTTAGTTGAATATATTGGGTGCGTTCACAAATTCGCTCTGGCTATCTACTCCAATTTCAGAGCACTCTTGTCTGAGTGTCAGTTAACGTCACCAACCATCGTAAAGATATTGTTGCCAGCAACACAGTTACAGTCATCAACGCACTGGATAACATGAAAACAGTCTAACCAGCTCTACTAGGGCGAGTAAAATGGTCAGATTGAGGTGTTCTCTCATTTGTGTCTGGAAGTAGCTAGCCAACGTTAACCAATTAGCTTGAGTGCTTGACTGCCGTTGAGGCCAGAACACTCGGATCAACCCTACTCCTCGGCCAGAGCGTCCAGGGTGAGCTCTGAACACTCCGAGGACGAAACGCTCTGAATTTACAAACGCACTCTGAGGGCACTCTGAGTGCACTCCGGCACTCCAGATTGAATTTACGAACACACCCATTATTCTTACTGACTAGAAACCTGTCTGTCCACACAGGGAACGAGCCTCTGAGATTCCTGCCAGAAGTAGTGGAGAGAAGCCTCCTGTCACTACTTGTCATTCCTATTGCAGCCGTTGTATTTCTGTTTGCGTGGAAGGTGAGCTGTCCTTTGACCCAATCTACAACCTTAAAGTGTTCCAAGTAGAACCCTTTTGGTTCCAAGTAGAACCCTTTTGGAACCCATTTTCGAAGAGTGTAAGGATCTGCAACTTAAAACGTGACTGGTGCCACTCTGTCTATAGATTGTTGTTTTGTCTGTGGACATTGTACTGTTTATGTTCATTGTTAATCTCTTTGATTGTAAGTCATTGTATTTTTTTTGTCTTTGATGGTTGTTTTGTCTTTGACTGTCTGGGTGTTTCTTTACCAGTATGTATATTCTACTTTTTTGTTTTGTATTTTTGTAAGAGAATTTAACTTTGTACTTGTTGGTTGTCATCCGTTCCCTTGGTGTTTAACAGTGTTACTCTCGGATCTTACAGGTGAAATCCAGGAGGAACCAACATCAGTCAGATGAACGGAACTCAGTGGAAGGAGGCCTTTTCACAGGACCAGAAGGGACTTTGGCACCTCCACTAGAGGAACCATCTGAAAAGTAAAGGCATTCACTCATATTTAGTTTAATTTAATCCATCAATTCCTGCATATGAATATTATAAAATCATTCATCTTAATATCAGACACAAAAATGTATCAAAGGTTTACGTGCCTGAAAATAATCAACTAGTTTTTAGGTGAAGTGAATTTGTATACATTTTTTTGAATAGGTTTTTAATTATAATGGTTTTGTACATTACAGGAACAGATTGAACATCGTTGAGACAGTGTAATTATTCAAATCCTTGGAAATTGGTGAGATTTATATTTTTCTTCATATAATTTGTGACCTCGGACAGAGACATCTTAGCCAACTCCTAATATTTATATTTTGACAATGAAGAGTATGGAACTAGGACACATTGTTTTAGCTACCTGTATGTAAAGCGTAACAAAAATGTACTTCTTCTTTCTTTGTCTCTCTTAGGTGTAGAGAGGAATCATCTGAGAAAGAGAAAGGAAACAAGCATAAACATAAAACTGCATTTCTTATGGATTTTTGAGGCGAAAGACTTCTTTCCTGTCTAGAAACTGCCGGTCCTCACATACTAGAACCAGAGAATGACATTGTATAGAACATCTTTGTTTTTCTTACAAGAATATTAACCCGTCGTCTACTATCAAATTTTGTCAGAAGAAGCTGAAAAGGAGACCGGATTGTCATGGAAACATCTAGAGGCGCCAATAACAGTCGAAACATGACTCAAATCACCCATAACTGCTGAAAACACAGTAAACTTTACGGGACAAAGTTGGTTTCACAAGCACTCCCATTTGCACTTTGTGTGGGTTTGGCTGGAGTGTAGATATCAGATCTACTCAAGAATGGGCCAGAAAACAAACCCCTACAAATGGCTTTCTTTTTTTCGAAGAACCCTTTTTGATTCCAGGTAGAACTCTTTTGGGTTCCATGTAGAACCCTTTCCACAGAGGACTGAAAAATGAATGACTACCTCTAGTCGCCCTCACCTTCCTAATCTTCTTCTCAGCAGCATTCTACTCCATTTCTATCTTCATCTGGGTCTCCATTGGACATTCCCTGAGAACAAATGTTGAAATTAGTTAGCTAGAAATATTCTCAGATCTAAGCATCTGTTTTGTTTCATGTTTTTGGCTGTGTATGTACCGAATGGATGAGGTTGTGTGATATATTTATTTATTTACTCAGAATGCTGACAGCACCGTGTTGCTTCGGTTGAAAAAAACAAAACAGACAATGATTCAGCTTATCTATAAAAATACTAAATGAGCAGGAAAAGGTCTACAAGGGTGCATTATAACCCATTCTTCTGCCATGCATTAAGTCCTCATAAGCAGCACATAAGCATGTATGAACACGTGCATTATCTATATTATTAAGACAGCCATAGAGGGATGTACATATGTATGTATGATGGTGTGGTTAATTGCTTATGAATGGGTTGTACAAAAGGCTTTGGTTGGAGGTGTAAATGTACAAAAAAATTGCTGCTTTGACTAACTTACATTTTACTCATTATATACATTAAGAATTCTCCCTATAGCAATCAATGGTCAAGCAAGGGTAGATACTACATATCCATATTGATTTAGATAAAAGGTTTAAGGGGTCTGATAACTCTAGGTGTTTCTATGCTCTCAATGCACAAGAAAGAGGTGGACTAGCATTAAATAAACCAGCACGGTATCAGATTCTGGAGACTGAGATTAACCACATGTATCATCAAGTACAGTATAACTCAGCTCTGGTATATTGCAGCTTAACCACCCATAAGGTATATTCTGTATGTTGCATGTAAACAACTGTATTACGGTTCAACAACATGTTAAGGTGGCTCAAAGCTATGAATTCAAGGTGAGTTTTAAAAAAAACAGTTTTTACTTTTCACTCCAAATCAAATGTTACAGCTACGAAAATATAGAGCACCCTATTCAATTGTGTTTTAAATAGTTGTCAGTAGCCTATACAGCAAGTGAACTAAGAGATTCATTTCTCAAACAAGTCTAAATACAAAACCCTGAATATAACAACGTTTTTTGAGAGGACCAGCATCTAAAATGTACCATGATTTAGAAAAGTGATATGACCTGTGAGGAGAGTGTCTAGCAATTCATCCAAAGAGGATGCATTCGATGATTCAGAGATGTATCACTGTAACTATTATATAAATTAGAAGAGTACGTAGGAAATTATTGGCATTTTTGCACAATTCAGTTAGGCATGATGAAAATTGCCCAATCCATGACATTATGCAATTGCATAAATGCAAGCTCTCAAATAAGCATGGACTGCTATTGTTGACATACATTGGCAAAGAGAGAGAACTTAAACCTTGTGTATTAAGTTAGCCAATGCAAGCTTAACCGTACTTGTACCAATACATGCATTCCCTCACTTTCGCCATTTGCCGTTCTTACCCCTTGTACCTTGTACAATCCTGGTTTTGTGCCTTGTTTGGATTTATGTTGTTGACTCCATCATGAATACAGGTGATACATTAAAATATATCATTATGCTGTTTGATCCAAGTGCAGTTGGATCATTGTGCAGTTGGATCATCATTTTATGCACAGTATTTTGTGTATGACATTTCACAAACTCACCAGGAGACAACAAAGTAAGGGCGACAAACCACTGACTAAAAAAACAACATGGAGAACAAGAGACCATCTCATCAATAGGTGTTGGTTGTCTCTCAGTGACCATGAACCAATGGGATAGATAGACCAGTCTGCTAAAAACCTAGAGAAGAGTGTTGCATCATTGCCCAACAGGTTATAATGATCTCCCACCAATGGAAATGACCTGGTACTCATATTGGCTTTTGTATCACCACTACGTTAACCCATTACCCTTATTCCAATACATAATTGTCACTCTAATTCAAACAAATGGACCCTAAGCCTAAGTGAAAGCCATTTTAAATATCAGGACACACATTAGTTAGAGCAATAACCCTTTTCATTTGAACACGAATACTCCACAACACTAAGCTCTTATAATTCAATTCTACACTAAATAACATGTGACAGAAGAATGCATTCAAACTCCAAATTGCAATCTTGTCTGCATGTAATGTTTTAGGTGTTGTACTTTGTATAGGAAACGGTTCCACTGGTAAAACCTGTTAATTTCATCAAGTATATTTGGGTAATTTGCCTATTGGACTTTTCTCTTAGAAGAGTATTTATAGTGCAAAATGGAGTGAATGTAAAACAAATACCACATTGGTGTTCATATAATTCTGAGCAAAAGTGTCAATTTCAGCATGAGTAGCTGAAAACGCTTAGTGTGATTAACTGTTGTTTTGTTGTATTAAAGCTTTAAGAGAATTATTTTATCCCCAAAATAAATGACTTTGTATTAGGGCTGTCAGAGTTAATCACTTGACTTGAGTAAAAAAATTAAAATGTATGCACAATTTGTTTTTAAATCATGATTAATCGCATTGTCAGTAATTATTCAGAATACAATGAAAACGTCCAAAATACATAATATATACAGCTAAAAACAAACAATGTGATGTCAAAACAAGTTGACAATGAGGTTAAAGAAAGTGTGCTTTATCAAGTTACTTGATTTTGCTAACCGTTATTTTGGACAAAATCAAGACGGCAATGCTTTTTGTATAACAATTGAGCAAATTATGAATTTACGATTAATCACAGCAAATCCAGCGATTAACTAGATTTTTTATTTTTATCGTTTGACAGCCCGACTTTGTAATAAGCATCGTGATACATTGAAAAATTAAACATTTTTTATTGCCACAACAAAAACAGTATGTAAGCTTCTAAAGAGTCAACTTCAGAAGTTTTGCGGGTGTTTTACATATTGTATGAATGTTGTGATGAGTTGAAACATGGTTTAAGCTGTGAACAGAAATGTGGTGGCATCCCCCATTTTCCTGTCTGTCTTAGAGCCTATGAACACACAGAGATAGTCATTGTCCCAAATGGCACCCCATTACCCTATATAATTCATTACTTTTGACCAGGGCCCATAGGGCTCTGACCAAGAGTAATGAACTATATATGGAATAATAGGGTGCTACCATGTTGAAAAGAGCAAGAGCCCTGAAGCACTGTTCTGGTATCAGTTATATGTTATTTTACTCATTTTGGTTGAAATTAGTTGATCCCTGAACAGTGGTTTTGGTCTCTAGCTTAGTGTCCCACTATAAAAATAGAATTCCACATTTCTAATTATAGAATTGGAATTCTGTGTTCCACTCTTATAGGGGCAACAAACAGGCTTGTAGGCAGGAAGTTAATCTGGGTGCCAAAAGAAAACATCATTCCGACCCAGGCAAACGCTGGGCAACGCTACTGTATTTTTGTATAAATGTAAACAAATGTATATGATGAGATATGAATAAAGTTCACATATCCAAATATTCAGCGTGGCAGAGCTGTGTTTTGTGATAATTATACAAAAGTTGATGGAAACAAATACCTTGTAACAGAAACAAATACGACACAGAAAATGATTCAAGAAAGGGTCTGACTTCCCTTCCTCTAAAAAAGTATTTGATTTAAACAAATGTTAATTTGAGGGGTGATGCCATCATCTAAATTAAAGCATCTGAACTCATACTATTGTTTTCATCATGAGTAAATAGAGCCAACAAACATGTCAGTATGAATACACTATTGTGCTGCTGTGAACAGCAATACAGCACTGTACCTTTTCTGACAATGACTATAGAAGAAAGGATTGACCTAAGTGACCTCAGCTAAGGTTAACACTCTTAGAAAAAATTATTATTTGGCTGTCCCCATAGGAGAACCCTTTTTTGGTTCTAAATAGAATGCTCTGTGGTAAGGGTTATACATGGAACTAAAAATAGTTATACCTGGAACCAAAAAGGGTTCTCCTATAAGGACAGCGGAAGAACCCTTTTAAATTTTAGATACAAAACAGTTCTATGGTCAGGTGGCTGACTGACTAAACTTCTCCCTCCACCAAGACCAGAGGTTGGGGTGTAGGGTTTTTGCATAGCCTGAAGGTTGGGAGGGGCAGTTCCTCTTGCTGCTCCGTAGGCAAGCACTATGGTCTTGCAGTGGATGCGAGCTTCAACTGGAAGCCAGTGGAGTGTGTGGAGGAGCAGTGTGACATGAGAGAACTTGGGAAGGTTGAAAACCTGGCGGGCTGCAGCGTTCTGGATAAGTTACAGGGGTTTGATGGCACAAGCGGGAAGTCCAGCCAACAGCGAGTTGTAGTTGTCCAGACGGGAGATGACAAGTGCCTGGATTAGCACCTGCGGCACTTCCTGTGTGAGGAAGGGTCGTACTCTAGGGAGGTTGTAAAGCATGAACGTGCAGGAGCCAGTCACAGCTTTGATGTCTGCAGAGAACGACAACGCGTTGTCGCGGATCACGCCAAGGTACTTTGCACTCCAGGAGGGCAACACTGGAGTTGTCAACCGTGATGGAGAGCTGAGCGGGCAGGCCTTCCCTGGGAGGAAGAGCAGCTCCGTCTTGTTTGCCGAGTGACTTGGTGTATTGAGAAAAGAGGGCCTAGAACCGAGCCCTGGGGGACACCAGAAGTGAGTGTTCGTGGTGCAGACACTCCATGGTGCCTGGTAGGAGCGGCCTGTCAGGTAGAATGCAATCCAAGAGTGTGCAGAGCCTGAGACACCCAGCCCTGAGAGGGTGGACAGGAGGATCTGATGGTTAACAGTGTCAAAAACAGCAGATAGATCTAGTAGGATGAGAACAGAGGAGTGTAAGCTTTGGTAGTGCAGAGAACCTCCATGCACAGAAGAGCAGTCTCGGTTGAGTGACAGTCTTAAAGCCTGACTGGTTTGGGTAAAGATCGTTCTGAGAGAAATAAGACAGTTGAGTGACGGCACTCAAGTGTTTTGGAAAGAAACGAGGGGGATACAGGTCCATAGTTTGATGTCAGATTAGTCTAATGTTGGTTAATTGAGGAGTGAAGCAACTCAGGAAATTTTTAAGTCTGAGGGGACGCAGCCAGGGGTCAGGGATGAGTTGGTGAGGGAAGTGAGAAGTTCTCCAGAGATGGACTGGAGAAGGGAGGAGTCTGGGATCAAGCGGGCAGGTTGTCGGGTGGCAATACCTCAATAGTCGCAGGATTTAATCTGGTGAGAGAGGGAGAGAGAGGTCAAGGCATACAGTATGGTAGTTCTGTGTATTGATTTGAGTTTATTTTGGGTAACAGACATATACAACAAAATGCATCATGTGGACCCAGAGTATATCACCTGAAAGTATTAATTAAAACGCTTGTTTCCAAAGTGGTCCTCGATGGTAAAAACAAAAACACACATAATGATTAAAAGACAAAATTACAAACAACCATAAATACATTAATTTATATTGGCATCCTAAAAAGTGGCACTATTCACTGCACTTCTCCCTAACCTTAAATCAACCATTGTGAGTGGGACCAGTGGACTCAATACGCTGAGTGAATGAGGAGCGGATGCCATCAACCTACTTTACAAGTGGTTGACAAAGTAATCCGTAGAGAGGGAGAAGGGGGGGCAGCATTAAGGAGGGAGGAGAAGGTGGAAGAGAGTTTATGTTTAGAGTGATAGAAAGTGGCTTTAACAGCAGATACAGAGGAAGCCCTGTTCTGTAAGCTTGTAATGAGTCACTCAGCCACGGAGCAGGAGGGGAGGGCCGAGATGGCTGAGAGGAAAGGAGACAGCGCCAGTCATAGGATGCAGAAAGGGAGGGGAGTAGGGTCAAAGAGGCAGAATCAGGAGACAGCAGGAAGAAGGATTTAGCAGAAGGGAGAGATAGGATTTAAGAGGAAAGAGAAGTGGAAGAAAGCGATAAATTGTGACAGCGCATGACCATCTGGGTAGGGGCTGAGTGGCTAGGGTTGGAGGAGAGGGACACAGAAAAGAAAACAAAGTTATCAGAAACCTAGAGGGGGGGTTGCAGTGAGATGAGTAGGTGAACAGCCTCTGCCTTGTGAGTTGGAGTGGGTTGGAAAAGGGTGCGGTCGAAAGATGCAAGGAGGGGAATAGAGTTGAAAAGAAATGATTGAAGGCAGACATAGGGAGGTTGAAGTTGCCAAGTACGAAGAGCGGTGAGCCATCCTCAGGAAATTAGCTTATCAAGGTGTCAAGCATATTGTGGAATTTTCCAAGGGCACCTGGTGGGTGAAACATGACAACAATGTTAAGCTTTAATGGACAAGTGACCGCATGGAATTCAAATGAGATGGACAGGTGATTGAGTGAGAAATTAGAAAATCTCCAGTTAGGGAAAATGTGTAGCCCTGTACCACCACCCCAACAACCAAATGCTCTTGGACTATGAGAGAATAACATAGTCAGATGAAGAGAGGGCAGCTGGAGTAGCAGTGTTTTCTGGAGTGATTCATGTCTCTGTCAGGGCCAAAAAAGTCAAGAGACTGAAGGGCAGCATATGCTGAGATGTACTTGGCGTTCTTGACTGCAGATCGGTAGTTCCATACGCTGCCCAGAGACCCGGAATTCCATATGGGTTATGCGCGCAGGGTTCACTAAATTAGAAGGATTGCAGCCAAGGGGTGGGGAGAATCTGTAAAGCCTAAAAGGAGAGGTGCAAACAGGTATAGAAAACACACAGTTACCAAAGCTACAACAAATTAGGACCAAAAAATATATACTTATCACTCCTGGAGATATCAGGAGTCCTCTAGCTATAGAATATATTTTTTTAAATTATTATTATTTAATTTTTTATCTGTTATTTTACCAGGTAAGTTGACTGAGAACACATTCTCATTTACAGCAACAACCTGGGGAATAGTTACAGGGGAGAGGAGGGGGATAAATGAGCCAATTATAAACTATGACAAGGATAGAAAAGGATTTGCCAGTAGATTGTTGACTTATTTAGCTTGCTAGCTAAGATTTAGAAAATATGACGATGACATGATCAGTCCAATCAAAGCTATATAACGTGATTTACCATCATTTTATCTGTGGCCAATGACCTTGAGCCTTCTTGGATGGGCACTTCTACTGTAAATATATGGTAGCACCGCAGTGGGGCTTGAACTGCTATACAGAAATGAATGTGAGTAGACTGCTACAGTAGACTAGCTTGTGTCTGGGATCTGCTATAGGATCTGACCGTAGCCCAGTCACCCTGGTGAATGCGAGGGCCAGGTCAGTTCTGTACAGGATATGAGTTGACCCAGCAGAAGCTCCCAGACAGGGGACCATACCTCCATAAATACCCTGGGAGGAAGAAGACTCCCCCTGGGTTCAGTAAACATGACTGGAGGATCCACTTCGACCTATAGGGCTCTGTGCAGTATTATACTACACAGTCAGGGTAGGAGCTGCTGCTTTCCCACACTCTATGCACACGGACATACATGGACAGCACGGACGCACAAGCATACAGATGGAACAAACACACACACAGACAGACCGACACCAGCTGCACAAATCGCTGCAGGAAGGAAACATGTATTTTCTACTGTTTTTATTAAGGCTGGTTAGGAGGACATAGGGATGGATGGTTCACTCTTTATGGAGTAACATGTAGTGTACTGTATGAACCTGATTGCAGATGAAGAAATCAATACAAAATGCACAATAATACGAGCTCAACTCTTACTAAATTCTAGCGTATAGTCTGTAGGGGCTGAAACACAACAGTAATCTTAACAACCTCTCCCTCAACTTCAGTAAGACCAACAAGCTGATTGTGGACTACAGGAAACAGGAAACAGGATTGGGGGGGCTGCAGTGGAGTGGATCGAGAGCTTCAAGATCCTCCATGTGCAAATCACTATAAATGGTCCACAAACATGCGTAGTTGTGAAGAAGGTGCCACAGCGCCACATCCCCCTCAGGAGGTTGAAAAGGTTTGGTATGGGACCTCAAATCCTGAAATTGTTCTACAGCTGCACCATTGAGAGCATCTTGACTGGCTGTATCGCTGCTTGGTATAGAAACAGCACCGCCCTAGATCACATGGCGCTACAGAGTAGAGGTCGACCGATTTAGATGATACCGATACCGATTATTGGAGGACCAAAAAAGCCGATAACGATTAATCAGCCAATTTTATTTTATTTTATTTGTAATAATGACAATTACAACAATACTGAATGAACACTTATTTTAACTTAATATAATACATCAATAAAATCAATGTAGCCTCAAATAAATAATGAAACATGTTCAATTTGGTTTAAATAATGCAAAAACAAAGTGTTGGAGAAGAAAGTAAAAGTGCAATATCAGCCATGTAAGAAAGCTAACGTTTTAGTTCCTTGCTCAGAACATGATAACATATGAAAGCTGGTGGTTCCTTTTAACATGAGTCTTCAATATTCCCAGGTAATACGTTTTAGGTTGTAATTATTATAGGAATTATAGGACTATTTCTCTCTATACCACTTGTATTTCATTAACCTTTGACTATTGGATGTTCTTATAGGCACTTTAGTATTGCCAGTGTAACAGTATAGCTTCCGTCCCTCTCCTCGATCCTCCCTGGGCTCGAACCAGCAACACAACAACAACAACCACCCTCGAAGCAGCGTTACCCATGCAGAGCAAGGGAAACAACCACACCAAGGCTCAGAGCGAGTGAAGTTTGAAACGCTATTAGCGCGCATAAACTAGCTAGCCATTTCACTTCGGTTACACCAGCCTCATCTTGGGAGTTGATTGGCTTGAAGTCATAAACAGGGCAATGCTTGACGCACAACGAAGAGCTGCTGGCAAAACGCACGAAAGTGCTGCTTGAATGAATGTTTACGCGCCTGCTTCTGCTACCACCGCTCAGTCAGATACTTAGATACTTGTATGCTCAGTCTGATTATATGCAACGCTAGATAATATCTAGTAATATCATCAACCATGTGTAGTTAACTAGTGATTATCATTGATTGATTGTTTTTTATAAGATAAGTTTAACGCTAGCTAGCAACTTACCTTGACTTACAGCATTCGCGTAACAGGCAGTCACTCCTTGTGGAGTGCAACAAGAGGCCGTTATTGCGTTGAACTAGTTAACTGTAAGGTTGCAAGATTGGATCCCCTGAGCTGACAAGGTGAAAATCTGTCGTTCTGCCCCTGAACGAGGCAGTTAACCCACTGTTACTAGGCCGTCATTGAAAATAAGAATGTGTCCTTAACTGACTTGCCTAGTTAAATAAAGATTAAATAAAGGTGTTAATAGGTGTCCAAAAATACCGATTTGAAATCGGCCCTAATTAATCGGCCATTCCGGTTAATCGGTCGACCTCTACTACAGAGGGTGGTGTACAGCCTAGTACATCATTGGGGCCGAGCTCCCTGGACCTCGAAATCAGGTGGTGTAAAAGGAAGACCAGGAAAACCGTTAAAGACTCCAGTCAACCAAGCCATAGACTGTTCTCTCTGCTTCCACACATCAAGCGGTACAGGTGCATCAAGTCTAACACCAACAGGCTCCTGAACAGCTTCCATCCCCAAGCCATAAGACTGCTAAATAGCTAACATTTGTACATGGACTATCTGAGATGGCCCGTTGTATTTTATTTTTGCACTCCCTCTACGCACGCTCACAGGACTCTACACACTAACGCAGACTGACAACAACGCCAACATACACTTAACATGCACACATATTTATCCCTATCCCCCAGTATTCCTGCACATTGTAAATATGGTATTGGAACTGATCCTGTATATAGCTTACTCACTTCTCGTGTTGTTATTTCTTATTTCTTGCATGTTTTTGTTCTACTTTATGTTATTTTACCATATTGATATTGATTACTGCATTGTTGGGTTTAGAGCTTGTAAGAAAGGCCTTTCACTGTACTTGAGAAAATTACATTAAAACGTATGGAGACGGCCAGCACGTGCAAATGAAGTATAACTTCGATTTATTCTTCAATTCTTAATGCCCATTGTAACTGCTGAGAATTGATGGATAATTCACTTGAGGGACTCGTCCTGACCTGCTCCAATAATGGCTTATAATTGTAAAGTCATTCCCTAAATGATGTCTGCTCTAATGGCTAATTTTAATATAGGGTGAACTCCAGCTGACAAGATCAACCTTTTCAAAATGCTTACAGACTTGCTTTTGTTTATAGTGCTGCCAGCTTTTCATGTCTTAGAGAAAGACTGTTGGAGGTGAGCCAGATTTGATGCCTCAAAAATCAAACATTAGATAAGGTCACAAATAAAAGTAAGTTCAACCTCATGAGGCTGAAGAAATTTGGCTTGTCATCTAAAACACTCCTTTACAGATGCACAATAGAGAGCATCCTGTCGGGCTGTATCACCGCCTGGTACTGCAATTCCACCGCCCTCAACCGCAAGGCTCTCCAGAGGGTAGTGCGGTCTGCACAACGCATTACTGTGGGCAAACTACCTGCCCTCCAGGTCACCTACAGCACCCAATGTCACAGGAAGGCCAAAAAGATCATCAAGGACAACAACCACCCAAGCCACTCTGTTCACCCCACTATCATCCAGAAGGCGAGGTCAGTACAGGTGCATCAAAGCTGGGACCGAGAGACTGAAAAACAGCTTCTATCTCAAGGCCATCAGACTGTTAAACAGCCATCATTAACATAGAGAGGCTGCTGCCAATATACAGACTCAAATCTCTGGCCACTGAAATAAATTGACTTAATAAATGTATCACTAGCCACTTTAAACAATGCCACTTTATATAATGTTTACATACCATACATTACTCATCTCATGTATATACTGTACTCTATACCACCTACTGCATCTTGCCTATGCTGCACGGCCATCGTTCATCCATATATTTGTATGTACATATTCTATTCATCCCTTTACATTTCTGTGTATTTGTGTGTATAAGGTAGTTGTTATGAATTTGTTAGATTACTTGTTAGATATTACTGCATGGTCTGATCTAGAAGCACAAGAATTCCGCTACACTCACATTAACATCTGCTAACCATGTGTATGTGGATTTGATTTGATTTTACTTTAACCCACATAAAACATGTAAGGAAGTGTATTCGTGCCCTAGTCCAGCTTTTTATATGGACCCCCAGGAACATAAACGACTCGACTATGTCCACCTTAACACCCTGGGTGTACATGGTGTTGGAGGTAGAAGCCGTAAAGATACACACAACTAGAACAATACGCACACAAAGGGTGTGGCATAACCTGTATAGTGTGGTGGTGCCATATCATGGAGAAGAAGGCCCTTCGGGCAGGTTGAGTGAGACATTTTCATAAGAGAAGACAGGTCACATGTTCCACTGAATCAATAGTGGGATAAAACAGAGGAGAAAGAAGTTAGTGAAAGAACAACTATAACAACACACATATCTCAAAGTCAAAGCAGTGAGATTGGGCCCATGTTCAACACTATGGCATGTTCATGAGACAATTTAAAAATATATGTTTCTCATTTATTGACTATTAATTACACTTTTCGGATGTCACAAGCCCTGGGCGTAAGCGACATAAGCTGTCGTTTCCAACCCAAAAATGATACTGTATTTTTAGGAAGTGATGTATTGTTTAAAACAACATGTCTAAAAATGAACCAAATCTAAAAGGGTATGTTTTGAGATATTCACATTTATATTTGTTATTATCCATAAATGAATGTACGGAAATTGTATCTTCATTCTAAGTACTATTCATATTTCAGAGCACACGGTAAGGTTTCAAAAGAGAAGACTGACTTTATAGCATGTACATTGTTGTATTGTCTTAAAGAAATCCTGCGTAAGGCCAAAATGTCACAAAATTCCTAACTTGAATTACAGTAGGTATTTCTCAATAATAATTTTGAATACAGATTTCAAAGGTATGCCAAACATCCTTCCCCCAAAGGATCATTCTATAGATTCCATTTCAGGAAGATACAAAACATTAATGTCTTTAGGCCAATCTCGTATGGAATTGTCCAGGGGAGAAATCAATCTTACCACTTACCACCAATCTTATCATTGGTGATGATAGGAAGTACTTATGTGAGAGCAGTCAGAGTGGAAGAGGCAAAGCGAGAGGGGTTACTCCACCCAAAATCTGACCATGAACATTTTGTATGGAGGTCAATGAGAGAGTGTTGAATTTGGTCAACAAAAAATGCAATTGTTAATTTGCTAAGTGAGGCTTATTTGATCTAAGATAAGTTTCGTAATGTTTAGGTTGTTACGAATGTACTGATATAATTACACGCATGTGACATTTCGGCAACTTTTAAAAAAACATGAATGGATTTGTGCCTGTTTTTCACACGTGTATCTGCCCTCTCATTGGCTAGAATGGTCCTGCCTGATCTCGACTCCTCCCGCCTGCCTTCCATCTTAGAGGACATGTATTTTGTTTGTTAGAGCGGTCACTCGACTATCTTGTCAATATAATATATCATAATAACAGATCCATTAATTCCCCCATCAAAGCCATTTCGCTCTCCACTTCCTACTCACATGACCACATACTTAAAGTGACAGGTATGATTTGGACCAATCACTAGAATTTCAAACAAGTGGCATCATAAGAGGTTGGTGGCACCTTAATTGGGGAGAACGGGCTCATGGAGACTTAATGTGGAGACTTTACAACGTTATATTCATTCCAATACAAAACTAGTATTATACTAGTAAGGCTGTTCATATCGGAAAGAAGATAATTTTCTCTCACAGCCTGGAATGTACTGTATGGAGATGGTTCTTGCACAAGCGTGTGAAACTCTCACTCTTACAAGTCCTCGTCCCCACTCAACTGATTCATTGAGCCAGGTATGTGGGCGTGTGTTTGGCGGGGGTGTGGAGGTGTGTGTGGGTGTGTCGGCAACCGAGGAGTCAGTGCAGGCAGTGAGAGGGAGTAAAAGAAAGTCCTGAAAGCCAGGTTTTGAATACTCCGCTCCCTCGCTCCAATGACAGCACATACATTAACAAAACAGGCATTATCCACTCTCTGAATGTGTGACAAAGGTCTTTATAAATGTAAACTGTTTTTATCCCTCCGCCCCCTCTCTCCTCTGTTTGTGTGGGAATCAGTACAGGTCCTTAGTCACAGGTCAGCTGGTTTAAGGTTACTAATAGCCTGCACCAATAGACTTGTGTTCCACATCTTGCCCTTTATGGAGCCCTTCCCCGCGGCCAGGAGAGAATGCGTTGGCCCCCAGGTGGGGAGCAGGGTCCTGGCCAGCCCCGTCCCGAGAGGTTGTAACCAGAGGCTTATCAGAGCGCCAGGCTGTGCTGTAATACTCCTGTGAAAGACCTTTCAGACCGCCTCCCAATATTTATTTTTCTGGGCAGGAGGCTGAAATGGAGACTACGGCGGCCCCCCTCGGAAGTGCTGGGAAGGGAAGAGACAGGTAGAGGGTGGGGGAGGGATGGAAGGGAGGGAGGGTAACGGTAGAGTCTGGAGAGTGGGAAACTGACCCATTGTGAAAAGGATGAGAAGAAGTGAAAGAAGAAGGGATAGACTACAGAGAAAGTGTGTGTGTGACTGAGATGGATCGCTCTTGAAAGAGAAGACCTTGTGTGGAGAGGAGAGGCATGGATGGCCCTGGCTGCGTTGGCGTGATGAGAACAGAGAGGGGAAGGGAAGGGAGGGGAGGTGGGATGACATGACAAGCGAGCCATCAGTACTCTGGCCCCGAGTTAAGCATCATGTCGCTAAGATGAGAGTCTGAGGGGAACATGGCGATCTCTCTCGCCCCAGTCATCTGATCCCTCCACGGTCAGCCCTATTGTCTCTGACAGCCTGGCTTTCGTGTGACTAAACGCCATCTGAATACATGACTCAATACAGTTCAGTGTCATTCCAACATGAATCATTGAACTTTCACCTCCTATTATTGCTGATGTGGGTTACATACTCCCAGTGGCCTCGTTCTTGTACTGAGAAACAGTGGTCCACAGACCACACCTTGTCTTGACGCGTCTTTAGCAGTGTGATTGTAATGTAGTGATACGTTTTACTAGACTTCAGCACCTTAACAATCAGGTGCTTTGATCTCACCATCAATTGGAGCACTGAAATAAGGTGGAACTGGCAAAACGTACTAACATGAATTTGCGTAGTGACGATAGCTGATCTCTCTAGAGGTACTTCATTCAAAACAAGTATAAACAAAAGTAACTTGATGGGTGTTGTCATATTGTCTAGCCTCGTAGAAAACACTTATTCTCTAGGTAAGCTACCTTTTGAGTGTTTTCACAGGGAAAACTTGTGACTGAATGCCAGCTGACGATAAAAATAGAGGAAAGAAAAGGTGCCTTCGTCTTTAGTACAAGCAGCTGAGATGACATGAAACACATCCAATCATCTGCAGATATGATTTAACATGAGTATCATACAATGATAAAGCAATCTGGTGGCAAAATATTTACTACAACTGGATAATGCCTAATCAAACACTAGTTGTAGAGGAGCATGTAATGCAAATGTGTCATTGTTGTGTGACGTCTTACATGTTGTTACTCACGTTTGCTAGGCTACGCTAGTAGACCTATCTGGAGAGTTAACAATATCATCTTCTGCTTTTACAACCTTGTACAGATGTGCAGCGCTTTTTTGATTTAGCACACCATTGAGCACACCATCAGAAATTACCACTAGAAATGAAGAACATTTGGTTTCACAACCGGATGTTGGGCATTGAGCAGTATTATGAGTCATGAGGTTGTTAACTATTGATATATATTTTTTATCCATAGACGTGTATAATGTCCTGAGCAGGTAGCCTAATTTGCTCTTAAAAATGATGATTGGAACCAAAATGATGATTGGAACCATAGTCTTACCCAAACCTCACTTGAGATTTCTACATTCCAAATTCATCATTCACTGTAGAAAATTTCAGATGTTTCATATAATTTCTGTCTAACTAGGCTAACTAAAAACATAGATAGATTGATAGATAGATAGATAGATAGATAGATAGATAGATAGATAGATAGATAGATAGATAGATAGATAGATAGATAGATAGATAGAGAGAGAGAGAGAGAGAGAGAGAGAGAGAGAGAGAGAGAGAGAGAGAGAGATTATAGAGACCCAGAAACCCTGAGTCTACGCCTTCAATATGGTGAATCACTAAAACAATACAGAAATACACCACAGAAAAAGAAGGAACAGCACATCAGAAATCAGCCCAATGTAATTGAAGAATCCATAGACTCTAACCACTTCTGGGAAAATTGGAAAACACTAAACAAACAACAACACAAATTATTATCTATCCAAAATGGAGGTGTATGGGTAAACCACTTCTCCAATCTGTTTGGCTCTATAACAAAGAATAAAGAGCAAACACATATACATGATCAAATACAAATCTTAGAATCAAATATTAAAGACTACCCAAACCCACTAGATTCTCCAATTACCTTGAATGAGCTACAGGACAAAATAAAAACCCTCCAACCCAAAAAGGCCTGTGGTGTTGATGGTATCCTCAATGAAATGATAAAATATACAGACAACAAATTCCAATTGGCTATACTAAAACTCTTTAACATCATCCTTAGCTCTGGCATCTTCCCCAATATTTGGAACCAAGGACTGATCACCCCAATCCACAAAAGTGGAGACAAATTTGACCCCAATAACTACCGTGGGATATGTGTCAACAGTAACCTTGGGGAAATCCTCTGCATTATTATTAACAGCAGACTCATACATTTCCTCAATGAAAACAATGTACTGAGCAAATGTCAAATTGGCTTTTTACCAAATTACCGTACAACAGACCATGTATTCACCCTGCACACCCTAATTGACAACCAAACAAACTAAAACAAAGGCAAAGTCTTCTCGTGCTTTGTTGATTTCAAAAAAGCCTTCGACTCAATTTGGCATGAGGGTCTGCAATACAAATTGATGGAAAGTGGTGTTGGGGGTAAAACATACGACATTATAAAATCCATGTACACAAACAACAAGTGTGCAGTTAAAATTGGCAAAAAACACACACATTTCTTCCCACAGGGCCGTGGGGTGAGACAGGAATGCAGCTTAAGCCCCACCCTCTTCAACATATTTATCATTGAATTGACGCGGGCACTAGAAAAGTCTGCAGCACCCGGCCTCACCCTACTAGAATCTGAAGTCAAATGTCTACTGTTTGCTGATGATCTGGTGCTTCTGTCACCAACCAAGGAGGGCCTACAGCAGCACCTAGATCTTCTGCACAGATTCTGTCAGACCTGGGCCCTGACAGTAAATCTCAGTAAGACCAAAATAATGGTGTTCCAAAAAAGGTCCAGTCGCCAAGACCACAGATACAAATTCCATCTAGACACCGTTGCCCTAGAGCACACAAAAAACTATACATACCTTGGCCTAAACATCAGGGCCACAGGAAACTTCAACAAAGCTGTGAACGATCTGAGAGACAAGGCAAGAAAGGCATTCTATGCCATCAAAAGGAACATAAAATTCAACATACCAATTAGGATCTGGCTAAAAATACTTGAATCAGTCATAGAGCCCATTGCCCTTTATGGTTGTGAGGTCTGGGGTCCGCTCACCAACCAAGACTTCACAAAATGGGACAAACACCTAATTGAGACTCTGCATGCAGAATTCTGCAAAAATATCCTCTGTGTACAACGTAGAACACCAAATAATGCATGCAGAGCAGAATTAGGCCGATACCCACTAAATATCAAAATCCAGGAAAGAGCCGTTAAATTCTACAACCACCTAAAAGGAAACGATTCCCAAACCTTCCATAACAAAGCCATCACCTACAGAGAGATGAACCTGGAGAAGAGTCCCCTAAGCAAGCTGGTCCTGGGGCTCTGTTCACAAACACAAACACACCCCACAGAGCCACAGGACAGCAACACAATTAGACCCAACCAAATCATGAGAAAACAAAAAGATAATTACTTGACACATTGGAAAGAATTCACAAAAAAACAGAGCAAACTAGAATGCTATTTGGCCCTAAACAGAGAGTACACAGTGGCAGAATACCTGACCACTGTGACTGACCCAAACTTAAGGAAAGCTTTGACTATGTACAGACTCAGTGAGCATAGCCTTGCTATTGAGAAAGGCCGCCGTAGGCATTAATGGCTCTCAAGAGAAGACAGGCTATGTGCTCACTGCCCACAAAATGAGGTGGAAACTGAGCTGCACTTCCTAACCTCCTGCCCAATGTATGACCATATTAGAGAGACATACAGTATTTTCCTCAGATTACACAGAACCACAAAGAATTTTAAAACAAATCCAATTTTGATAAACTCCCATATCTACTGGGTGAAATTCCAGTGTGCCGTCACAGCAGCAAGATTTGTGACCTGTTGCCACAAGAAAAGGGTTGTAAATACAACCCATATTTATGCTTATTAATTTTCCCTTGTGTACTTTAAACATTTGTACATTGTTACAACACTGTATAAATATAAAATATGACATGTGTAATGTCTTTATTGTTTTGAAACTTCTATATGTGTAATGTTTACTGTTAATTATTATTGTTTATTTCACTTTTGTATATTACCTATCTCACTTGCTTTGGCAATGTTAACACATGTTTCCCATGCCAATAAAGCCCCTTGAATTGAATTGAATATTGACTTAATTTTGTCCAAAGTAACGGTTAGCAAAATCAGGTTTATTGATAAAGCACAATTTCTTTAACCTCAGTGAAAATGTGTTTTGACATCGCATTGTTGTTTTTAGCCGTAAAGTTTGTGTAAAAGTATCTGTTTATATTCTTCCCAATAGCAAACACATTCCCACATTTTCAAATACATAAAATCCCTTTTAGGTCTGTGTATTAAATGTTTTTTTTTAAAAAGCCAATTGACAGCTATAATAACAGAAGCCAAAAAATAGGTAGCAAGGATGAAATGGAAGGCGAGCTATCACCTATCACTAAGCTAGCTAGCGGTTAGCAACTAGTATTTCTAATTAGGTTTGTCTTTAGGGAACATAACAGCGTGGTTCATATGTATGTACATCGTCTGTGGATCTATTGGGGCGGTATGCAAATCGAAGTGGGTCTAGGGTATCAGGTAAGGTGGAGGTGATATGATCCTTAGTAATTAGCCTCTCAAAGCACTTCATGATGACAGAAGTGAGTGCTATGGGGCAATAGTCATTTAGCTCAGTTACCTTTGCTTCCTTGGGTACAGGAAACAATGGTGGACATCTTGAAGCAAACTTGGATAGGGAGAGATGTAATATGTTCATTAACACTCCAGCCGACATGTCTGAACATGCTGGTCTGCTCTTGCTCTGAGGACGCGCTTAAATGTCTTTCGGCCAAGTCGGCCATGTAGAACGACAGCCCAAAGTCCTCGGGAGCGTGCCACGTTGGTGGCACTGTGTTATCCTCCAAGTGGGCGAAGAAGGTGTTTAGCTTGTCCTGGAGCAAGACGTCGGTGTCTGTGATGTGGATGGTTTTACCTTTGTAGTCTGTGATTGTCTGGATTCCCTGCCACATACAGTGGGGAGAACAAGTATTTGATACACTGCCAATTTTGCAGGTTTTCCTAATTTCCTATGTAGAGGTCTGTAATTTTTATCATAGGTACACTTCAACTGTGAGAGACTGAATCTAAAACAATAATCCAGAAAATCCCATTATATGATTTTTAAGTAATTAATTTGCATTTTATTGCATGACATAAGTATTTGATCACCTACCAACCAGTAAGAATTCCGGCTCTCACAGACCTGTTAGTTTTTGTTTAAGAATCCCTCCTGTTCTCCACTCATTACCTGTATTAACTGCACCTGTTTGAACGTGTTACCTGTATAAGAGGCAAAGGTAACAAGTTCAAACAGGTGCAGATTTGATCTTGCACCCTTTCGGTTACTAGTCCAACACTCTAACCACTAGGCTACCTGCCACCCCAGTTAATATACTCGGAAGCAGTGGAAGTCCACTCAGAATACCTCTTCTCCACCGGCGGCATCTTGAAGCAGCCTCTGGGATAAGTTCAACTGCCTTGGGGGTACGAACAAAGTATACAATTCGGGAAAGTCTTATTTCTGGTCAGAATGCTGGTGAATTACCACTGCTCTGATATCCAAAAGTTATTTCCGGCTGTATGTAATATAACAAAAAAAAACATTCTGGGCTAATAATGTAAGAAATAACCAAAAATCATTTTTTTAAATACTGCAAAGTTGCTTAGGAGCTAGAAGCAGAGCTGCCATGTCTGTCAGCTCCATCTTACTTAATCCATGGGCTTATTAACACTAAAGATAACTATTACATTATTAATAATACATTGTTAAAAAATAAAAACAATGGCAACGCTAGCTATTCTCTCTTGGAAGGCCTAAACAAACCTATTAAATGTTCCAGCTGTCTTGATATCCTAGCAAGAAACTATTTTATTATAGCAACGCTCCAAGAAACACAGCTGCTCCAAAAAGACTCACATAGAATAGAGAACCATTTGTACAACTGGCTGCTTTTTCATCAGCCCCAAACAAAACTAAAGGTGTAATCATAATGATGCATAAGAAACTCAAAATTACCATCTTGGGTAAAGGCAAAGACCAAAAAGGTAGAATCACTTTCCTTAAATGTATCCATAATGGAAAGAAAATTGCCTTTATTAATGTGTACGCTTCAAATTCATATGATCCTATGTGTTTTTGATTCTCTGAACAGCATACTGTTAGAATGAACTGAATTCCATCTGGGTATTGGGACAGACATGAATGCCATTTTGGACATGCGGGACACATCTAATAAGACCAACTACAATACACACACAACCAAGTCTCTCCAGCATATACTGTACTTTCTGATTACAACCTCATTGATGCCTGGTGAGCACATAATCCTAAAGCGAAAGAGTACACTCTCTACTCAAACAGGCATAAATCATTCTCACTATTCAATGTCATACTGCAATCTACACCTCTATTTTCTTTAATCAAGAACATTTTAATTCAACATATTATTCTGACCACCCTGATCCTAAGTGACAGCTTCAAATTTCAGAATCTCCTAAAAGAGCCACAAGATGGTGTTTCAATGTTTCATTACTACAAAAATCCTACATTCTGTGATCAATTTGAAATGTAACTAAATTCATTCATAATGATCAATAAATATTCAGTCAATGACCCCCGGATTCTATGGGATGCCACCAAAGGTTTTATAAAAAATAATCCAACTGCATTTGTATCTGGGTTGAATAAATCACAATTAACGAAGATTTGGAAGTGTTGTTAACACAAGAACCGCTGGGCCTCGAGGAACCGCCCTTCAGTCTAATGAGCAGTCATTCTGACTGCAACATTCTAACAATGTAATTAATACATTTTCTATTTGCTATCGCAAAAATAATTATTTGGCTGTGTTTCCGAAGGTGTTAGATAACATTTGGAACAACAAAAAATCTATACTTGAAAGAACACAATAGCATTTTCAGGAGTTTATGTTACTGGAGGCAATAGGCTATGTAAAAACAAAATCTATAATGAATTTAAGTGTCATATGACAGCAGTAAAAGAAATGTCAATTATTATCAGCTTGTGCTTACATGGTGTGCTTACTCACGCAATGGCATCAGTTGGAGCATGTCCACAGCACATAAACTTCTTAAGCTGGTGAGTGTGTTGCTGATGTTGTATTTTTCTTGAGATGTAGAATCTCTCTCAGTGATTAAATTTTGTGCTGATAAGCTACATTGTCATTCGCTTGTTCTTTAATTTGGTGGTGGCGCGGGCACCTGCTCAGTGCGCACTGTTCTGTCTTTTTGAGTGTAGGCCTCGGACGTGTTGGTTCAGACTGAGGCTCCGAATAACATGTGCATCCATTCGACTTTGTCTTCTTGCCATTGTAAATTACGTACACTTTCACTGTATAGCCTACTCCAAGTAGGCCAGAGTAGACTGATAAGATGTCTTGGTTTCAGTGGACTGATATACAGTTGATGTCGGAAGTTTACATACACTTAGGTTGGAGTCATTAAAACTCGTCTTTCAACCATTCCACAAATTTCTAGTACACAAACTATAGTTTTGGCAAGTTGGTTAGGACACCTACTTTGTGTATGGCACAAGTACATTTTCAATCAATTGTTGACTGTGCCTTTAAACAGCTTGGAAAATTCCAGAAAATTATGACATGGCTTTAGAAGCTTCTGATAGGCTAATTGACATCATTTGAGTCAATTGGAGGTGTACCTGTGGATGTATTTCAAGGCCTACCTTCAAACTCAGTGCCTCTTTGCTTGACATCATGGGAAAATCAAAAGAAAAATATTTGTAGACCTCCACAAGTCTTGTTCATCCTTGGGAGCAATTTCCAAACGCCTGAAGGTACCCCATTCATCTGTACAAACAATAGTATGCCAGTATAAACACCATGGAACAACGCAGCCATCATATCGCTGAGGAAGGAGACGCGTTCTGTCTCCTGGAGATGAATGTACTTTGGTGCAAAAAGTGCAAATCAATCCCAGAACAACAGCAAAGGACCTTGTGAAGATGCTGGAGGAAACCGGTACAAAAGTATCTATATCCACAGTAAATTGAGTCCTAACCTGAAAGGCCACTCAGCAAGGAAGAAGCCACTGCTCCAAAACCGCCATAGAAAAGCCAGACTACGGTTTGCAACTGCACATGGGAGCAAAGATTGTACTTTTTGGAGAAATGTCCTCTGGTCTAATGAAACAAAAATAGAACTGTTTGGACATAATGAGCATTGTTATGTTTAGAGGAAAAAGGGGGAGGCTTACAAGCCGAAGAACACCATCCCAACCGTGAAGAACGGGGGTGGCAGCATCATGTTGTAGGGGTGCTTTGCTGCAGGAGGGACTGGTGCACTTCACAAAATAGATGGCATCATGGGAATGAAAATTATGTGGATATATTGAAACCTGACTCAGTTACACCAGCTCTGTCAGGAGGAATGGGCCAAAATTCACCCAACTTATTTTGGCAAGCTTGTGGAAGGCTACCTGAAACGTTTGACCCAAGTTAAACAATTTAAAGGCAATGCTACCAAATACTAATTGAGTGCATGTAAACTTCTGACCCACTTGGAATGTGATGAAAGAAATAAAAGCTGAAATAAATCATTATCTCTACTATTATTCGGACATTTCACATTCTTAAAATAAAGTGGTGATCCTAACTGACCCAAGACAGGGAATTTTTACTAGGATTAAATGTCAGGAATTGTGAAAAACTGAGTTTAAATGTATTTGGCTAAGGTGTATGTAAACTTCTGACTCCAACTGTAGGGTACAAACCATTTTGAGATTCTAATTAGAATAAATCAATACAATAGAATGGCGAGAAGGAGAAGAAGGGGCAATGGGGGTGACTATTCAAAAAATGACACGCCCTCCTAAATCTGGTTATAACTACAGTTCTGTTTGTGATATTAAGATTCTAACAACGACAGTGCATTATATAGACTTATTTAGGAAAAGTCAAGGACGGAAGGGGACATGACGTTTAAAAGAGCAGAGTAATAAAACAATGAAATTCATGAGCAGTCCAAATTACTGCTCTAGTGGTTCTAGTGTTAACTGTGTTAGAGCACGTTCAACAAACTCTCTTTTCATACCACGTAGCTATTACTCTTTACAAAGTCAAGACAGAACTCAATTTATTTTGTGTTTATTTAACCTTTATTTATTAGGCAAGTCAGTTAGGAATAAATAATTATTTTACAATGACGTCCTACCCCGGATAAACTCTCCCCTAACCCAGATGATACTGGGCCAATTGTGCGCCGCCCTATGGATAAGACAGAGAGCAGAATTTGCCATCCATTGAGTATGACTCAACCATTACTTCCATGGCAGTCGTTCCAGTTGTTTACTGGTCGACATGCTATGCAGTAATGATCAATTGGCTGATATAACAACTATTGAATCTGAAACAAGAGAATTACTCTCAGAACCCAATTAATAAATCCAATATTACCCTGCTTCTGTAAAAAACTGTACACCTCTGATTGTAAATCCACACCAAGCCAGACTAAGTCCTTTCTAAAACAGAGGAAGCCACCTCACTGGGAGCCCAAATCTCTCTCAATTATCTAAAAAGGGCATTGGATAGCATTAATAAAGACAAATCACCTGGACGGGACGGTATTCCTTCTGAGGTTTAGTAAACATTTTGGAATCAATTAGGTCCACTATTGCTCCAAATTTTTAATACAGGGAGAGATGTGAATACAGGACTAATTTCGCTTTTATTCATTTTTTAAAAGGAAAGGACACCACCCAGTGTTCTCACTGTTGTCCCATCTCGAGACTTACTTACCTAAATTGGTCCACACGGACCAAAGAGGGTTTGTTAAATAGCGTATTTCCTCGGATAACATCCGACAAATATTACATATCAGAAACAACAGCTCCTTGGGCTGTATTATCTCTTAACGCAGAAAACGTTTTGATATGCTAGAATGGTCATATCTCTGGTCTGACTTGGGTATGGGAATTGTCTCCAATTTCATTAATATGATACAAATACTACATGCCAATCCCTCAGCCATAGTTATAACAGGCAATATCTGCTCCATTCACAATCACTAGAAGCAGCGTGCAAGGCAATCCAAGGCAATTCACCTTTGCTATTCTTATTATCCATGGAACCCCTGGCCCAGACAATTTGTCAACTGAAGGAAATAACACCAATTTCCCTCAAATCTATTGATTACATAATTTCATAATATGAAGACGATCTTCTAGTACATCTAGACAATGTATCTCAATCACTCCCAAACACATTGAAGATCATAGATACATTCAGCTCAAGCTATAAAATGTATCTAACCAAATCAGCCCTACTGCATCTCAAGACCTCGATGGATGACTCCATCTCTACTTATGGAAAACACGATGGAGGACTCCATCTCTACTTATGGAAAACACGATGGAGGACTCCATCTCTACTTATGGAAAACACGATGGAGGACTCCATCTCTACTTATGGAAAACACGATGGAGGACTCCATCTCTACTTATGGAAAACACGATGGAGGACTCCATCTCTACTTATGGAAAACACGATGGAGGACTCCATCTCTACTTATGGAAAACACGATGGAGGACTCCATCTCTACTTATGGAAAACACGATGGAGGACTCCATCTCTACTTATGGAAAACAAATAATTTCCCATTTTAAATATTTGGGAGTAGATATATTTTCTTCCTTAGATAAAACCATTTCCAGAAACATTAACAGAATGCTCATATAAATTCAAGCCGACCTCAATAGATGGAATAATATCCCAGTTGCTTTAACTGGCAGAATATCTGTTGTCAAAATGAATATATTGCCACGGCTGAATTTCTGTAGTTCAACGCTCCCCATGGCTCCCCCTTCTAGCTATTGGGATACAATTCCTAGAGCAGTTTCGAAATGTACATGGCAAGGTTAACGATCCCAGAAAAAATTAACACATTTACAAAGAGGGAAACACATAGGAGGACCATCCGTACCAAACTTTAAATTGTATTTCCAGGGACTAGCATTTCAGCCCATCCTATATTGGTTTAGACCTGATTCTTCTGCCCCCTGGCTGAGTATAGAGAGAAAAATGGTGACTCCTATTGCTCTGGATAGAGTTGGTGTTTACTGATGTATACTTAAAAAAAATGTCAACTACGCTTTGGGCCTATAATTCTTCACACAATTTCTATTTGGCACAAAATTGAAAAACAATATAACTGGGAATCAAAATGGCATGCCCATGCTACAAAATTTCCCAATAATGCCTTGCAATCTGGAGGGCGGACTTTCTCATCTCCCTAATGGTCAAAATGTGGAAACTTTACCCTTACCGATATCATGGACAGTAATGGTTTGAGAATCTTCCAAGATTTTAAAGACATTACCAGGTAACTCCTTTTTTTTCTATATTTACAATTTAGATCAGCTATGCTGGCCTAAGGAGTCCCTTGGGAAACGCAACTACCGAAACATCCAATAATGGGATTTATAAATTATCTGGGCTCCCCAAAGGACTGATCTCTATAATACAAAAACAACTTTTGGAAAACTCATTCTGAGCTGTCATTAAAAAGGTATGGTCCACAGATCTAATTTAATATGAACCATGTCTTAACTAGAACATAATATGCAAGAATCTGACCTTGGTATCCAGTAATCCAAACCATCATTTTATACATTTTAAATTTGTACACAGACTGTATTTAACACCAACTAAACATTTTACAATGAAATTGGCCCCAACACCCAACTCTTCACTGTGTCCCCTAAATCAGGTTGGCGCATTCCTTCATATGACATCGGAGTGCCTTGCAGTTACATGCTCCTGGGGTAAAGTGACAAAAGGAATGTCAACGTGGGTTAGGGTTATCTTTGTATGCATTTCTTTGATTGTTTTATTTGTACCTGTAATCCCCCCTGAAAAAATACATTTAAAAAAATACAATTGTAAAGTCATTGTGAAGCTCTTACTGTTCTCTCCCTCCTGCTGCATTCATGGTTTGTGGTGGGGATTTGTTTCTCAGGTCATTGGGGAAATGTTCTCCTTTTTTGAATCAGGGGCTCTGTGTGCGAGAACATGTCTACACACGCTTACCATTTCTATACTCCTACTGCCTAGTAAGAAGATTTGGTGTCACCGGTGTAGTACAGGTCTCAATTCTACATTTTGAGTGTCTCAGAACACATATGTTTACTTCTTTAATTTAGTCTCCCAATCATTGTGTATTTATGTTGCTATTTTCTTTGTTTGTTCTTGTAATTGAGGCAAACAAATGATTTGTTAAAGGAAAATACACATTTATTGAACTAATCTTAAAACATTCTTGCATCCTACACAGGGACAAGGTGTCATAAGGTTAGCATTGGTGTTGCAGCTCTACAGTCTTTGTCTCAGTACATCAAAGTGGTCATAAAGTTCATTCAGGTGTCTAATTGAAGTTGGCTCAGTCTTTACTCAGTCCATATCATTGTCATATCATAATCATATTATACTGCTGTGCTTGTGTTTTGATCATTTAGGTGTATGAGCATGTTTAGACAAATGAGACTTCGGCTCCCAGAGTTTTCTCTTGGAAGTATGGTATTTTAATATCTTAGTCCTTGACTGTATCATGCACTTCCTTAGATGGGGGTTCACATTTGGTTTGATTGTTTTGGTTTGATTTAAGTTAATGAAAGTTTAATACAAGAAAATTGGAATATCTTTAGAGGTCCTGAATGCTAGTTTGGGGTTGGGGTGAATGGTGATGTAAAGTGTAGTGAGGTTTCTTTCATAACTGTTGTAATGGTTTATGCTCAAAAGTTATCTATGGTTAAATAAGTGTACAGCTTATTTAAATAAAATGATTTATAGCTATATTGAAAATGATCAAATCCAACAAGTGAATAAGTTTAAAACATATTTGTTGATCCATGGTGGCATTTATTTGATTTATTATTGAGAAACCTACAGTAACAGCCAATTAAATAGTATACAGGCCTATGGAAGACAAATCATTTCCATTATCCCCATTGCATTATCCATATTAACATAATGTTTCTCCCATTACTGGCACCTTTTGTCAGCTATAAAATACATACCAGCGCTGTCACGCCCTGGCCTTAGTTATCTTTGTTTTCTTTATTATTTTGGTTAGGTCAGGGTGTGACATGGGGTATTTATGTGTTTTGTCTGGTCTAGGGGTTTTGTATGTATATGGGGTGTTTTCTAGTCTAGGTGTTTATGTAAGTCTATGGTTGCCTAGATTGGTTCTCAGTTAGAGGCAGGTGTTTATCATTGTCTCTGATTGGGAACCATATTTAGGCAGCCATGTTCTTTGGGTATTTTGTGGGTGATTGTTTCCTGTGTCAGTGTTTGTGCCACACGGGACTGTTTCGTTGCCAGTTCATGTTGTTGTTTTGTAATTGTGTTCATGGTGAGTTTTCTTATTAAATACCATGGACACCTACCACGCTGCATATTGGTCCGATCCTTGCTACACCTCCTCTTCAGAGGAAGAGGAGGAAATCTGTCGTGACAAGCGCAACTTTTACAACATACTGTAGTTATTCTGTGTCACACCTCCTATGGGGAAACGTATTATATGACGCATGAAAATGGTCCTCATAAAAACATTAATTGAGATCCGAACTGAACAATAAACAGAGAACAAGACCAGATTTTACTGTAGATAGTGGTTTCTTCTTTGCTTAATTATTTCTGTCAGAATTTCTGAAAATGACAAACCAATGTATTTCTTAGAAAGGGGTAGTTTCTGCGAATTGCTAGTGACACAACAGTAGATTTATTTTAGGACTGAACAGTCCATCATGAAGGGAGTTTACAAAAGTAGATACAAAACACTGCCTATACATAATCCTTGCATCCTGTTTGGAAATGAGCTAATGCACAGATTCTTATATTAGTTCAATTAACAACAAGAGAGGCGTTTCATTTGAAACCTCTTGAAAACCCCCACTCTTCCTTTATTGAATAGGGTGTCTGAAGTGGTGTCCCTTTGCCAAGAATGTGTTTCCCAGCTTCTAAGGAAAATCAGATGGAATAAGTGCATTTTACCCTCAATTGTTGCTCAATTGTTGCTCTCCAGTACTGTTCCCTTGTGAACGCAAATCTACTGTATCCTAAGATAACGTTATCTGTCACTGTAGTCAACATCTGCTGGGGCGGAACACTAAATGCAAGTAAGTTGCTGATAACATCTCTAAGGCTATTTACACTTGCAGCCCAATTCTGGGGGGGGGGGGGGTTCTCAGATAAGTTATTTTGTGCATAATTGGGCAAACGATCAGAATTGGGCTGCCTGTGTAAACGCAACCTATGGCTCCTACTATGCCTTTCAGCTGGACTTCTGGGGGAAACAGTTTGTGTTTCTTGCGCCTCAGGCACAAGTTTTAATCAAAGATTTTGTCATTGTTCTGTGAGCTCCATTCAGTCCTAGTGAAGGAGGAGGGCTGAAGGACAACAGCCATGTGCAAAATACTATAGATACTATATAATACTATAACAGTCAGTCTAGTTCTTAAAATGTTTTGGGAACTGACGATGGATTGCAAATCATCCCTGTGTTTACTGACGACGAAATGTTATTTTTATTGTCGTCAGATCTGTATTCACAAAGAGCTCTAATTTAGTTTAATTGGTACACAGAACATTTTCCCCAGGATTTATGCTTGTTTAGGTGGGATTCTGAAAATGTTTATCAGGCTTTCTTCTGTCAGCTTCAGCAGTGGGGTCTTCCTATGTTTACCAATGACCAAATTAAGAATTCAATTAAAAAAACAACCTCTCTGAAATCAAAGATGGGGGGTTACTGGGCACCTTTAACGTGTGCATAGCATCATGAAATCAGCAGATTATCGGGTGTTTTGTAATCCAATGTTCAACCCAGTGTCAAAAAACTGGGTCTCCATTAAAGGTTGTGGGTCTTCCAGCAGGAGAACAACCCCAAACACACATCAAAAGCACCCAGGAAAGGTTCAAGAAGAGATGCTGGACTGTTCTGGAGTGGCCAGCGAAGAATCCAGATCTGAATCCCATTCCAAACCTATGACGAGAGCTGAAAACAGTAGTTGGTGGAGGGCAGCCCTCAAACATTGAATATTTAGAGGAGTGCAGCAAACCATTAGTAGAAAGGTGCTGCAAACTCATTGATGGCTACTATTCTGTCCATGCTATCTGTCTTTACCAAACGTGTATTTTTTTTTTCATAGATTTTTATTTTATTTTAAAGGAAATAGGGAATTATTTAAGAAAAGTGCAAGGGTGCCAATATATTTGGCCATAACTGAATGTGTATTTTTCTCCTGTCACTCAAACATGTCCAAAGCGTCAAGTGCTAATGACTCAGTAGGTTAATTACGCTGCTACGATAGTATAGCACACATCTGTTTCCCTGTTCATCCTTATTGCATGACAGTTCTCCTCGCATGTTTTGCTGTGATCATTTAGATGGGTGCTGCCAGCTGTCCAGTGTTGATGAGCAAGTGAGCATGATTGAAATTCAAACCAAACCCTCAAATGTCCAAGGACATCAGAAACGTCATGGATTCCTTAAATCTCACATATCTCAGTTTTGGAAAATACTGACTTTATGACCAAATGTATTCTACTTACAATTTGTTGTCAATTTTTGGACTATAATTTATGTTTATTACTACTACCAATACCACATATGTCGTTTTCAACCCGAGAAGTCGATTTAGTTCCTCTTTCATTTATATTTGTAAATAATTTATGAATGTGTAAAAAAAAACGTTTTGATACAAGGGTTTGGATAGTTATTGCGTTGACAAATTCCACATGCTGCTGACTCCTCACCCTATTCTCACAAAAAAATGCATTTGAAACATATACTGAACAAAAATATGAATGCAACATGTAAAGTTTTGGTCCCATATTTCATGAGCTGAAATAAAAATTTAAAAAATGTTCTGTATGCACAAAAAGCTTAATTCTCTCAAATTTTGTGCACAAATGTGATTACATTCCTGTTAGTGAAAATGTATGCTTTGCCAAGATAATCCTTCCGCCTGACAGGTGTGGCATATCAAGAAGTTGATTAAACAGCATGATCATTACACAGGTGCACCTTGTGCTGTGGACAATAAAAGGCCACTCAAAATGTGAAGTTTTGTCACACAACACAATACCAACAGATGTCTCAAATTTTGAGGGAGCTTGCAATTTGCATGCTGACTGCAGGAATGTCCACCAGAGCAGTTTCCAGAGAATTAAATGTTCATGTCGTTTTAAAGAATTTGGCAGTACATCTAACCGGCCTCACAACCGCAGACCACGCGTAACCATGCCAGCCCAGGACCTCCACATCCAGCTTCTTCAGCTGCGGGATCGTCTGATGAGGGGGAGGAGGAGGGGGGATGCTGAAGAGTATTTCTGTCTGTAATAAAGCCCTTTTGTGAGGAAAAACACATTCCAATTGGCTGGACCTGGCTTCCCATTGGGTGTGCCTGGCTCCCCAGTGGGTGGGTCTATGCCCTCCCAGGCCCATCCATGGCTACACCCCTGCCCAGTCATGTGAAATCCTTAGATTAGGGCCTAATGAATTTATTTAATTTGCCTGATTTTCTTCTATGAACTGTAACTCAGTAAAATATTTGAAATTGTTGCATGTTGTGTTTATATTTTTGTTCAGTACAGTTCCTTGGACTTCATGGTATCGTTTCTGCTCTGACATGCATTGTCACCTGTGGGACCTTATATAGACAGGTGTGTTTCTTTCTAAATCATGTCCAAACAGTTGAATTGGCCACAGGTGGACTCCAATCAAGCTGCAGCGACGTCTTAAGCATGATCAAAGTAAATTGTATGCACCTGAGCTCAGTTTGGAGTGTCATAGCAAAGGTGTGAATACTTATATAAGCTAAATATTTCTGTACTTAATTTTCAATAAATGTGAAAACAATTCTAAAAGCATGTTTTCACTTTGTCATTCTGTGTAGGTGGGTGAGCTTGTTTGGCCTACCACTTTGCAGCTGAGCCGTTGTTGCTCCTAGACGTTTCCACTTCACAATAAAAGCTCTTACAGTTGACCAAGCAGCTCTAGCAGGGCAGAAATTTGACAAACTGACTTGTTGAAAAGGAGGCTTCTTATGACTGTGCTACGTTGAAAGTCACTGAGCTCTTCAGTAAGGCCAATGTTTGTCTTTGGAGATTGCATGGCGGTGTGCTCAATTTTATACACCTGTCAGCAACAGGTGTGTGTGAAATAGCTGAATCCAATAATTTGAAGGGGTGTCCACATACTTTTTTTTATACACTACCGTTTAAAAGTTTGGGGTCACTTAGAAATGTCATTCTTTTTGAAAGAAAATTTAAAAAATGGTCCATTAAAATAACATCAAATTGATCAGATACAGTGTAGACATTGTTAATGTTGTAAATTACTATTGTTGCTAGAAACTGCAGATTTTTGGGGGGAATATCTACATAGGTGTACAGAGGCCCATTATCAGCAACCATCACTCCTGTGTTCCAATGGCATGTTGTGTTAGCTAATCCAAGTTTATCATTTTAAAATGGCTAATTGATCATTAGAAAACTATTTTAAAATTATGTTAGCACAGCTGAAAACTGTTGTCCTGATTAAAGAAGCAATAAAACTGGGCCTTCTTTACACTAGTTGAATATCTGGAACATCCGCATTTGTGGGTTCGATTACAGGCTCAAAATGGCCAGAAGCAAAGAACTTTCTTCTGAAACTCGTCAGTCTATTCTTGTTCTGAGAAATGAAGGCTATTCCAAGCGAGAAATACAACGCTGTGTACTACTCCCTTCACAGAATTGCTCGCATGGAATAGCCTTAATTTCTCAGAACAAGAATAGACTGACGAGTTTCAGAAGAAAGTTCTTTGCTTCTGGCCATTTAAAAAGTATTCAGACCCTATACTCTGTACTTTGTTGAAGTACCTTTGAAAGCGATTACAGCCTCGAGATTTCTTGAGTATGACGTTACAAGCTAATTTCAGGTCTCTCATGAGATGTTCGATCGGGTTCAAGTCCGGGGTCTGGCTGGGCCAGTTAAGGACATTCAGAGACTTGTCCCGAAGCCACTCCTGAGTTGTCTTGGCTGTGTGATTAGGATCGTTGTCCTGTTGGAAGGTGAACCGTTGCCCAAGTCTGAGGTCCTGAGTGCTCTGGAGCAGGATTTCATCAAGGATCTCTCTGTACTTTGCTCCATTCATCTTTCCCTCGATCCTGACTAGTCTCCCAGTCACTGCCGCAGAGAAACATCCCCACAGCATGATGCTGCCACCACCATGCTTCGCCGTAGGGATGGTGCCAGGTTTCCTCCAGACGTGATGCTTGTTTCTCATGGTCTGAGTGTCTTTTGCATGCCTTTTGGCAAACCTGAAGTGGGCTGTCGTGCCTTTTACTGCTCCATTTTTATGGAATGGTCTGCCTACCCATGTGAGAGACGCAGACTCGGTCTCAACCATTAAGTCTTTATTGAAGACTCATCTCTTCAGTAGGTCCTATGATTGAGAGTAGTCTGGCTCAGGAGTGTGAAGGTTGAACGGAAAGGCACTGGAGCAACAAACTGCCCTTGCTGTCTCTGCCTGGCCGGTTCCCCTCTCTCCACTGGGATTCTCTGCCTCTAATCCTATTACATTGGCTGAGTCACTGGCTTTCTGGTGCTCTTCCATGCCGTCCTTAGGAGGGGTGCGTCACTTGAGTGGATCTTCCTGTTTGTGTTGGCGCCCCCCCTTGGGTTGTGCTGTGGCGGAGATCTTTGTGGGCTATACTCGGCCTTGTCTCAGGATGGTACGTTGTAGGTTGAAGATATCCCTCTCGTGGTGTGGGGGCTGTGCTTGGCAAAGTGAGTGGGGTTATATCCTGCCTGTTTGGCCCTGTCCGGGGGTATTGTCGGATGGGGCCACTGTACCCCGATCAGAAGGGGATTCATGGCTGATTTAACTAGTAATTACCAGTTGGAGGGCCGACTCATTGGAAGCACAAGACCTAGACCTACACTTTGACATATTGTGGAAGCATTGTAAAACATATAGTTTTTGTTTAAATCGATAAAAACTACAATACAAAAATATAAAAACAGCCTAGCGCCCGATTTCAGGTACTTATTTAAGAGAGGCACTTCCTATATATTGACTTTTTTGTTACCTCTTGAGGTGTGAAAACTTAAGTTTAATATGTTCTCTTTGGGACATTATGTTACAATTAGGTGAAATCAAAAAGAAAAACATTTACTCACTGTCACAATGTTTATTATATCACTGACAAAGTTTTGGCTTGGCGGATCAATACCTAAAAATGAATTTAATAAGCTGAATTAGGAACCACTTTGAACACCTGTAGAATAGACGTTATAGCATTGCATTTCTGGTATATTGTCAGGCATTGCATGCATTTGAGCAAAGATGGAAATGTATACTGAACAGAAATCTACAAGACCCTGCTAGGTAAAGTCCCCCCGTATCTCAGCTCGCTGGTCACCATTGCATCTCCCACCTGTAGCACACGCTCCAGCAGGTATATCTCTCTAGTCACCCCCAAAACCAATTCTTTCTTTGGCCGCCTCTCCTTCCAGTTCTCTGCTGCCAATGACTGGAATGAACTACAAAAATCTCTGAAACTGGAAACACTTATCTCCCTCACTAGCTTTAAGCACCAACTGTCAGAGCAGCTCACAGATTACTGCACCTGTACATAGCCCACCTATAATTTAGCCCAAACAACTACCTCTTTCCCTACTGTATTTAATTTATTTATTTATTTTGCTCCTTTGCACCCCCATTATTTTTATTTCTACTTTGCACATTCTCCCATTGCAAATCTACCATTCCAGTGTTTTACTTGCTATATTGTATTTACTTTGCCACCATGGCCTTTTTGCCTTTACCTCCCTTATCTCACCTCATTTGCTCACATCGTATATAGACTTGTTTATACTGTATTATTGACTGTATGTTTGTTTTACTCCATGTGTAACTCTGTGTCGTTGTATGTGTCGAACTGCTTTGCTTTATCTTGGCCAGGTCGCAATTGTAAATGAGAACTTGTTCTCAACTTTCCTACCTGGTTAAATAAAGGTGAAATAAAATAAATAAAAAAATAAATATATATGCATCATACAACAATTTCAAATATTGTGCAACATTTGCCCATTATTCTTTTCAAAATTATTCAAGCTTTGTCCAATTGATTGTTGATTATTGCTAGACAATCTTTTTCAGGTTTTGCCATAGATTTTCAAGTAGATTTAAGTCCAAACTGTAACTCTGCCGCTCAGAAACATTCACTGTCTTCTAGGTAAGCAACTCCAGTTTAGATTTGCCTTTGTGTTTTCAGTCTTGCTGAAATGTGAATTCATCTCCCAGAGTCTGGTGGAAAGCAGACTGAACCAGGTTTTCCTCTAGGTTGTTGCTGTCACGTCCTGGCCATAGAGAGGCTTTTATTCTCTATTTTGGTTAGGCATGGCTGTGACTAGGGTGGGCATTCTATGTTCCTTTTTCTATGTTTTTCTATTTCTTTGTTTTTGGCCGGGTATGGTTCTCAATCAGGGACAGCTGTCTATCGTTGTCTCTGATTGAGAACCATACTTAGGTAGCTCTTGCCCACATGGGTTTTGTGGGTAGTTGCTTTCTGTTTTGTACCTGACGGAGCTGTTTCGGTTGTTCTTTTTGGTACTTTGTATTTAGTGTTCAGTTCTATTTAATAAATGAAGGTCCTCACCTTCTTCCACCAACGGCCGTTACAGTTGCCTGTGCTTAGCTCCATTCCATACATTTTTTTCCCTGAAAAACTCCCCAGTCCTTATTACAAGCATACATACACATGACATGATGCATCCACCACTACTGTATGCTTGAAAAAAAAAAACAGAGCTTGGTACTCAGTAATATGTTGAAGGGGCAAATCCAATTCAACACAACACTTTGTATTCAGGACAAAAAGTGAATTGCTTTGCCACATATTTTCAGTATTACTTTAGTGCCTTTTTGCAAACAGTTTTGGAATATTTTTATTCTGTAAAGGGTTCCTTCTTTTCACTCTGTCATTTAGGTTAGTATTGGGGAGTAATTACAACGTTGTTGATCCATCCTCAGTTTTCTCCTGTCACAGCCATAAAACTCATGGTGAAATCCCAGAGCGGTTTCCTTCCAGTGACTGGGTGTATCGATACACCATCCAAAGTGTAATGAATAACTTCACCGTGCTGAAAGGGATAATCAATGTCTGCTTTCTTATTTTTATCCATCTACCAATAGGTGCCTTTCGTCGCAAGGCTTTTGAAAACCTCCCTGGTCTTTGTGGTTGAATGTCTGTTTGAAATGTACTGCTCAACTAAGGTATGTTACAGATAATTGTATGTGGGGTACAGAGATGAGGTCGTAATTCACAAATCTTGTTAAACACTATTATCATTCACAGAGTCCATGCAATTTATTATATGACTTGTTAAGCCCATTTTTTATTTATTTATTACAACATTTTCTCCTTAACTTATTTAGGCTTGCCATAACAAAGGGGTTGGGTTGAATACTTGTTGACGTTTCAGCTTTTCTTTTGTATTAATTAGTAGAAATGTCCAAAAACATAATTCCACTTTGACAATATGGGGTATTATGTGTAAGTCAGTGACAAAAAATCTCAATTGAATTAATTTAAAATTCAAGCTGTAACACAACCTGTGGAAAAAGTCAAGGGGTGTGAATACTTTCTGAAGGCACTGTAAATATTGGGCTGTGAGACCCCTTACAGCTTGGATTCCAACCCAGCCAAATGCGGCTCTGTGTTACATTTGAGTCAGTTCCCACACATTTATACTTTCCATTTATACTTTCCAAAAACTGTAAATGAATTTATCATCTGGAACTAAACAGAAACATAACTACTCAACATCGGGTAACAATGTACTTCCTGACTGGATAGTGTGCTGACTTTACTGTTGTCTTGTGACACATAGTCAATATCGCCCATGGTGGTAATGTAGCAGGACTGTTGCAAGTATTTAAATATGTAGGGCAACTTGTCGCTCCAGGCGTTCCTCTTGATCCAACCCTCATTTACATCCTCAGCCAGAAACAACATTAACGTAGACATGCTGTTCCCATACTAGAATAGATTTAGAGGTGAAACAAGTGAAAGTTATTACACAGGCACTTACTCGCACTTACTATAAAATCAGATACTTTTCCTGGCAAAGAAAAACAGCTCCAGATGTGAAATTCTTTCATACCATTTCATAGTATGAGAAGTTTAATATTTTTCTTTACCTTAAACAAAAGTTTATGATACACTATATATTGTAGTACCCACGTTGACAAAAAAAAGTGTAGGTAGGATAATTGTTCTCATAAAGTCAGCATCTTCCAAAAGGAGATTTGTGCGATTTAGGGAGGATTCCTAAATCCTCAGATATTTGGGGTTTGGGTTTTGATTTCAATCATGCCCAGTCATGCCCAATAACACAGGATGGTAACGCCTAGGGAGGCAACATGATATGCACTGATTAGATTGTGCATTGTGTGACCGGTTTAATTACGACATATTTTGACGTATGTTAGCTGTCAGCTACCTGACGTATGTTAGCTGTCAGCATACTTTATTGAGATGTATAAAATATACGCTACATATGCAAAAGTATGTGGGCACCACTTCAAATTATTGGATTTGGCTATTTCAGCCACACCAGTTGTTGACAGGTGTATAAAATTGAGCACACAGCCATGCAATCTCCATAGACAAGCATTGACAGTAGAATGGCCTTACTGAAGAGCTCAGTGACTTTAAACGTGGCACCGTAATAGGATGCCACCTTTCCAACAACTCAGTTCATCAAATTTCTGCCCTGCTAGAGGTGCCCCAGTCAACTTTAGGTGCTGTAATTGTGAAGTGGAAATGTCTAGGAGCAACAACGGCGAAGTGGTAGGCCACTCAAGCTCACAGAACGGGACCACAGAGTGCTGAAGTGCCTAGCTTGTAAAAATAGCATGTCCTCGGTTGCGATACTTACTACCGAGTTCCAAATAACTGTTTATCGCAAGCGTCATGAAATGGGTTTCCATATTCGAGCAGCCACACACAAGCCTAAGATCACCATGAACATTGCCAAGCGACGACTGGAGTGGTGTAAAGCGCACCACCATTAGACTCTGGAGCAGTGGAAACGTGTTCTCTGTTATGATGAATCACACTTCACCATCTGGCAGTCCAATGGATAAATCTGGATTTGGCGGCTGCCAGAAGAATGCTACCCGTCCCAATGCATAGTGCCAACTCTAAAGCTTGGTGGAGGAGCAATAATGGTCTGGGGTTGTTTTTCATGGTTCGGGCTAGGCCCCTTAGTTCCAGTGAAAGGAAATGTTAACGCTACAGCATACAATGACATTCTAGACGATTCTGTGCTTCCATCTTTGTGGCAACAGTTTGGGGAAGTCCCTTTCCTGTTTCAGAATGACAATGCCCCCGTGTACAAAGCGAGGTTCATACAGAAATGGCTTGTCGAGATCAGTGTGGAAGAACTTGACTGGCCTGCACAAGCCCTGACCTCAACCCAATCGAACACCTTTGGGATGAATTGGAACACCGACTGCGAGCCAGATCTAATCGTCCAACATCAGTGCCCAACCTCACTAATGCTCGTGGCTCAATGGAAGCAAGTCCCTGCAGCAATGTTCCAATATCTAGTGGAAAGCCTTCTCAGAAGAGTGGAGGCTGTTATAGCAGCAAAGGGGGGACCAACTCGACTAACCTGTACCCCCACACATTGACTCGGTACCGGTACCCCCTGTATTTAGGATCGTTCTTGTTTTTTCTTTTTACTTTAGTTTATTCAATATTTTTTAACTTTAGTTTATTCAGTAACTATTTTCTTAACTCTATTTTCTTAAAACTGCATTGTTGGTTAAGGGCTTGTAAGTAAGCATTTCATAGTATTTTGTATTCGACGCACGTGACGAATAACATTTGATTTGAACTCCATATTCATTCCCATGATTTTAGAATGAGTTGTTCAATGAGCAGCTGTCTACATACAATCGACGAGGATGGAATTTCCATTGTTATAGAACATTTGAAACCCATAATAAAATGCACAACATACATGCCCATGGCCACGTTCCACACGTTGACGTGGCCTGCTGGCAATCAATAGGCTTCCGGCATTGCCGGTACATTGTTCTCTAACTTGCAGAGGTGGGTAGAGTACTGAAACTCTGTACTTAAGTAAAAGTACAGTTACTTAGATTGTCATTTACTCAAGTAAAAGTAGCCCTCTTAAGAAACTACAACAGTTTTTAGTCAGAAAACTACTTAAGTACTAGTTACAATTGTAGTTAGCAATTCTTTTACACCTTAAGGTAAACTGTTACAGCAAACAAAAAGAACAACAACTTGTTGATTTGACATTCATTTGTTATTTAAGGGTGCCAGCACCATCGTGCAGATGTCCTCCAGCACAGGAAGACACCAAACAGAGTCTCAATCAAGGTTGACTTAATAATACATTGGAATAATTTAGCAATTTCAATAGAATTAAATCAAATTCATTTCACAATATAATTTCAAGTACATGTGATGGTGAACGCAAGTGAAAGATTTTCACCAAGTGTGATGTTTCATTTTTTCCTCAGAATGAAATATCAAGGAGGATCAGGTTAGTGATACAACAGTCAAACAAGAATCAATATCGACATTCCACTATCAATCATGTTACTAGTATGCAAATCAGACACATTTCAGCGTGGAAATAAACATCAGCATCAAGGTAGTAATAAATAATCCAACAGTGCAGATATGAATTGCCATAATCAACTCAATCATGTCTTTCCTGCCAAGGTAGAATGTACCCTCCATCCTCATTCTCTTCCGAACCTCTCTTTTCCACTTTAAAGGGTATTTTCTTTTCTTGGCTGGCCACTTCTCCTCCCCCTCAGTTGTGCTGCTTCAAGCCCGAAAAAAATAGACATTTTTTATTTCTAGTTGCTAGCTATTTTGCACAAAAATCCTACCGATATGATGCACTGTATGACAGATATGCTTATAGGCCTTGTCATAAAAACAATGACATTTACACACACAGAGATTGAGAAAGAGCAATGGAGTGGGAGAAGGCTGTGCTGAACGGTTGATCTAACTAACGTTAGCTAGCTAACATTACATGGTTGACACTGTAGCTAGCTAGCTTAGCCAGGTTATCCATATTACAATAATAATAAACACAAAAATCTACAATAACAATAAGAAAAGCTAATGCTTTAAATATACTGAACAAAAAATATAAAATGCTACATGCAACAATTTCAAAGATTTTACTAAGTTACAGTTCATATAAGTAAATAATTCAACTGAAATAAATGAATTCAAATCAAAGTTTATTTGTCACGTGCGCTGAATACAACAGGTATAACCTTACAGTGAAATGCTAACTTACAGGCTCTAACCAATAGTGCAAAAAAGGTTTTAGGTGAACAATAGGTATGTAAAGAAATAAAACAACAGTAAAAAGACAGGCTATATACCGTAGCGAGGCTACATACAGACACCGGTTAGTCAGGCTGATTGAGGTAGTATGTACAGTGCCTTGCGAAAGTATTCGGCCCCCTTGAACTTTGCGACCTTTTGCCACATTTCAGGCTTCAAACATAAAGATAGAAAACTGTATTTTTTTTGTGAATAATCAACAACAAGTGGGACACAATCATGAAGTGGAACAACATTTATTGGATATTTCAAACTTTTTTAACAAATCAAAAACTGAAAATTTGGGCCTGCAAAATTATTCAGCCCCTTTACTTTCAGTGCAGCAAACTCTCTCCAGAAGTTCAGTGAGGATCTCTGAATGATCCAATGTTGACCTAAATGACTAATGATGATAAATACAATCCACCTGTGTGTAATCAAGTCTCCGTATAAATGCATCTGCACTGTGATAGTCTCAGAGGTCCGTCAAAAGCGCAGAGAGCATCATGAAGAACAAGGAACACACCAGGCAGGTCCGAGATACTGTTGTGAAGAAGTTTAAAGCCGGATTTGGATACAAAAAGATTTCCCAAGCTTTAAACATCCCAAGGAGCACTGTGCAAGCGATAATATTGAAATGGAAAGAGTATCAGACCACTGCAAATCTACCAAGACCTGGCCGTCCCTCTAAACTTTCAGCTCATACAAGGAGAAGACTGATCAGAGATGCAGCCAAGAGGCCCATGATCACTCTGGATGAACTGCAGAGATCTACAGCTGAGGTGGGAGACTCTGTCCATAGGACAACAATCAGTCGTATATTGCACAAATCTGGCCTTTATGGAAGAGTGGCAAGAAGAAAGCCATTTCTTAAAGATATCCATAAAAAGTGTTGTTTAAAGTTTGCCACAAGCCACCAGGGAGACACACCAAACATGTGGAAGAAGGTGCTCTGGTCAGATGAAACCAAAATTGAACTTTTTGGCAACAATGCAAAACGTTATGTTTGGTGTAAAAGCAACACAGCTGAACACACCATCCCCACTGTCAAACATGGTGGTGGCAGCATCATGGTTTGGGCTTGCTTTTCTTCAGCAGGGACAGGGAAGATGGTTAAAATTGATGGGAAGATGGATGGAGCCAAATACAGGACCATTCTGGAAGAAAACCTGATGGAGTCTGCAAAAGACCTGAGACTGGGACGGAGATTAGTCTTCCAACAAGACAATGATCCAAAACATAAAGCAAAATCTACAATGGAATGGTTCAAAAATAAACATATCCAGGTGTTAGAATGGCCATGTCAAAGTCCAGACCTGAATCCAATCGAGAATCTGTGGAAAGAACTGAAAACTGCTGTTCACAAATGCTCTCCATCCAACCTCACTGAGCTCGAGCTGTTTTGCAAGGAGGAATGTGCAAAACTGATAGAGACATACCCCAAGCGACTTACAGCTGTAATCGCAGCAAAAGGTGGCGCTATAAAGTATTAACTTAAGGGGGCTGAATAATTTTGCACGCCCAATTTTTCAGTTTTTGATTTGTTAAAAAAGTTTGAAATATCCAATAAATGTCGTTCCACTTCATGATTGTGTCCCACTTGTTGTTGATTCTTCACAAAAAATACAGTTTTATATCTTTATGTTTGAAGCCTGAAATGTGGCAAAAGGTCGCAAAGTTCAAGGGGGCCGAATACTTTCGCAAGGCACTGTACATGAATGTATAGTTAAAGTGACTATGCATATATGACAAACAGAGAGTAGCAGCAGCGTAAAAAGAGGGGTGGGGGGGGCACACAATGCAAATAGTCCAGGTAGCCATTTGATTACCTGTTCAGGAGTCTTATAGCTTGGGGGTAAATACTGTTGAGAAGCGTTTTTGTCCTAGACTTGGCACTCCGGTACCACTTGCCATGCGGTAGTAGAGAGAACAGTCTATGACTGGGGTGGCTGGGGTCTTTGACAATTTGTTGGGCCATCCTCTGACACCGCCTGGTGTAGAGTTCCTGGATGGCAGGTAGCGTAGCCCCAGTGATGTACTGGGCCGTACGCACTACCCTCTGTAGTGCCTTGCGGTCAGAGGCCGAGCAATTGCCGTACCAGGCAGTGATGCAACCAGTCAAGATGCACTCGATGCTGGAGATGTAGAACCTTTTGAGGATCTCAGAACCCATGCCAAATCTTTGTAGTTTCCTGAGGGGGAATAGGCTTTGTCGTGCCCTCTTCACGACTGTCTTGGTGTGTTTGGACCATTCTAGTTTGTTGTTGATGTGGACACCAAGGAACTTGAAGCTCTCAACCTGGTCCACTACAGCCCCGTCGATGAGAATGGGGACATGCTCAGTCCTCCTTTTCCTGTAGTCCTCAATAATCTCCTTAGTCTTGGTCATGTTAAGGGATAGGTTGTTATTCTGGCACCACCCGGCCAGGTCTCTGACGAACCTCCAAACAAGCTTCAATGCCACACAACACTCCTTCCGTGGCCTCCAACTGCTCTTAAATGCTAGTAAAACTAAATGCATGCTCTTCAACCGATCGCTGCGCGCACCCGCCCGCACGCCCAACTAGCATCACTACCATGGACGGTTCTGACTTAGAATATGTGGACAACTATAAATATCTAGGTGTCTGGCGAGACCGTAAACTCTCCTTCCAGACTCATATTAAGCATCTCCAATCCAAAATGAAATCTAGAATCGGCTTCCTATTTCACAACAAAGCCTCCTTCACTCATGCTGCCAAACTTACCATAAAACTGACTATCCTACACTCTACTCAGCAAATTGGATGCAGTCTATCACAGTGTCATCTGCTTTGTCACCAAAGCCCCTTATACTACCCACCACTGCGACCTGTATGCTCTCATTGGCTGGTCCTCGCTACATATTTGTCGCCAAACCCACTGGCTTCAGGTAATCTATAAGTCTCTGCTAGGTAAAGCTTCGCCTTATCTCAGCTGACTGGTCACCATAGCAACATCCACCCGTAGCACGAGCTCCAGCAGGTATATTTCACTGGTCATCCCCAAAGCCAACACTTACTTTGGCCGCCTTTCCTTCCAGTTCTCTGCTGCCAATGACTGGAACAAACTGCAAAAATCACTGAAGTTGGAGAATCATATCTCCCTCACTAACTTTAAGCATCAGCTGTCAGAGCAGCTTACCGATCGCTGCAGCTGTACACAGCCCATCTGTAAATAGCCCTTCCAACCAACTACCTGCCTCATCCCCATATTTGTTTTTTTTTCGCTCTTTTGTACATCAGTATTTCTACTTGCACATCCTCATCTGCACATCTATCACCCATGTTAATATGCTAAAATGTTGTTACTTTGCCACTATGGCCTATTTATTGCCTTACCTCCTTATTTCATTTGCACACACTGTATACAGATTTTTCTATTGTGTTATTGACTGTACGTTTGTTTATCCCATGTGTAACTGTGTTGTTTTTGTCGCACTGCTTTGCTTTATCTTGGCCAGGTCGCAGTTGTAAATGAGAACGTGTTCTTAACTGGCCTACCTGGTTAAATAAAGGTGAAATAAAATAAATAAATTTCAGCTCAGGAGACATGGGACCAACACTTTACATGTTGTGTTTATATTATTGTTCAGTGAACAAATATCAATTTAATTCAACATTGACATTCTCTACAGATTCCTTTGTAAATGTCAAATCAATAAAGAGTAAGCTCTGTGGACTTGCTACTTCAGCATTGCCATGATCACCAGAAACTGTAGCAGTGCTTTTGAATAGTGGAGGCCCAGTGGCACTTGTTGCAGCAGAGGCATTATTTATTGCAAACCCATTTCTAATATTCATTTTGACCCCGATGAAGAAACACGTTACAGTAGCCTACTCTCAAACTTGACATTTCCGAACGATCACTGAGGCACACTGTTTACCTAATGCTCCACCCACTACTATTCACTTGAATCAGCAGTAAATAGAGACATGCGCCTTAAGATGTGTTTATGATAGGTCTAAAACCCTGTCAATCATAATAAGCCTACTTGAGCCATATTTTATTTAATATTACAATTATTAATTTAAACTAAATAGGCAGAATATCAAAATCATACATAAGTGTCATAGCAACAAACAAACAAAATATGTCATACAAGATTTAATTCAACCATGTATTTTATTTGGACGGGCAACGAGGTATGATAGGGCAGGCATAGCCCCCTAAGGCCCGTGCACAACACCCGGGCTGGTGAACCAAGCCGGGCTAGAAATTACAGCACTTTTTGTACATAGTCCTGGACAATCCACTGAGAAACAACATACAAATAAGTCACTCCTTTAATGCAAAATCAGTTATATGTGAGGCACAACAAACCTGTGACTTTGAGGGCTGACTTGAGGGCAATGGGCTAACTGAGGGCTGGCTGCAGGGATGACTCCATGACTTGCCACATGGGTGATAAACTCTAGCAGCCATTTTGTGCTAGAATTCTCACCACACAACAGTTCTGGGAATGGAGAGGCAAGGACTTCAGTAACGCTTTGTTTGGATATCCTCTACAAACTATGTACAGACTATCAGGAACATCTCATCTTGTCAGCGTCGTGTGTATAGGTGGCAGGGAAGTCAGGCGCAGGAGAGTCAAAATGGAATGTAAATGGAGTCTTTTAATAAATGTCCACGTAACATGCTCCATAACACTAAAATGTACAGACATAAACAAACATGGGTAAGAGGACCCGTCGCGCACCTATACAACATAAAACTACACTGACAATAAAATAATCTCTGACAAAGACATGAGGGGAAACAGAGGGTTAAATACACAACAGGTAATGAATGGGATTGAAAACAGGTGTGTGGGAATACAAGACAAAACCAATGGAAAATTAAAAATGGATCAATGATGGCTAGAAGACCGGTGACGTCGACCGCCGAGCCCCGCCCGAACAAGGAGAGGCAACGACTTCGGCAGAAGTCGTGACATCTTCATGTCTGTAGACTTTCAACAAGAAAGTGTCTGTAGTCCATCAACAAACTATTTATTTCAACTGCTGTTAAATTGTGCAGTTGAGATGCTGCTGATAGTCTCCTGATTGTTTGTTGTTCCTCTTTAGATGGGCTTGGTATTTGTGCAAACAAAGGGACACACTGTTTGAATATTCCTGACAGGCTACAGATATGCTGTTGAAATGCTGTTGATAGTTTGTTGAACATCTGTAGATGGAAGTCAACAGAAATGCAGTTGACAAGTTCCTGATAGAAGTCAACAGAAATGCAGTTGACAAGTTCCTGATAGTCTGTAGATAGTAGAGCATCTACTGATGGACTATTCAGGGACGGCGGTTTAAAATGAGCTGGTTGGCTAAAACCGGCACTTTTACTGAAACGTTGATTAATCTGCACTGTCCCTGTAAAAATAAAAATTAATCATAAAAATAAACTTAAACTCAAACCAAGCATTAGCTGACAGTGAACTTCTCCCACTGTCGGCAAGTGAAGGAGGATAGTGTGCAAATGGAAAAAAAATAATTTAAAAAGTATATATACTTTTTGGGGTAAGCGTTGCAGCTTTGCTTTATAAACCAGATTTGTTTACATTATTTGCTTGGTGCAGGGACTCCAGACATACTCACTTATCAGCCAGGCCTTCCGAAATAGACTACAGGAATCACTCTTATTAATCCTTAATTGATTTGTGTTTGCGGACTATTCATAGGCATTAATTCATTAATTACAGATTCTGTTTAAAGCATATTACCAGATTAATTTCTCAATTGTTCTTTTTTTTGGTAACACAGAACACTGTAGAAAATACCTAACTTCAGAGAAGGATGTCCGTGCATGTTATTTTTCGGTGGAAAAGCGAGAAAAAAACAAATGTTGAGGTGTAAGAATTTGGACGTATCATTAAATACATTTCCAGAAGGAAATTGGATCAATCTTCATGTAACGTTCTGTAACGCAACCTTGAATTCTGAAAGGTAACAGTGAATCATACATGGAGCAGATGGGTTGAGTCTGTCATCATATGTGCTGTAGTTATGGCACAGTTTCACATTGTAAAAATGTGCACTCTTTATACTTTATCATAAATGAGAACAGAACTCCCTTATTTCATATCTGTATTGTTTTTTTAAAGAGGTACATAGTCCAATGAGACAGATCTTGCTAACCTTGTCTTTCCCTCCTGAATTCCCTTTTTTCATATCTTTATTGAGACAGATGAGATGGATGTATTTGGACACTGACACATTTTGTGTTGTTTTGGCTCTGTACTCCAGCACTTTGGATTTGGAATGATATAATGACTTGACATGTGCCCTGCTCCGTAGATCAAAACATGACAACACAGCAAATCCATCAATTAGGGTGAGACCCAACACACTTATTTTCTTATCAGCAGAAACACACAAAATCAAAACAAGCCCACTTCTTCTGATTTTCTCCTGATCTTCTCCTGACCGTCACCTGATCTTCTCCTGATCTTCTCCTGCGCCTCACCCGATTTTCTCCTGACCTTCACCAGATTTTCTCCTGACCTTCACCTGCTTTTCTCCTGACCTTCACCTGCTTTTCTCCTGACCTTCACCTGATTTTCTCCTGACCTACACCTGATTTTCTCCTGACCTTCACCTGATTTCCTCCTGACCTTCAGCAGATTTTCTCCTGACCTTCACCTGCTTTTCTCCTGACCTACACCTGATTTTCTCCTGACCTTCACCTGATTTCCTCCTGTTCTTCACCTGATTTTCCCAATGGTTTTACCACCATTTTAGATGTTTCAAACTGATACATTAAGTCACGGACTCACCAAGACACAAACACATGCTGTTTATAGTCATGAAGAGGCTATACACGTCACTCAGGGGAACGTCATTAAATACCTTTGACCGCTTGGTGCCTGGCGGTCTGTGTCGCCAAATCACATGAAGCTGATCTGAAGATGCCCGTCACTGCTGGCAGATAAACTGATTTAGTTCTACAGATCAACGAGGGCAAGTTTCAGGGGGACGTCTACAAAGGCAAGACAAATAGACAGGGGTTGCGTCACAAATGGCCTTTTGCGCCTGGAGTTGCTGGCTGAGATGAGAGGGGCCCTGTGGATGATAATTGTAGGAGTTATGAGGGTGTATATTAAACATGAACAATAAAACAAATAATTTTTTTAAGCAGTCTAAGATTTGCTGCTGTTCAATGGTCATTTAAATTAATCATAATATACTGTATTGATTATAAGTAAAACATATATAACCAATATTTATTCTGGGCAAAGTACAACATACCATGTCTTCCAGAGCTGCTTTGAGAACCCAAGTGGAAATATTTTATATTTGAATAAATTACAAATAAACAACTAATGCATACACACTGAACAAAAATATAATCTCAAATTTTGCCAAGATAATCCATCCACCTGACGGGTGTGGCATATCAAGAAGCTGATTAAACAGTATGATCTTTACACAGGTGCACCTTGTGTTGGGGACAATACAAGGCCTCTCTAAAATGTGCAGTTTTGTCACACAACACAATGCAACAGATGTCTCAAGTTTTGAGTGAGCGTGCAATTGGCATGCTAACTGTAGGAATGTCCACCAGAGCTGTTGCCAGAGAATGTAATGTTCATTTCTTTACCATAAGCCGTCTCCAAAGTCGTTTTAGAGAATTTGGAAGTACGTCCAACCGGCCTCACAACCGCAGACCATGTGAATGGCGTTGTGTGGGCGAGCAGTTTTCTGATGTCAACGTTGTGAACAGAGAGACCCACGGTGGCGGTGGGGTTATGATATTGGCAGGCATAAACTACAGACAATGAACACAATTGCATTTCATCGATGGCAATTTGAGTGCACAGAAATACTGTGACGAGATCTTGAGAATCATTGTGAGACCCATTTTTTAAAAAGGTATCTGTGAGGAACAGATGCATATCTATATTCCCAGTCGTGAAATCCAAAGATTAGGGCCTAATGAATTTATTTTAATTGACTGATTTCCTTATGTGAAATGTAACTGTGATCTTCCTGTCTGGGTTGGCGCCCCCCCCCTTGGGTTGTGACGTGGCGGAGATCTTTGTGGGCTATACTCGGCCTTGTCTCAGGATGGTAAGTTGGTGGTTGAAGATATCCCTCTAGTGGTGTGGGGGCTGTGCTTTGGCAAAGTGGGTGGGGTTATATCCTTCCTGTTTGGCCCATTGTCCTCAGATGGGGCCACAGTGTCTCCTGACCCCTCCTGTCTCAGCCTCCAGTATTTATGCTGCAGTAGTTTATGTGTCGGGGGGCTAGGGTCAGTTTGTTATATCTGGAGTACTTCTCCTGTCCCATTCGGTGTCCTGTGTGAATTTAAGTGTGCTCTCTCTAATTCTCTTTTTCTCTCTTTCTTTCTCTCTCTCGGAGGACCTGAGCCCTAGGACCATGCCTCAGGACTACCTGACATGATGACTCCTTGCTGTCCCCAGTCCACCTGGCCGTGCCTCTGCTCCAGTTTCAACTGTTCTGCCTTATTATTATTGGACCATGCTGGTCATTTATGAACATTTGAACATCTTGGCCATGTTCTGTTATAATCTCCACCCGGCACAGCCAGAAGAGGACTGGCCACCCCACATAGCCTGGTTCCTCTCTAGGTTTCTTCCTAGGTTTTGGCCTTTCTAGGGAGTTTTTCCTAGCCACCGTGCTTCTACACCTGCATTGCTTGCTGTTTGGGGTTTTAGGCTGGGTTTCTGTACAGCACTTTGAGATATCAGCTGATGTACGAAGGGCTATATAAATAAATTTGATTTGATTTGACTCAGTAAAATCTTTGAAATTGTAGCATATTGCATTTATAGTATTGTTTAGTATAATATACTCATATAATATATAATGTATTTTTCTACTATATCTTTAAATATGCTATCATTTCACTTCAAAAAACTGTATTTGAAATGAATAGTTCTTGGTCTTTAAGTATACTATATGTTCACTACAGCATTGCTTTTTAGTATTTTATTACACTATATGTTCCCAATCATTACACTAAAAGAGCGACTGCCTTTAAAAAGCAACGAATGCTTTTGAAAACGGATATTATTCAGAAACAGTTATTCTAGTGTCAAAATTGACTACAAAGTGTAAATAGGATCATTTTGGTCATAAAGTCTCGCCTTAAACAATTTGGAACATCCGTGTGTCACAACAGGTAAATGAAGGTTGCATTTTGATTTGAAGCTGTCCATTTGTCCACTATCATGGGGTGAACAGCTGTGGTGATTGCCCTCGATCCAATAGCATACACAGTGAGACAGACCTGCCAGGCAGCTCTGACATTGTTTACATAAGACAACACCTTGCACATTTTTTTACTTGAGAAATTCTGCACAAAACACCTTAGATGTAAATTTGCTCAACTATCACATCCTCTGCTAAAACATAAAAATGTATTACAGATCTCTTTATTACAGATCAATCTTAGATTGATTCTGGGGGTTCTGAGGAAGTGAAATAGCCTTCCACGTCTGCAATGTATCATGGGGGACAAACATCATTAGACAAACTTGGAATCAGTCAGGAAACACACTTCCAAGACTGAAATCTCATTTTTCTAATGAGCAACAGAAAAAAACACGTGCCAATCGGCATCTTCAGTGGCTCTTTAACTTCTTATGGCTGGGAGCAGTATTGAGTATCTTGGATGAATAAGGTGCCCAGAGTAAACTGCCTGCTACTCAGGCCCATTTGCTAACATATGCATATTATTAGTAGATTTGGATAGACAACACTCTGAAGTTTCTAAAACTGTTTGAATGATGTGAGTATAACATAACTCATATGGCAGGCAAAAACCTGAGAAAAAAATCCAACCAGGAAGTGGGAAATCTGAGGTTTGTAGTTTTTCAAATCATTGCCTATCGAATAAACAGTGTCTATGGGGTCATATTGCTCTTCCCACTGGATGTCAACAGTCTTTAGAACCTTGTTTGATGCTTCTACTGTGAAGGAGGGGGGAATGAGAGCTGAATGAGTCAGGGCTCTGCCAGAGTGGCATGAGCTGATCACGCGTGCTCACGTGAGAGTTAGCTGCATTCCATTGCATTTCTACAGACAAAGGAATTTATGATAAAAACATCCTAAAGATTGATTCTATACTTCGTTTGACATGTTTCTACGAACTGTAATATGACTTTTCGTCTGGACTTGCCCGCGCCTCATGAGTTTGGATTGTGTACTACACACGCGAACAAAAAGGAGGTATTTGGACATAAATTATGGACTTTATCGAACAAATCAAACATTTATTGTGGAACTGGGATTCCTGGGAGTGCATTCTGATGAAGATCATCAAAAGTAAGTGAATATTTATAATGCTATTTCTGACTTCTGTTGACTCCACAACATGGGGGATATCTGTATGGCTTGTTTTGTTGTCTGAGCACTGTACTCAGATTATTGCATGGTGTACTTTTTCGGTAAATCTTTTTTGAAGTCTGACAGCGGTTGCATTAAGGAGAAGTTTATCTAAAGTTCCATGCATAACACCTGTATTTTCATCAACATTTATGATGAGTATTTCTGAAAATTGATGTGGCTCTCTGCAAAATCACTGGATGTTTCAGAAGCAAAACATTACTGAACGTAACGTGTCAATGTAAACTGAGATTTTTGGATATAAATATGAACTTTATTGAACAAAACATACATGTATTGTGTAACATGAAGTCCTATGAGTGTCATCTGATGAAGATCATCAAAGGTTAGTGATTAACTTTCTCTATTTCTGCTTTTTGTGACTCCTCTCTTTGGCTGTGTTTTTCTGACTAGGTGCAGACCTAACATAATCGTTTGCTGTACTTTCGTCGTAAACCCTTTTTGAAATCGGACACTGTGGTGGGATTAACAACAAGTTTATCTTTAAAATGGTGTAAAACACTTCTATGTATTTTAATGATGAGATTTTTGTTGTTTTGAATTTGGCACCCTGCACTTTCACTGGCTGTTGTCATATCAATCCCGTTAGCGGGATATAAGCCATATTAAACACACATATTAAAAGTGTACTTAAATGTCATACAATTTAATCAAAATGTAGTATATTTATTCAAAATACAGAGTTGTTCTTAAAGTTGAAGCATAGTTTTTGATTAAACTCTGCTCATGATTTATGTTTATTTATTTCACCTTTATTTAACCAGGAAGGCAAGTTGAGAACAAGTTCTCATTTACAATTGCGACCTGGCCAAGATAAAGCAAAGCAGTTCGACACGAACAACAACAAAGAGTTAAACATGGAGTAAAACAAACATACAGTCAATAATACAGTAGAAAAATGAGTCTGTATACGATGTGAGCAAATGAGGTGAGATAAGGGAGGTAAAGGCAAAAAAGGCCATGGTGGCGAAGTAAAAACAATATAGCAAGTTAAAAAAATATATTTAAAAAATAAATAAACACTGGAATGGTAGATTTTACAAGGGTATGTTTGGCAGCATGAGTGAAGGAGGCTTTGTTGCGAAATAGAAAGCCAATTCTAGATTTAACTTTGGATTGGAGATGTTTGATGTGAGTCTGGAAGGAGAGTTTACAGTCTAACCAGACACCTAGGTATTTGTAGTTGTCCACATATTCTAAGACAGAACCGTCCAAAGTAGTGACTACTTTGGACGGGCGGTCAGGTGCAGACAGCGATCGGTTGAAGAGCATGCATTTAGTTTTACCTGTATTTAAGAGCATTTGGAGGCCACGGAAGGAGAGTTGTATGGCATTAAAGCTCGTCTGGAGGGTTGTTAACACAGAGTCCAAAGAAGGGCCAGAAGTATACAAAATGGTGCCGTCTGCGTAGAGGTGGATCAGAGACTCACCTGCAGCAAGAGCGACATCGTTGATGTATACAGAGAAGAGAGTCGGTCCGAGAATTGAACCCTGTGGTACCCCAATAGAGACTGCCAGAGGCCCGGACAACAGGCCCTCCGATTTGACACACTTAACTCTATCAGAGAAATAGTTGGTGAACCAGGCGAGGCAATCATTTGAGAAACCAAGGCTATCGAGTCTGCCGATGAGGATGTGGTGATTGACAGAGTCGAAAGCCTTGGCCAGGTCAATGAATACGGCTGCACAGTATTGTTTCTAATCCAATCCAAAATTGGTTAGGATGATATCGATGAGGGTGCCCGTGTTTACGGCTTTGGGGTGGTACCTGGTAAGTTCATTGATCATTTGTGTGAGATTGAGGGCATCAAGCTTAGATTGTAGGATGGCTGGGGTGTTAAGCATGTTCCAGTTTAGGTCGCCTAGTAGCACAAGTTCTGAAGATAGATGGGGGACAATCAGTTCACATATGGTGTCCAGAGCACAGCTGGGGGCAGAGGGTGGTCTATAGCAGGTGGCAACAGTGAGAGACTTGTTTTTAGAGAGGTGGATTTTTAAAAGTAGAAATTCAAATTGTTTGGGTACAGACCTGGATAGTAGGACAGAACTCTGCAGGCTATCTCTGAAGTAGATTGCAACACCGCCCCCTTTGGCTGTTCTATCTTGTCTGAAAATGTTGTCGTTTGGAATGAACATTTTAGAATTTTTGGTGGTCTTCCTAAGCCAGGATTCAGACACGGCTAGAACATCCGGGTTGGCAGAGTGTGCTAAAACAGTGAATAAAACAAGCTTAGGGAGGAGGCTTCTAATGTTAACATGCATGAAACCAAGGCTATTACGGTTACAGAAGTCATCAAGAGAGAGCGCCTCGGGAATAGGAGTGGAGCTAGGCACTGCAGGGCCTGGATTCACCTCGATATCACCAGAGGAGCAGAGGAGGAGTAGGATAAGGGAGTAAGTATGATGAGGGAGTATGATGACAAGTACACTATAAGTATAGTTTCAATGACATTAATGAGTTTCAAAGTTCTTGCTCAATTTTTGTTCAGAAGAGTGAAGAAAAAGAGAACGTTGACAATGAAATTGATTGTTTATTCTACATACGGGAACATGCACAGCTGCGAAACATGCTTTTTCATAAATCAAGAATATATACTTAAGTATTCTTCAAAAAGGTATATTTAACTTTAATATATCCTTTGGACATTTAAAGTATGCTTTAAAAAAAAGTATATTAAAAATAATCAGCATATTATCCAACATCCTTTTCTGCAGGCAAAGTATTAATTTATAATGTTTTTGTTTTTCACATTTAGCATATTCAATTGTTTTGATGTTCATTTTCCAACTGAATAATTTTATCAACTTAATATGAACAAATAAAATGTGAAATTCCACTGGTACAGTTTTAAAATCTGTTTCCATTAAAATCCCACTCCCTCCACAATCGCTTTGTAAATAGGCTGTTGTATCATTGACTGAGAGGATGCAGTTTTCAATCAAGGTAACCTTTGCATGGTTAATAACCAGGGGCACAACTTTCACTGGGGACCGGGGACGGGGGGACATTTCCCCCAGTTTTACCATTGGAATGTGATGAATATCTCCTTCAATGACACTTGGTCATGATTCCAAAATCAAGATAACAAACAGGTCAATAGGAATCTATGATTAAAGGGATAGTTTATCCAAAATGTATGTTTGGGTTAAAACTTTGAGTTGTATCTTTAGGCCAGAAGTAACAGCATCCACAATCATATGTTGTTCACTTTTGCCCCAGACAGGGGTTAGCATGATAAGCCCTGTCCATTAAGCCACTGGTGAGTTTGCTCACAGCAGGTAATCAATCTGCATTTGAGTGGCTAATGGAATACAATATAACACAACTTTGTTGTCTATGTTACAGCAAATGACAGAAACAGAAGTGGCTGGCAGGCTACATGAGGAAATAGTTCCAGTTTTAAGAAACAAGATTTCAGCGATTATTTCAGCAGTTTGCAAGTTTAAAAAGCCCTGTCGAAGTTGGTTTGAAATGTTTTTGAGGAAGTTTTGGCTTGCAACGCAGTTTTGCTTACGTCGGTACCATGTATTACATACATTTTGGAGGAACAATGCTAATGCTAACTCTTGGCTGTGGCAAAAATAAATAATTATTGTGGATGCTATCACTACTGACCTACAGACACAACTCAAGGTGAGAGGAATTTGATCCAAAACATACATTTTGGTTGAACTATCAGGAAAAATACTTTTTGATAAATCCCCATATGCATTTCTGTATCCTCATGGTGAGTGAACAAATTATATAATCTGTTCTTCAGAACTAACAAGGCTCAACATGTATGTCAGTCTTGCAAAACATACAGAAAGTACATCTTCAGCCCTCTAGGACATTGGAGGTTACAGAGAGATGTTAAATGCCAGTCAACATAATTACCATTACCAAACTATCCCAGATGATTACATCAAAGGAATGAAAAGTGAAGTGTATACCACAGAGCTTTAGAGTGAAGAAACACAGAAAATAACTATTATTTTGACCGCAGCAATGAACTAACTTCAACATGCTAACAACGAACTTCTAACTTACAATTAACAATTTACAACAACTAACTTCAACATGCTACAACTAACAATTAATTAACTAACTTCAACATGCTAACTGCATGTTACGAGGAGCTGGTGAAATCTGTCCAACCACCAAGTGACTGCTAACTGCCCCTCGGCTGCAATCATCATCAATGTGGCCCCCATAGAAGAACTTGGAAGAGCAATGCAGCCTACCACCTTTGAGATCAAACCTCTTTGTTCTGAAAGGTGGTTATGCAATTGGACACGTGATTGACAATGACTGAGGTATGAGCCAGAAACAATATACCATCTTGTGATTCAAGTCAAAAAGACTAATGCACACACACAAACAAGTTGTATACACACACACACACAGCCACTCAAGCACGCACACAGTCAAACACAGTCACAGTCACACACACAGACCTTGTGGAAGGCCCTCCGAAAATCTCTTCTCCTGTCCTCCTCTCCCTTGACATTTACCATCCCACCCCATTCTTCAACACTCCACAACTTCTTAAGACTTAAATCTCCCATCAACTCAACATAGAGGCAGTTCCACCCATGTGTTGTAATAAATCACCCATCAGAACAGAGTGTCCCAGATACCATTTATTTTAATATCCTGTCAGCTCTGTATGAGAGTCCCCAGAGGCATCCTCACGGCTCCCTGTGAACAAACGGCCATGCCCTATGACCCTTGACCCTGACTCATCGCCTGCCTTCCTTTGAGGTAGATTTTTCCTTTACTCTTTGATCTCAACTTTACTCTGGTTACATTTCAAAGACGAGACACACACTACCCACTGGGCACACACTGGTTGAATCAACATTCTTTCAATTTAATTTGTCAACACATTTTGACATGGAATCAACAGGGAGAATACATTGGACTTTAAAAAATTGTATCAACCAGTACTATTTTCATCTCATTTCAACCATCATTGTTAACATTGAAATTAGGGTAAAACTTCAAACTTTTTTTTATTTTTTATTTCACCTTTATTTAACCAGGTAGGCAAGTTGAGAACAAGTTCTAATTTACAATTGTGACCTGGCCAAGATAAAGCAAAGCAGTTCGACACATACAACGACACAGAGTTACACATGGAGTAAAACAAACATACAGTCAATAATACAGTAGAAACAAGTCTATATACGATGTGAGCAAATGAGGTGAGATAAGGGAGGTAAAGGCAAAAAAATGGCCATGGTGGCAAAGTAAATACAATATAGCAAGTTAAACACTGGAATGGTTGATTTGCAGTGGAAGAAAGTGCAAAGTAGAAATAAAAAATAATGGGGTACAAAGGAGCAAAATAAATAAATAAAATAAATAAGGTAGGGAAAGAGCTGGTTGTTTGGGCTAAATTATAGGTGGGCTATAATGTGCAGTAATCTGTGAGCTCCTCTGACAGCTGGTGCTTAAAGCTAGTGAGGGAGATAAGTGTTTCCAGTTTCAGAGATTTTTGTAGTTCGTTCCAGTCATTGGCAGCAGAGAACTGGAAGGAGAGGCGGCCAAAGAAAGAATTGGTTTTGGGGGTGACCAGAGAGATATACCTGCTGGAGCGCGTGCTACGGGTGGGTGATGCTATGGTGACCAGCGAGCTGAGATAAGGGGGGACTTTACCTAGCAGGGTCTTGTAGATGCCAGTGGGTTTGGCGACGAGTATGAAGCGAGGGCCAGCCAACGAGAGCGTACAGGTTGCAATGGTGGGTAGTATATGGGGCTTTGGTGACGAAACGGATGGCACTGTGATAGACTGCATCCAATTGGTTGAGTAGGGTATTGGAGGCTATTTTGTAAATGACATCGCTGAAGTCGAGGATTGGTAGGATGGTCAGTTTTACAAGGGTATGTTTGGCAGCATGAGTGAAGGATGCTTTGTTGCGAAATAGGAAGCCAATTCAAGATTTAACTTTGGATTGGAGATGTTTGATGTGGGTCTAGAAGGAGAGTTTACAGTCTAACCAGACACCTAAGTATTTGTATTTGTCCACGTATTCTAAGTCAGAGCCGTCCAGAGTAGTGATGTTGGACAGGCGGGCAGGTGCAGGTAGCGATCGGTTGAAGAGCATGCATTTAGTTTTACTTGTATTTAAGAGCAATTGAAGGCCACGGAAGGAGAGTTGTATGGCATTGAAGCTTGCCTGGAGGGTTGTTTTAACACAGTGCCCAAAGAAGGGCCAGAAGTATACAGAATGGTGTCATCTGCGTGGAGGTGGATCAGAGACTCACCAGCAGCAAGAGCAACATCGTTGATGTATACAGAGAAGAGAGTCGGTCCAAGAATTTAACCCTGTGGCACCCCCTTAGAGACTGCCAGAGGCCTGGACAACAGGCCCTCCGATTTGACACACTTAACTCTATCAGAGAAGTAGTTGGTGAACCAGACGAGGCAATCATTTGAGAAATCAAGGCTGTCGAGTCTGCCGATGATGATGTGGTGATTGGCAGAGTCGAAAGCCTTGGCCAGATCAATGAATACGGCTGCACAGTAATGTTTCTTATCGATGGCGGTTAAGATATCGTTTAGGACCTTGAGCGTGGCTGAGGTGCACCCATAACCAGCTCTGAAACCAGATTGCATAGCAGAGAAGTTATGGTGAGATTCGAAATGGTCGGTAATCTGTTTGTTGACTTGGCTTTCGAAGACCTTAGAAAGGCAGGGTAGGATAGATATAGGTCTGTAGCAGTTTGGGTCAAGAGTGTGTCCCCCTTTGAAGAGGGGGATGACCGCAGCTGCTTTCCAATCTTTGGGAATCTCAGACGACACGAAAGAGAGGTTGAAAAGGCTAGTAATAGGGGTGACAACAATTTCGGCAGATCATTTTAGAAAGAAAGGGTCCAGATTGTCTAGCCCGGCTGATTTGTAGGGGTCCAGATTTTGCCGCTCTTTCAGAACATCAGCTGACTGGATTTGGGAGAAGGAGAAATGGGGAAGGCTTGGGTGAGTTGCTGTGGGGGGTGCAGTGCTGTTGACCGGGGTAGGGGTAGCCAGGTGGAAAGCATGGCCAGCCGTAGAAAAATGCTTATTGAAATTCTCAATTATAGTGGATTTATCAGTGGTGACAGTGTTTCCTATCTTCAGTGCAGTGGGCAGCTGGGAGGAGGTGTTCTTATTCTCCATGGACTTTACAGTGTCACAGAACTTTTATGAGTTGGTGTTGCCTGTGTATAATGGGGGCTGTTCGATGCCAATGCAGAACGCCATAGGATGAATCAGTTCACATATGGTGTCCAGAGCACAGCTGGGGGCAAAGGGTGGTCTATAGCAGGCGGCAACGGTGAGAGACTTGTTTTTTTTTAAAGTTGAAGTTCAAATTGTTTGGGTACAGACCTGGATAGTAGGACAGAACTCTGCAGGCTATCTCTGCATTAGATTGCAACACCGCCCCCATTGGCAGTTCTATCTTGTCTGAAAATGTTGTAGTTTGGGTTGGTCTTTTTGGTGGTCTTCCTAAGCCAGGATTCCGACACAGCTAGAACATCTGGGTTGGCAGAGTGTGCTAAAGCAGTGAATAAAACAAACTTAGGGAGGAGGCTTCTAATGTTAACATGAATGAAACCAAGGCTATTACGGTTACAGAAGTCATCAAAAGAGAGTGCCTGGGGAATAGGAGTGGAGCTAGGCACGGCAGGGCCTGGATTCACCTCTACATCACCAGAGGAAAAGAGGAGGAGTAGGATAAGGGTATGGCTAAAAGCAATGAGAATTGGTCGTCTAGATCGTCTGGAACAGTTAGGCTCAAGTTAGTAATTGATGGTAGCTTTTAAATGCACTATTTCTACACTGATATAAGGCTGTAAAAAATAATTTTGAGAACTTTGAGGGCTTTCAGAGGATAAGATTCAACCTTGCACACTTTCACTTTTGGAATTTAGGCATACTGTTGTCACAGATGGGTTAGGAATAAGTCCGCTGAGTATCCAATCCTCTTGGTGGTGCAGATGTAATATAACACGATTTTGGTATTCACTTTGATTGTTGAGGCAAGACACACCATGCAGCAACAAAATGTATGCAATTTCCTGTTAATCCCATGTCATTTAATTTGCAATGATGTCCAGCTGAACAGAATCACATCCCCACTTGAACCCTACTTCTATTGATATGGAAAACATAAGCATTTACTGACAATGTTTATCCTAGTGCAGCTGTGATATTAGCAATGAGAATGATGGAAGCAGCATAGCGTGTGTTTTCCCCCAGACCATGGTCCAGTGTTTTGCTCAAGCAGGTACAACAATCAATGTGCTGGTAGAATTTAGGTAGCCTTGTTCTCAAATTAGCTTTGTTATTTGCTTTGTTCAACAGTTGTCTCTCCTGCAGGAGTTACAAGATAGAGATAAGACATAACCCCTCTCTTTTTTATCATGCTGTGATGTCACTCTCTCTGTTGTGAACTTAAAGCAGATTAACTTCATAGAGGTTAGATGAGGTCACCATGAAAAATTGAGTCTGTGTGTGGAGCTGATGTCAAAGATAATGGTAGCTGATAGCTGTCAATAACAGATTCTAGTGTACTTTCATTTTTTGCAAAGAAACATGCAAGCTGACAGCTGCCAATAACAGACTAGTATACTTTAAATTTGTACATAAAAGCATGTCGAAAATATGACCTTCGGTGGAAAAGGTCCCAAGAGTGGATATACATTTATATAATCAAGAAACGATCTATGACCTAAATAACTAATATTATTCACTAGCTAATTGTATCCATCGCTTATCAACTAGAACGCAATCTACACAAGAGTGCAAAAGATGCAGCCAGGCTGGAAGTGTAGTCTTCATCGCCTTGACTGTCAGTAGTGCCCCATGCCCCAAGGACCTGGCTCTACACAACAGGGGCTGGGCCTTTTTCTCCCATGCACCACGCCTTAAGAACTCCCTTTCTGACAATCTGAGAGCTGCTCAAACTGCCTTTTAAAGCAGGTCCTAAGCCTCATCTCTATTGGCTGTTCTAGCCTTCCTCTGATACTTTGTTGCTTTCATGAGATATATATATATATATATATATATATATATATATTTTTTTTTTTCTCAACTCCATATCCTCCAAAACAGCAGCCACCCATATGGATCCTCACAGAAGTGCTCAGGCCTGCATCATTCCCAAGAGCTTCTGTGTTTGAGACCATTGTTCGTGAGAGACATCAAAGCAACGGAGGAATTTTTTAGGTCATGGCCGATCAGACACAGCAGCCCAGATAGGGGTCATCCTCAAATGAAATCTGAGATCTGAGATTTGAGATTTGATCACAGCAAGTGTTGGGTTGCTTCCAAGTGACACATGCAGCATCACTGTGGGGTTCCACTTGACCGAGGGAGCAAACCAACCCTGTGGTTCAATGTATGAGGGAGAGGGAGTGAGAAATATTGAGAGAGAGGTTGACAGGAAGGGAGGGAGAAATATTGAGAGAGAGGTTGACAGAAAGGGAGGAAGGAGGGAGAGTTGAGGACATGCATCTAGCCTGCAAGCATTAGAGCAGTGGTGTCAAATTCATTTTGCACAGGGGGCTGCATTCGGTTTTCAATGAGGTCTTAAAAACATGCCCAATTATTGTTTTATTTAACATTGATGGTCCCTAGTTGTCTAGCTTTCATTTCAGTTATTATTAGCGAGCTGGATACAATAAAGTTTTAAATTGGTTTAATTTTATTCATTAAAAAAATATAATTCTAAAATAATATATATTTTATTTATTTTAACTCAAACCACCCGCAGGCCAGTTGGACCCCCTTGAAGGCCACATGTTTGACACACCTGCATTACAGAGAAAGGGAGAATGAAAGAGAAGGAGGGAGAGAGGGGGGGTATTAAAGTATGATAATTTCTTCTATAGATGTTAGTAGCCTATGAGAAACATTCTAGTGTCCAGTGAGGGTCTGACTACTGTACAAGTTCCTAACCGTTTGGGTTGAACACTTCCCTGGTCTAGAGCAGTTTCTCACCGTTTGGGCTGAACACTTCCCTGGCCTAGAGCAGTTTCTCACCGTTTGGACTGAACACTTCCTTGGTCTAGAGCAGTTTCTAACTGTTTGGACTGAACACTTCCCTGGTCTAGAGCAGTTTCTAACTGTTTGGACTGAAAACTTCCCTGGTCTAGAGCAGTTTCTAACTGTTTGGACTGAACACTTCCCTGGTCTAGTGCAGTTTCTAACTGTTTGGACTGAACACTTCTCTGGTCTAGAGCAGTTTCTCACCGTTTTGGCTGAACACTTCCCTGGTCTAGAGCAGTTTCTAACTGTTTGGACTGAACACTTCCCTGGTCTAGAGCAGTTTCTCACCATTTTGGCTGAACACTTCCCTGGTCTAGAGCAGTTTCTCACCGTTTTGGCTGAACACTTCCCTGGTCTAGAGCAGTTTCTCACCGTTTTGGCTGAACACTTCCCTGGTCTAGAGCAGTTTCTAACTGTTTGGACTGGACACTTCCCTGGTCTAGAGCAGTTTCTAACTGTTTGGACTGAACACTTCCCTGGTCTAGAGCTGTTTCTAACCGTTTGGACAGAACACTTCCCTGACGGGGGTATCATCGGATGGGGCCACAGTGTCTCCTGATCCCTCCTGTCTCAGCCTCCAGTATTACTGGTGCAGTAGTTTGTCGGGGGGCTAGGGTCAGTCTGTTATATCTGGAGTATTCTCCTGTCTTATCTGGTGTCCTGTGTGAATTTAAGTATGCTCTCTCTAATTCTCTCTTTCTTTTTCTCTCTCGGAGGACCATGCCTCAGGACTACCTGGCATGATGACTCCTTGTTGTCCCTAGTCCACCTGGCCGTGCTGCTGCTCCAGCTTCAACTGTTCTGCCTGCGGCTATGGAACCCTGACCTGTTCACTGTGATTACTATTATTTGACAATGCTGGTCATTTATGAGCATTTGAACATCTTGGCCATGTTCTGTTATAATCTCCACCTTGCACAGCCAGAAGAGGACTGGCCACCCCTCATAGCCTGGTTCCTCTCTAGATTTCTTCCTAGGTTTTGGCCTTTCTAGGGAGTTTTTCCGAGCCACCGTGCTTCTACACCTGAGCAGTTTCTAACCGTTTGGACTGAACACTTCCCTGGTCTAGAGCAGTGGTTGTAACACATACATAGACTAATAGTGGTTCTAAAGGGGACGTTTCAACCAGTAGCCTTTGAGATAACTTGTATGTGTCCCAAATGGCACCCTAATGCTTCTGTAGTGCTCTATGGGCCCCGGTAAAAACGTGTGTGTTGGGTCTCACCCGAATTGATGGATTTGCAGTGTCGTCCTTTGATCTACAGAGAAAGGTACTTGTCAAGGGAGTCATTTCAGGAGTCGACATTGCTATACTTAAGAATGTTCCTGGAGTGGACAATGCACTAAGGATGAATCATGTGGTAAATGGCAAGAAAGAGAAGAGTGTCTCTTGTTTTATTTTAAATTTTTATGTGTACTGTCCAGTGAGAGCCTTTGTATCCAAACATTTGCAATGTAACCACTGTAAAATGTTTGGACATGTATCAAGTGTCTGCAGAATGGGAAAACGTGAGATATTATTAGCATTTTATTAGGATCCCCTTAGCTGTTGTGAATGCAGCAGCTGCTCTTCCTGGGGTCAAAACATGAAACATGACATAATACAGAACATTAATAGACAAGACAAGAACCGCTCAAGGACAGAGCTTCATAAATGTAAAATGTCACACATAGCCAACATACCGGAGGCATTTATTATTTTACCTTTATTTAACCGGCAAGTCAGTTAAGAACAAATTCTTATTTAAAATGATGGCCTACACAGGCCAAACCCGGACCGATTGTGCGCCGCCTTACGGGACTCCCAATCACGGCTGGTTGTGATACAGCCTGGATTCAAACCATGGTGTCTGTAGTGACGTCTCTAGCACTAAGATGCAGTGTCTTAGACCGCTGCACCACTCAGGAGCCCAATTGTGCCGTGAAGTGTGGCTTTATCTGTTTTTTTAAACCAGATTTGCTGTTCACTTGAAAATCTGAGATGGAAGGGAGTTCCATTCAATATTGGCTCTACATAATATTGTATGCTTTCTTGGATTTGGGAACTGGGAAAAGACCCCTGGTGGCATGTCTGGTAGGGTAAGTGTGTGTGCCAGAGCTGTGTGTAAGTTGGCAATGCAAATGATTTGGAATTTAACACATTGTTTCTTATAAAAATAAGAAGGGATGCAGTCACTCGCTCATCTACTTTTAGCCAAGAGAGACTGGCATGCATACAGTAGTATTGATATTAGCCTTCTGATGACAGTGAAGAGCAAGACGTGCCTCTCTGTTCTGGGCCAGTTGCATTTTTTTCTAGGTCCGCACTGAAATCTAACAGTACAGCTCCCACCATCTTCTTATTATCAATTTATTTCAACCAATCATCAGGGATTTGTGTCAGTGCAGTACATACTGAGTACTCTTCTCTGTTAACATGCTAAAAGTGTTGTTAATTTTGTTTACAAAGAAATTGTATTGTAGCTGTTAAAAAAAATCCCAAAGTGTGCTAAGAGTCAGCAGCAAGCTGATTGGTTGGCTGTTAGAACCAGTAAAGGGTGCTTTACCATTCTTGGGTAACGGATTGACTACGGCTGCCCTTCAGGTCTGAAGACAAACATTTTCTCAGATAAAGAATTACAAATAGGAGTGGAAATGTGGTCCTCTACCATCCTCGGTATCAATAGTAGGTGGTTTCTCATTATTGAAGAACAGTTTTTCCACCTCACCAACTTTACAGAATTCAAAATGACAATGCTTTTCTTTCATGATTTAGTCTTTTATGTATGAATATGATGTCTCACAGCTTGTTGGCATTTCATGTCTAAGTTTGCCTACTTTACCAAATAAATAGTCATTCAAGTAATTGGCAACATCAAAAGGTTTTGTGATAAATGAGCCATCTGATTCAATGAAAAATGAAGTTGAATTAGTCTTTCTGCACATTTAAAGTATTCAAAAGCTTTTTCCATCATACTTTGTCATTTACCTTGGTTTCATAACACAATCTTATTATTGCTCAGTCTACTCACATAATTTCTCAATTGACAGTGACAACTGCTCCAATTTAGATCATTGTGGGAATGACTGACGTATTTTTTTATTTGTCATTTTGCAGATGCTCTTATGCAGAGCAACTTACAGTTAGTGCATTCATCTTAAGACAGCTAGGTGGAACAACCACATACCACAGTCATAGTATGTACATTATTCCTCAATAAAGTAGATATTGGCAAAGTCAGAGTTAGTTAGGGGGGGGGGGGGGTCAAATGTGTGTTAGATCATGATGGACTTATTTATTTTGGCGAAGTTAGGGAGGGGAAGTTCCTCTTGCTGCTCCATAGGGAAGTAACATGGTCTTGTAGTGGATGCGTGCTTCAATTGGAAGCCAGTGGAGTGTACGGAGGAGCAGGGTGACATGGGAGAAAAGTGTTGTAACTGTGGTGAAGACCATGAAGCTAAATCCTTGGAATACCCGAAAACAGTGACAGAAATTGAGGTTGCCAGGGCCTCCCGAGAGGCGCAGCGGTCTAAGAAACTGCATCGCAGTGCTAGAGGCGTCACTACAGATACAGGTTCGATCTTTGGCTGTGTCATAGCCGGCCACTACCGAGAGACCCATTAGGCGGCGCACAATTGGACCAGCGTCGTCCGGGTTAGGGGAGGCCTTGGCAGGCTGGGATGTCCTTGTCCGATTGTGTCAGGCTGGGATGTCCTTGTCCCATTGTGGCAGGCTGGGCTCATGCACCTTGACTTCGGTCGTCAGCTGTACGGTGTTTCCTCTGACACATTGGCTTCTGGGTTAAGCGAGCAATGTGTCAATAAGCAGCGCGGCTTGTCGGGTCGTGTTTCGGAGGACACACGGCTCTCGACCTTCGCCTCTCCCGAGTCCGTACGGGAGATCCAGAGATGGGACATGACTAACTACCATTGAGGAGAAAAAGGGGTACAAAAAAAAATAAAGATGTAAAAAATTGAGGTTGCCAAAGTCAGTTCAGAGAGTCTCGTAGGCGGATGCTGTTAAAAATGTTGATGGAACAAATGGCTCTGTAGGTCCCATGGTGGATGATGGGCTTACACCGCAGACAATAATTCAGAAAGTACTTTGAAACTCATTAATGGCATTGAAACTATACTTATAGTGTACTTGATCATTCACAATCAGTTTCATAAAAAAACAATGCTTCATCTTAAAAACAACTCCAAGTGCATTTTGAACGATTATACGAAATTACTATAAAATTGTATGAAATTGAAGTACACTTTTAATGAGTATGTTTAAGTGTAATGCTAGTGAACATATTGTATACTAAAAGACTGAAAAATAATGAATTTCAACTAAACTTTTAATGTGTTTTGAGGTGAAATTATAGTATATTTAAATATATACTGGAAAAATACATCTCGTAATTGAAGGATTTTATATTACAGTGCCCCTGGAAAGTATTCATGTCCCTTGACTTTTTCCACATTGTTGTATTACAGCTTGAATTTAAAATCGATGAAATTGTACATTTGTGTCACTGGCCTTCACATATACCCCATAATGTCAAAGTGGAATTATGTTTTTCAATAAAAAATGTTTACAAATTAATAAAAAATGAAAAGCTGAAATGTCTTGAGTCAAGTGTTCAACCCCTTTCTTATGTCAAGACTAAATAAGTTCTAGAGAAAATGTTTTGCTTAACAAGTCACATAATAAGTAGATGGCTCTCACTTTGAGAGTATGAGGGAGATATTAAATTACGCTTTGGATGGTGTATCAATACACTCAGTCACCATAAAGATACAGGCGTCCTTCCTAGGAAGGAAACCACTCAGGGATTTCACCATGAGGCCAATGGTGACTTTAAACCAGTTACAGAGTTTAATGGCTGTGATAGGAGAAAACTGAGGAAACTACTAGAAAACATCATAGTAGTTACTCCACAATACTAACCTAATTGATAGTGAAAAGAAGGAATATTCCAAAACATGCATCCTGTTTGCAAGAAGGCACTAAAGCGATACTGCAAATAAATTTGGCAAAGATATTAACTTGTTGTCCTGAATACAAAGTGTTATGTTTGGGACAAATCCAATACAACACATCACTGAGTACCACTGCAGAGATTGAAGAATTTTGAAAAGAATAATGGGCAAATGTTGCACAATCCAGGAGTGGAAAGCTCTTAGAGATGTACCCAGAAACATTGCTGTGGGAATTAGTTTGGGGGTGGGAATGCAGAAAAAAAACAATTGCCCGCACTTAAGATGTCTATATTGGTCACTAATACAGGACTAGTCACTAATACAGGACTAGTCACTAATACAGGACTAGTCACTAATACAAGACTAGTCACTAATACAGGACTAGTCACTAATACAGGACTAGTCACTAATACAGGACTAGTCACTAATACAGGACTAGTCACTAATACAGGACTAGTCACTAATACAGGACTAGTCACTAATACAGGACTAGTCACTAATACAGGACTAGTAACTAATACAGGACTAGTCACTAATACAGGACTAGTCACTAATACAGGACTAGTCACTAATACAGGACTAGTCACTAATACAGGACTAGTAACTAATACAGGACTAGTCACTAATACAGGACTAGTAACTAATACAGGACTAGTCACTAATACAGGACTAGTCACTAATACAGGACTAGTCACTAATACAGGACTAGTCACTAATACAGGACTAGTCACTAATACAGGACTAGTCACTAATACAGGACTAGTCACTAATACAGGACTAGTAACTAATACAGGACTAGTCACTAATACAGGACTAGTCACTAATACAGGACTAGTCACTAATACAGGACTAGTCACTAATACAGGACTAGTCACTAATACAGGACTAGTCACTAATACAGGACTAGTCACTAATACAGGACTAGTCACTAATACAGGACTAGTCACTAATACAGGACTAGTCACTAATACAGGACTAGTAACTAATACAGGACTAGTCACTAATACAGGACTAGTCACTAATACAGGACTAGTCACTAATACAGGACTAGTCACTAATACAGGACTAGTCACTAATACAGGACTAGTCACTAATACAGGACTAGTCACTAATACAGGACTAGTCACTAATACAGGACTAGTCACTAATACAGGACTAGTCACTAATACAGGACTAGTCACTAATACAGGACTAGTAACTAATACAGGACTAGTCACTAATACAGGACTAGTCACTAATACAGGACTAGTCACTAATACAGGACTAGTCACTAATACAGGACTAGTAACTAATACAGGACTAGTCACTAATACAGGACTAGTCACTAATACAGGACTAGTAACTAATACAGGACTAGTAACTAATACAGGACTAGTCACTAATACAGGACTAGTCACTAATACAGGACTAGTCACTAATACAGGACTAGTCACTAATACAGGACTAGTCACTAATACAGGACTAGTAACTAATACAGGACTAGTCACTAATACAGGACTAGTCACTAATACAGGACTAGTCACTAATACAGGACTAGTCACTAATACAGGACTAGTCACTAATACAGGACTAGTAACTAATACAGGACTAGTCACTAATACAGGACTAGTCACTACTACAGGACTAGTCACTAATACAGGACTAGTCACTAATACAGGACTAGTCACTAATACAGGACTAGTCACTAATACAGGACTAGTAACTACTACAGGACTAGTCACTACTACAGGACTAGTCACTACTACAGGACTAGTCACTACTACAGGACTAGTCACTACTACAGGACTAGTCACTAATACAGGACTAGTCACTAATACAGGACTAGTCACTACTACAGGACTAGTCACTACTACAGGACTAGTCACTAATACAGGACTAGTCACTAATACAGGACTAGTAACTAATACAGGACTAGTCACTACTACAGGACTAGTCACTAATACAGGACTAGTCACTAATACAGGACTAGTCACTACTACAGGACTAGTCACTAATACAGGACTAGTAACTAATACAGGACTAGTCACTAATACAGGACTAGTCACTAATACAGGACTAGTCACTAATACAGGACTAGTCACTACTACAGGACTAGTCACTAATACAGGACTAGTCACTAATACAGGACTAGTCACTAATACAGGACTAGTCACTAATACAGGACTAGTCACTAATACAGGACTAGTCACTAATACAGGACTAGTCACTAATACAGGACTAGTAACTAATACAGGACTAGTCACTAATACAGGACTAGTCACTAATACAGGACTAGTCACTAATACAGGACTAGTCACTAATACAGGACTAGTCACTAATACAGGACTAGTAACTAATACAGGACTAGTAACTAATACAGGACTAGTCACTAATACAGGACTAGTAACTAATACAGGACTAGTCACTAATACAGGACTAGTCACTAATACAGGACTAGTCACTAATACAGGACTAGTCACTACTACAGGACTAGTCACTAATACAGGACTAGTCACTACTACAGGACTAGTCACTAATACAGGACTAGTCACTAATACAGGACTAGTCACTACTACAGGACTAGTCACTAATACAGGACTAGTCACTAATACAGGACTAGTCACTAATACAGGACTAGTCACTACTACAGGACTAGTCACTAATACAGGACTAGTCACTAATACAGGACTAGTAACTAATACAGGACTAGTCACTAATACAGGACTAGTCACTAATACAGGACTAGTCACTACTACAGGACTAGTCACTAATACAGGACTAGTCACTAATACAGGACTAGTCACTAATACAGGACTAGTCACTAATACAGGACTAGTAACTAATACAGGACTAGTAACTAATACAGGACTAGTCACTAATACAGGACTAGTAACTAATACAGGACTAGTAACTAATACAGGACTAGTCACTAATACAGGACTAGTCACTAATACAGGACTAGTCACTAATACAGGACTAGTCACTAATACAGGACTAGTCACTAATACAGGACTAGTAACTAATACAGGACTAGTCACTAATACAGGACTAGTCCCTAATACAGGACTAGTCACTAATACAGGACTAGTCACTAATACAGGACTAGTCACTAATACAGGACTAGTAACTAATACAGGACTAGTCCCTAATACAGGACTAGTCACTAATACAGGACTAGTCCCTAATACAGGACTAGTCCCTAATACAGGACTAGTAACTAATACAGGACTAGTCACTACTACAGGACTAGTCACTAATACAGGACTAGTCACTAATACAGGACTAGTCACTACTACAGGACTAGTCACTAATACCGGACTAGTCACTAATACAGGACTAGTCACTAATACAGGACTAGTAACTAATACAGGACTAGTCCCTAATACAGGACTAGTCACTAATACAGGACTAGTCCCTAATACAGGACTAGTAACTAATACAGGACTAGTCACTACTACAGGACTAGTCACTAATACAGGACTAGTCACTAATACAGGACTAGTCACTAATACAGGACTAGTAACTAATACAGGACTAGTCCCTAATACAGGACTAGTCACTAATACAGGACTAGTCACTAATACAGGACTAGTAACTAATACAGGACTAGTCCCTAATACAGGACTAGTCACTAATACAGGACTAGTCCCTAATACAGGACTAGTCACTAATACAGGACTAGTCCCTAATACAGGACTAGTAACTAATACAGGACTAGTCACTAATACAGGACTAGTAACTAATACAGGACTAGTCACTAATACAGGACTAGTCACTAATACAGGACTAGTCACTAATACAGGACTAGTCACTAATACAGGACTAGTCACTAATACAGGACTAGTCACTAATACAGGACTAGTCACTAATACAGGACTAGTCACTAATACAGGACTAGTCCCTAATACAGGACTAGTAAAGGCCCAGTGCACTGTTTTTTGTTTGTTAAACTAGTGTTTTCCAGCATTTGTAACTTGAGTCTGATAATTATCTGTACAAAACAGATAATCTGATAATACTTGTGGGATATAAAAATACTTGCTTGATATGTTTTCTAGTTTCTTGAAATACTTTGCAAATGAAACTTAATTCTATGTGAAAACTGAAATGGTCTATTCATTCCTTTTCCTAGACACTCAAAGCAGAGATGCTGAATTTGTTTTGTGCCCATGTTACAGACTTCTATATTGGTTCGCTAATACTAGTAAAGGCCCAGTGTAGGGCTGTGGTGGTCATCATTTTAGACAGGTGTAAATAAACATGATATAAAGAAAATGGAGTCTATTTCAAAAGAACAGAAAAGCATTCTTTGAGTTGTCCTTATGTTAGGCCCTGATCTGGCTGTGCCATATGCCTGTGAGCTGCACTAGTTAATTTAGCAGACAACATTTGCTTAGAATTTCGTGGCATTATTCTATAGTATTTTATAATATGAAGAATACAATTGAACATAGCTGAATAAAATAGAAAGGCTATTTTCTCCAAACGATTTGAGGGAGCGCACACATGCGGCTATTCTGTGTTGAGCAGTTAAAGAAAGTTATTTATGTAACTTTAGTTGTCACACAAATGTTGGGCTATTTGTTTAGATTTTTAATACATTCTAAGCATGATGCGACTAATGATGATTTGAAAAAAGTTGAGTGAAAGGCATGAGCTCTGTTTTGTTTTTGTGTGCAGGCTGTACACACTTCATCAGTCTCTCACTCACAATTTGACAAGCAATTTGACAACCACGGCTGCATCCCCTTGGTGTGGACATAATGCCCCGTAAAAAAGCCATGCCTTTTGCGGCCAGTGGGCGTTGTGCCCTTCGACTGAATATAATAATAATTATAATTCCTTTCTCCAAACTGCATGAGGAAGTACCTGTCACTCACATGGCTCTCTGTCACGTGATTGGGTCTTTCTCACAGGCTACAAGTGAAGACAGACACATCGGGGATGCAACTTCTTATGTCCTTATCCAAGTCCGAGGAGCATATGAAAGATAAGGAACTGTCCACATTTACTTTTCGTCAGCCAACAAGATGAGTAGGCCTTACGAACAGCAAAAGCATTAGCCTATGTCAATCTACTATCCCCCATAGTACAAAAGTTGACCTATTCTATTCTGTGTGAGAAATAAACATTTCAAACATAGTCTGGGGCAGTTGTGGGATGCGATAGATCCCAAGTTAATACCATTGGTATAAAAAAATGTTTTAAGCAATGAGCCTGACGCAACAGGATGAGAATGTTTAGCTTAAACGCATGTAATGGTTTTATTATAAAGGTGCATTTTTATGGTGAGAATGATCTTCCTCAAACTTGAAACTCATGCTCTGCCAGTTAGGCTCTACTCCCATTGTAAAGCAGATTAATGTACTTCATTTTAAGAAGTTATTTGGCCACTTAAGTTGATTTAATTTAAAAATGGAAAAAGAGATTGAAAAAGAGATTGGAATATATACAAAAAAAGATGAAAAATACTAAAAGTAAACGAGAGGAACCACATCTGCACTGCTACACCATCCTGGAAATCAAATAATGTTTGACGAGAGTGCACAACAACAACAAACTTATCACGGCAACTGGTTTGATACATTCACCTCTGAAAGTAAATAATGTACATTCAATAATCTTGCTCTGATGTATCATCTAGAGAGTCCCGGTTTGTTTTGTTTGATAATATCCATTTTTAAAATTCAGATGTAGGAGCTGAGATCTACAGTTTGAACCCTTGCTGTGTCTGGCTCCACACCCACCCCACCATCTAGATGTGTAAAATTTAGTTTAATAAGCTAATGATCCATCATGTATGACATTCCTGGGAATGTGTAAACTTAAATTTTGTATTACCATATCATTTTTGTATGTTCTCTATAGTTATGTACTTGAAAATGTATCAATTTACCAATTCGGCATATTTGGGTAGACTTGATACAAAATATTATCCAGTATTGCAATGTTTCACTGGATCAATCTGAAACTTTGCACACACATTTGCCATCTAGTGGCAAAAATCTAAATTGCACCTAAACTGCAATATTACATTATGGCCTTTATCTTGCATTTCAAAGACGAAAAAAAAAAAAAATAATAATATACATGTTTTTTAGTTTGTATTATCTTTTAACAGATCTAATGTCTTATATTCTCCTACACTAATTTCACATTTCCACAAACTTCAAAGTGTTCCATTTCAAATGGTATCAAGAATATGCATATCCTTGTTTCAGGTCCAGAGCCATAGGCAGTATGTCATTTTAGGTGAAATTGTAGTAAAAGGGTCCGGATCCTTAAGAGGATTTATAAAGCCGCCGCCACACCTCTTTTGTTATCGTTTGAATTTTCCAAAATGTACTTATTGAATTTATTATTTATTTGAATCTACAGCAAATATGACCTGATTCTAATTTAATTTTAATTGAACCTTTATTTAACTAGGCAAGTCAATTAAGAACAAATTCTTATTTACAGTGACGGCCTAGGAACAGTGGGTTAACTGCCTTGTTCGGGGCAGAATGACAGATTTGTACCTTGTCAGCTCGGGCATTCGATCTAGCAACCTTTCGGTTACTGGCCCAACGCTCCAACCACTAGGCTACCTGCCACCCCTAATATTTCCAAATAGGACAGCAGAATCTACAGCAAGTATGAACCGATTCTAATATTTCCCACTAGGACAGCATTCTCTGGTTGAACTCAAATGCACCTGAGATGAAAAGCATGCTTTGCTTATGTTAAGCTACACAAAAAAAAAGTGATGTGCTTATTTGGAGTTAGGATTCTACCAACAGTGAACTACTGTGTGTTTTTGATTTTCCCAACAGGCTTACAACGAGCACACATGAAACAGTACAATGCCACTTCAATTGTCTCCTAACAACCTCGGTCATCAAGCCAATTTAGGGTATATTGTTAATTTCACTTGAGAGCTGTACCATGATGTTATCAGGCAGCTGGTCATGTGTATGCTTAAACTCGCTACATACAAATATAGAAAAAAATTAACACTAGGGAGCATGTGAAATGAGTCAGAACAATGCTTGGGATTTGCAACAGCTCAGAGCTGTTCTCATGCACGACGCAACACGGAATGCCTGGATACAGCCATTAGCTGTGGTATATTGGCCATATACCACAAACCCCTGAGGTGCCTTATTGCTATTATAAACGGGTTACCAACGTAATTACAGCAGTAAAAATAAATGTTTTGACAAACCTGTGGTATACGGTCTGATATGGCTGTCAGTCAATCAGCATTCAGGGCTCGAACCCCACAGTTAATAAAAAGGAACCGTTCACAGTAGAGGAAGAGGGGAAAGCAGCATCATTCTAACTCTACTAAGTCAGGACAAATATAGAGTCTTAAGAGGAAGTACACCATGTAAGAAAGAGCAACAGCTAACAATACAAACAGTCTTCCATTATATGTATTCTCATAGATCTCTATCTCCATGTCTTTGGGGCACAGACTGGCTCAAGAATGCACAAAGCGTAGGCATTTAAAAGCTAATAAGGTAGGATGACAAGAGATTCATTGAGCCTATAATTCAATGTTAAAATAGATGGTCCGATCACATGGATGTAATCACATTATAGTGCTGTGATCAAATGCCAGAGCAATAACAATCTCCCCTTGGCATCTGAGCATCATCTCAGGCCATCTGGACTGTTGCTCAATTGGCAGTCAGCTATCGTCATCACCCATGAACACGTACGCTCATAAACGCACACATAGGCAGACTTAAAATCACAGTAGAACATTAGAGAAGCATTAGCCATTTATGAAATCACAGTAGAGAACAAGTAAAGATAATTCAAATGTAACCATTAGCCATCTAATGAAATCAGAGCAGTCTTTTAACCACATCCTTCATGCATGCAAACAACTTCATTCACATGAGAAAGGATGTTGAAACGCTCTTTCAAGTATACAGGGTGTGTTTGATTTACCTTTTGAGCATCATCGAGGGCACACTGCCTGCCCTCCAGGACATTTACAACACCCGGTGCCACAGGAAGGCAAAGAAGATCATCAAAGACCGTATGCACCTAAACAACATCAAGAAGGCAGACAGCACAGGTGGTTCAAAGCTGGGGCAGAGAGACTGATGAACAGCTTCTATCTCCAGGCCATCAGACTGTTAAACAGTCATCACAAGCTGGGCTCTGCCCAGAATCCCTTCCCTGAACCTTAGTCACTGTTACTAGCTGGCTTTCTTGAAAGAGAGACATGGTCATTAAACACTGGACACTTAAATAAAGTTTACATACTATTTTACCAACTTCATATGTACTTACTGTATTCTAGTAATGGCTCATTCTATACATATAACTACTGATTAATACACACCTTTTCTATTCATATACCAACCACACACACAATTCACAAACATTTATATTTACACCACTGTTCAAAAGTTTGGGGTCACTTAGAAATGTCATTGTTTTGAAAGAAAAGCACATTTTTTGTCCATTAAAATAACATCAAATTGATCAGAAATACAGTGTAAACATTGTTAATGCTGTAAATGACTATTGTAGCTGGAAACGGCAGATTTTTAATGGAATATCTACATAGGCGTACAGAGGCCCATTATCAGCAACCATCCCTCCTGTGTTCCAATGGCACGTTGTATTAGCTACTCCAAGTTTATCATTTTAAAATACTAATTAATCATTAGAAAACAATTTTGCAATTATGTTAGCACAGCTGAAAACTGTTGTGCTGATTAAAGAAGCAATAAAACTGGCCGCCTTTACACTAGTTGAGTACCGATTACATGTTCAAAAGGGCAAGAAACAAAGTACTTTCTTCTGAAACACGTCTATTCTTGTTCTGAGAAATGAAGGCTATACCATGTGAGAAATTGCCAAGAAACTGAAGATCTCGTACAATGCTGTGTACTACTCCCATCACAGAACAGCGCAAACGGGCTCTAACCAGAATATAATAGAGTAGAAGGCCCTGGTGGACAACTGAGCAAGAGGACAAGTACAGTCGTGGCCAAAAGTTTTGAGAATGACACAAATACGGATTTCCACAAAGTTTGCTGCTTCAGTGTCTTTAGATAATTTTGTCAGATGTTACTATAGAATTCTGAAGTATAATTACAAGCATTTCATAAGTGTCAATTACAAAGAGTCCATATTTGCAGTGTTGACCCTTCTTTTTCAAGATCTCTGCAATCCGCCCTGGCATGCTGTCAATTTACTTCTGGGCCACATCCTGACTGATGGCAGCCCATTCTTGCATAATCAATGTTTGGAGTTTGTCAGAATTTGTGGGGTTTTGTTTGTCCAACCGCCTCTTGAGGATTGACCACAAGTTCTCAACGGGATTAAGGTCTGGGGAGTTTCCTGGCCATCGACCCAAAATATTGATGTTTTGTTCCCCGAGCCACTTAGTTATCACTTTTGCCTTATGGCAAGGTGCTCCATCATGCTGGAAAAGGCATTGTTCGTCACCAAACTGTTCCTGGATGGTTGGGAGAAGTTGTTCTCGGAGGATGTGTTGGTTGGTACCATTCATTATTCATGGCTATGCTCTTAGGCAAAATTGTGAATAAGCCCACTCCCTTGGCTGAGAAGCAACCCCACACATGAATGATCTCAGGATGCTTTACTGTTGGCATGACACAGGACTGAGGTAGCGCTCACCTCGTCTTCTCCGGACAAGCTTTTTTCCAGATGCCCCAAACAATCGGAAAGGGGATTCATAAGAGAAATGACTTTACCCCAGTCCTCAGTAGTCCAATCCCTGTACCTTTTGCAGAATAGCAGTCTGTCCCTGATGTTTTTCCTGGAGAGAAGTGGCTTATTTGCTGCCCTTCTTGACACCAGGCCATCCTACAAAAGTCTTTGCCTCACTGCGTGCAGATGCACTCACACCTGCCTGCTGCCATTCTTGAGCAAGCTCTGTACTGGTGCGGCCCCGATCCCGCAGCTGAATCAACTTTAGGAGGTGGTCCTGGCGTTTGCTGGACTTTCTTGGGCACCCTAAAGCCTTCTTCACAACAATTGAACTGCAATCCTTGAAGTTCTTGATAATCTGATAAATGGTTGATTTAGGTGCAATCTTACTGGCAGCAATATTCTTGCCTGTGAAGCCCTTTTTGTGCAAAGCAATGATGACGGCACGTGTTTCCTTGCAGGTAACCATGTTTGACAGAGGAAGAACAATGATTCCAAGCACCACCCTTCTTTTGAAGCTTCCAGTCTGTTATTAGAACTCAATCAGCATGACAGAGTGATCTCCAGCCCTGTCCTCGTCAACACTCACTGTGTGTTAACGAGAGAATCACTGACATGATGTCAGCTGGTCCTTTTGTGGCAGGGCTGAAATGCAGTGGAAATGTTTTTATGGGATTCAGTTAATTTGCATGGCAAAGAGGGAAATCGCAATTCATCTGATCACTTTTCATAACACTCTGGAGTATTTGCAAATTGCCATCATACAAACTGGGGCAGCAGACTTTGTGAAAATTAATATGTGTCATTCTAAAAACTTTTGGCCAAAACTGTACATTAGAGTCTAGTGTCTAGTTTGAAAAACAGAAAGAACATTTGTGAGACGCAGACCAAATGAAAAGATGCTGGAGGAGTGCTTGAGTGCCATCTGTCAAGCATGGTGGAGGCAATGTGATGGTCTGGGGGTGCTTTGGTGGTGGTAAAGTGGGAGATTTGTACAGGATAAAAGGGAAGAAGAAGGAAGGCTATCACTCCATTTCGCAAAGCCATGCAATACTATACCCTGTGGACAGTGCTTAATTGGAGGCAATTTCCTCCTACAACAGGACAATGACCCAAAGCACAGCGCCAAACTATGCAAGAACTATTTAGGGAAGAAGCAGTCAGCTGGTATACCGTCTATAATGGAGGAAAGTCACCGGATCTCAACCCTTGAGCTGTTGTGGGAGCAGTTTGACCGTATGGTATGTAAGAAGTGCCCATCAAACCAATCCAACTTGTGGGAGGTGCTTCAGGAAGCATGGGGTGAAATCTCTTCAGATTACTTCAACAAATTGACAACTAGAATGCCAAAGGTCTGCAAGGCTGTAATTGCTGCAAAAGGAGGATTCTTTGACGAAAGCAAAGTTCGAAGGACACAATTATTATAACAATTAAAAATCATTATTTATAACCTTGTTTACGTATAAAGGTGAATAAAGATGAATAGAGGTGAAATAAATACATAAATAAAAATGGCTCGACTATATTTCCTATTCATTTTGCAACTCATTTCATGTATGTTTTCATGGAAAACAAGGACATTTCTAAGTGACCCAAAACTTTTGAACGGTATTGTATATTTTTATTTATACATTTGCTAAAATTTCAACAAAAAAATCACTTCATCATTATGGGATGTTGTGTGTAGATAGATGAGGGATAACCGTAATACATTTTAGAATAAGGCTGTAAACGTAAACGTAAAATGTGGAAAAAATCAAGGGTTCTGAATACTTTCCGAAAACACCGTACGTATAGATTGCATTTTGATTACTGTTACAGTGCTATATGGGTTAATTTGATTACTGTTGCAGCGCTATATGGGTTAATTTGATTACTGTTACAGTGCTATATGGGTTAATTTGATTACTGTTGCAGCGCTATATGGGTTAATTTGATTACTGTTACAGTGCTATATGGGTTAATTTGATTACTGCTGCAGTGCTATATGGGTTAATTTGATTACTGTTACAGTGCTATATGGGTTAATTGGAATGGTGTTACAGTGCTATTTGAGTTAATTGGAATGGTGTTACAGTGCTATTTGAGTTAATTGGATTGGTGTTACAGTGCTATATGAGTTAATTGGATTGGTGTTACAGTGCTATTTGAGTTAATTGGATTGGTGTTACAGTGCTATTTGAGTTAATTGGAATGGTGTTACAGTGCTATTTGAGTTAATTGGAATGGTGTTAGTGATATTTGAGTTAATTGGATTGGTGTTACAGTGCTATTTGAGTTAATTGGATTGGTGTTACAGTGCTATTTGAGTTAATTGGATTGGTGTTACAGTGCTATTTGAGTTAATTGGATTGGTGTTACTGTGCTATTTGAGTTAATTGGATTGGTGTTACAGTGCTATTTGAGTTAATTGGATTGGTGTTACAGTGCTATTTGAGTTAATTGGATTGGTGTTACAGTGCTATTTGAGTTAATTGGATTCGTTCCGACATTACAATGTTTTTTAAATAAAAATGTATTCCATGTCTTTGTGTCCTTGGACTCTTGTCCGGAAGTGAAGTTCCTGCAATTCTATCAAGTTTCCCATGGGGGTTTTGTGCTGTGTGTTTAAATACTGTATTGTGGATGTAGCTCATTTAGTTACACTGCTTATACTCACCACATATTTATGGATATACTAGATTATTCTGTCAGTCTAATATATCTACTGCTGTACATATCATTCTTAGTATATCTTGTGTGAATTCATCCGGTGTATATATGTATAGATTGCATTTGGATTTATGTTACAGTGCTATTTGGGTTAGTTGGATTCGTTCCGACATTTCAAGATGTATTACTTTTAGTTTAAAAATATTATTTGTGTGCTTGTTAACATTTTACTGCATTGTTAGGAGCTAGTAACGTAAGCATGTCGCTGCTCCCTCTATCTGCGTATGCGGCCAATAAACTGATTTGGTTCGATTTTGATTTGGAAGGATGATGCTGCGTTGTGGAACCTGAAAGAATTTCCATGATATATGGTCAAAGTATGACATTTAAAACCATCAAGGCCCTGACAGTTAAAATCTGCTTAAATGGAGCTAAAATACACATAGAGCACAATATCCAGGCTAATACCATTGAAATGCAATGTTGAAAAATTATCCATGCAACTAACTACTGTTCCCATGTGAGGATTTTATGAATTCCTCTTTATCACTGTGTAGATTTCCATTCCCATTTAAACGTTCTAACGTGTCAAACCGAACAATGTTTTCAACTGTTTATTCATATTACATAATGTGAAGAAACCATTATTCAACATCATGGTCATGTTGCAGCAGTTCCTACCCTGGTTATAAGCCTTTATTGTTTACATGGGCACGTGGTAAGTGGATGAGGTGATTTTGGTCTAGTCTGGATACCCCTTTAAGCAACAGGAAAAGGAATAAATCCAATTAGCTATTCATATAATGGGATTATGCACACAAAACATTATCAGCCTTCATTATCAGGTACCAATATTCTGTGGGACGGTACATAGTACCTTGGATGTAAAACTCCCTCAATCTTAATCAGAGAGGATGGTGGTTGGGTATACATTTCTGTTACTCACTGATTGATGTACAATTCGTCATCCTGTTCGTTGTAAGTTATTATAAAGCTTATTTCTCACTTTGTAAGCAAAGGTCTTCAGTTGCATGGGAAAGCACTATATCTGTCTGCCTACGTCCTTATTGTCATTCCACCACCGCAGTGGTCTACCTTGCACCCTTGCCTCCTATACCAGAAATACATCACGTTGAGTGCCAATTGACTTAGTAGGTGGGACTAGACTCAAGAGGAAGTGGGTTTGAAACTGAGCCAAACAGTAAGAGTTAAGGGTACAGCAATGTGCCGTGTTACCTCACTGCTTCCACCCTAATCAGGTTGGAGCCTGAGCATGTAATCAAATTTTATCTAACCTACCTTAATATTAATAAAAGATTGATTGATTTAATCATTAATCCTAATGATATTGTGTACTGTAACCTTACCTCCCACTGATAAAAACAGCGCTGAAATCAGAGAACAAGGTTGAGCTGCTACCATATTACTACATGAAGTGCCGAGGGACTGGTGCCAGAAATGAGGGCTAGGAGTTGTTTCTGGTCTAGGCCTGTGTAGTGCATGGGTGGCTCCAGGGAGAGGCCTGCTAGGAGTTGTTTCTGGACTAGGCCTGTGTAGTGCATGGGTGGCTCCAGGGAGAGGCCTGCTAGGAGTTGTTTCTGGACTAGGCCTGTGTAGTGCATGGGTGGCTCCAGGGAGAGGCCTGCTAGATGTTTCTAGTCTAGGCCTGTGTAGTGCATGGGTGGCTCCAGGGAGAGGCCTGCTAGGAGTTGTTTCTGGTCTGGGCCTGTGTAGTGCATGGGTGGCTCCAGGGAGAGGCCTGCTATGAGATGTTTCTGGACTAGGCCTGTGTAGTGCATGGGTGGCTCCAGGGAGAGGCCTGCTAGGAGTTGTTTCTGGACTAGGCCTGTGTAGTGCATGGGTGGCTCCAGGGAGAGGCCTGCTAGGAGATGTTTCTAGTCTAGGCCTGTGTAGTGCATGGGTGGCTCCAGGGAGAGGCCTACTAGGAGTTGTTTCTGGTCTGGGCCTGTGTAGTGCATGGGTGGCTCCAGGGAGAGGCCTGCTAGGAGATGAAGCTCCCTCATGAATACGTCTAGCACTCCCAAGAAGAATGTATTACTACATGCATGCATAATACAACCACCCCTACTCAATGACCAAGCTGTCAGAGGAGGCAGGTCTAGGCACAGTGAGAATTCCCTGGTGCTACCACTGGTGTAATGTGACCATACAATTTTTTTTATACCTCAGTCCATCTGTAGCACATCCTGTTAGCTAGTTTCAGAAACCCCAGACCTAGGTATGCCAGAACATTCTTAATGTGGAAGGCAACTGGTCTGCCTAGGGAGACAAGCTGTTACCAAAAAATTACACATGTAGAGGTGAGATGCAGTCATAAAGTAAACAGCCTTTATTTGAAAACCACAACCCTGAACCCTCCACTACCATCACCCACCCATGAGTCAACACAACCCTGAACCCTCCACTACCATCACCCACCCAGGAGTCAACACAACCCTGAACCCTCCACTACCATCACTCACCCAGGAGTCAACACAACATCTGGGCTGCTATTACAAAAAGGGATATAGCTTTAAAAATGTAAGTGTTTTTGGTTACCATACAAAAGAATGTAGTTCAATGAAAAATGATTAATGTATCAATTAAATTACAGGTGAACATATGTAGGACCAAAGTGATAAATATGGTGATTAAAAATATTTGAAATGTTAGTTGGCTATCTTAGTGGCTGATTGACTAATGTCCTCTGTACAACTGATACCATTACAGGCGAGACAGTTCTTTAAAGGTATGTTTTCAACACTCTTGATTGATTACAATTGTAACACTTTCAGAGCACTTGTATTGCATGATAAAAGATAGCTATGCTAAACGTACCATATATTTCAAGTGGCAAACAATGACAGTACTTAGAGCTTACAGTGCATGTAAAAAATGTACATGCATCTGTACACACACTAACTAGCACAATACGTTGTTTTTTTAGGAGCTCAATGATAAGTAATGAATTATCATGTTGAAAATGCTTTTAGAGTTAAGGGGTCATACCTGTGGCGTAGGCCCCAGGCCAACCATCATATTACACTGACAATGTTTCTCATTTGTTGTTACCAGATTTTCCATTTGAGTAATGGTTACGGACAGAAATGGTTGATGAACAGATGGACACACAGTCATCATTTAGTTAGCGTGAAGAGAAAGGAACAGATTGACACTGCACATGACAGTATCTGTATGTAACTAATCACCAGGATACAAAGATCACAGTACACTGAGGGGTTAAATAAGGTTGTAAAAGCTAAACAACAATAGGCTGGAATAATCGCTTTTTGTTTCCTCATGACATTCCAGGTAGTTCCAACTCAACGACAATCTTCGTGTCCATGAGAATGACAGCCAAAGAAAATCAAGATAGCATCAAAAGGTAGCGCAATCCACTGTTGAAAAAACATTATTCAGATGGTTGCAGATGAGCGCAAGAGCAAGACGAGTGTGGGAAAATCTAGTGATATTTATTACATTCACTGTATGTGTTAGACTTGATGTTCATGAGATGGAGAGAGAGAAAGCGAGAAAGAGGGCGAGAGTGTGCGCGAGAGAGAGGACAAGGTCAACGATGTGAGCTACAGAAGGAGATAGAATCCTCTTTCTTTTACTCTTGTTCTAAGGAACTTAGCCTTAAAATGCTTTTGAAAAAATGGGCCTAGTTCAGTACAAGAAGTGTGCTGTGAAATCATCTCTCATTGAGAGAGGAATCTTCTGGTGTAAATGAGAAACAACACATGGCACAGCTTGAGGAAGAACATGGGGTGAGGAAAGAGGTGGAGAGAGGTGAAGAGGGTGGAGGAGGGGAGAGAGGGTTGAGGAGGGGGGAGCATATGTTAATCCTCACACAAACAATGCTGTTATTACTGAAATAAGATATACAGTATGATACGTGAAGACTAATAGGCAACAAACAGGAAACCATACACCTGTCTTGTGGCGGGTCGGTTGGTGTGTGTGGGTAGGTGTGTGTGTGGGGGTTGAATGAAACAACAGCTCCAAATGGCATCACTGTAAGATAAGGGCTGTGCTATGAGCAAAGCAACACTGACTGCATGGAAATCAGGAAGCACAGGGTGAGATCAATAAGAGAAAATAGTAAGTGGAAGATGTCAGAGGAGGCGGGGCTTGGCGTCTGTCTGCACCGTGGGGTGTAATGTAGTATAATATGCAGGTGCAGCAGCTGTAGTAATGGGTTATTTGGAGATGCATACAACATACAGAGATCCTGCCTGCCTGAAGTGGGCCATGAGGTGTTCTTTATGTCATTTCCTTTAAGTCATTTCCTTTAATTGTTTGTGATGCAATCATTCCTTTAAAAAAAAAAGTGAGTGAGTTACACAAAAATCTAATAAAATCCAGTGATCAACAAGTAGGCTAGTAAACGTAGCAAATCAAACAAGCATAAATAATTAGCATACGATAAAATGCCATTCAGAAAAAAACAACACATAGGGTTTTGCACCTGTAGTGAAGATTTTTTAAAAACTGTGCTTTTCTTGTGCTGTGCAAAAAAAATAAATCCCTTTTAGATTTTTGCAATGGTGTTAAAATAAAAGGGACACAGCAGGTAGGGCAGCCTGTAAGGGAACGCAGCAGGTAGGGCAGCCTGTAAGGGAACGCAGAAGGTAGGGCAGCCTGTAAACATGATAAACAAAACAAACGAACAATCAAAGGAGTTAAAGCATGCATGATGAAATGAGGAGGGCATTTGTTTATGAAAACCAAAACATCTTTATGGCTGTGTCCGAAATGCCACCCTAATTATTATATAGTGCACTACTATGGGCTACTACCCTATGGGCCCTGGTCAAAAGTGGTGCAAGGGGCCTTGCCTGCTGATATAGGGAATAGGGTGCCATTTGGGACGCATCACATCTGTGATTCAGGAGCTGTAACTAGCTCTACCAAAAAGTAGTCCTGCACTGCGGTAAATAACAAGGTTAATCACCGCTTAATATGCGCTCAATCTCCTCCAGTCTCTTCAAGGCGGCCGCCCGTTTCTTTTCTATGTCTTTAATCTCTTTTGTGGATTTGCTCTTAGTCCGCTGCTGCTTATCAGCCTGGCCATCGTCAAGAAGCTCTGACTGGATGTTGCCACTAAGGCTTTCTGCCGAGGAGGATTTCCGTACATTCTTCTTACTCCCGGCCCCAGCACTGCCAGTGGCTCCCCTCCCTTCCTCCTCTTCCTTTCCTCCTCCCCCTTTCTTTTCCTCCTTCATGGATGGCGTAGCTGCGCCCTCTGCTGACGCTGGGCTCAGCGGCTGCCCTGCCACGGACATGGCGGCCATCTTACCGCGCACGATGCCCAGGTGGCGACGCACATACTCCTCATGGGGTGCCAGGGCCAGCGTTTCCTCCAGGCACCGCTCCGCTCTCGGCAGGTCTCGCTCCTCAAAGTAGACCACACATAGGTTGTGTTTCCCCTGCACGTTGGTGGGGTCCATACTGAGGATTCTCTGGAAGCAGACCTTGGCCCCCTGGGTGTCCTTCTTGTGGTTCATCAGGATATCCCCCTTGAGAATCAAACCTTTAACATGCTCTGGATGGTGGCGTAGCAGCTCATCTAATACAGGCAGGGCATCCAGCTCCCGTCGGGACTGCGAGTAGAGCAGGGCCAGATTGAAGAGGGCGCTACGGAAGCCTGTCTGTAGACGGATGGCCTCCCTCATCCAGCGCTCGGCCGCAGTGTTCTCGTTGGCGTCCATGGCCAGCATGCCCAGGTTGAAATAGCCGTTGGCGTCATCTGGCTCCTCCTGGACGTAGGTCAGGAAACGACGATTGGCCTCCGGACGGAACCTGGGCTCACCTGTAGAGCACACACAGACGGCGCGCAAGCACACACACACACACACACACACACACACGTTAGGGTATTTGTTTATTTAACAACAATAATTGTTTTTGTAGCTGGAGGTAGGGGTGATTTGTTAATAAAGGCATTCCAATGGTTAGTAGTTAAAGGAGGGACACGCATTCAGCACATCAATATTTTCACATTTTTTACAGTATTTTATGTATTTGAATAATAAAAGTTCTAAATATGCTTCATAAGGGTGGGAACAAATACATTGTAAGTGGTTTTAATGGGGTTTTGCTCTTCTGATTGTTTTATACTGTTTAATCAAACTTTAACCAAAAATATGTTTCTGCATTTATCTATTTCTGCATATCCTTCACGCATTCGTTATCATTTCCACACTGTAAAACCTTTGTTTTGTCGTTTTATGCCTCTATTTTGTAAGAAAAGTTACTTTTCCTTTATCAGAATAATTATTCAATCAAATCAAATGTTATTTGTCACATACACATGGTTAGCAGATGTTAATGTGAGTGTAGCAAAACGCTTGTGCTTCTAGTTCCAACCATGCAGTAATATCTAACAAGGAATGAATAAGAACATATGGAAGAGCGATGGCCAAACGGCATAGGCAAGATGGAGTAGATGGTATACAGTATTTACATATGAGATGAGTAATGTGGGTATGTAAACATTATATACAGTGGCATTGTTTAAAGTGACTAGTGATACATTTATTACATGCAATTTTAAATTATTAAAGTGGCTAGAGATTTGAGTTAGTATGTTGGCAGCAGTCACTCAATGATGGCTGTCTAACAGTCTGATGGCCTTGAGAAAGAAGCCGTTCTTCAGTCTCTCGGTCTCAGCTTTGATGCACCTGTACTGACCGCGCCTTCTGGATGAAAGTGGGGTGAACAGGCAGTGTGTAGTTGGTGAGCAATGTCCATTAGGATGTAGAGCAACATCATTCCTAAACACCAGATTTATTCATACTGGGTCCATTCCACACTACAGTTGTCCTTGGTGGTTGTCCTTGATGATCTTTTTGGCCTTCCTGTGACATCGGGTGGTGTAGGTGTCCTGGAGGGCAGGTAGTTTGTCCCCAGTGATGCGTTGTGCAGACCTCACTACCCTCTGGAGAGCCTTTTGGTTGTGGGCAGAGCAGTTGTCGTACCAGGAGGTGAAACAGCCTGACAGGATGCTCTCGATTGAGCATCTGTAAACGTTTGTGAGTGTTTTTGGTGACAAGCCAAATTTCTTCAGCCTCCAGAGGTTGACGAGGCGATGTTGCGCCTTCTTCACCACTTTGTCTGTGTGGGTGGACCATTTCAGTTTGTCCGTGATGTGTACGCCGAGGAACTAAAAACTTCCCACCTTCTCCACTACTGTGCCGTCGATGTGGATAGGGGGGTGCTCCCTCCGCTGTTTCCTGAAGTCCACGATCATCTCCTTTGTTTTGTTGACGTTGAGTGTGAGGTTACTGTCCTGACACCACACTCCGAGGGCCCTCACCTCCTCCCTGAAGACTGTCTCTTCGTTGTTGGTAATCAAGCCTACCAGAAAATATAAAAAACGATCGGCCTATATCGAATCTCCATTGCTCTCTAAAATTTTTGAAAAAGCTGTTGCGCTGTAACTCACTGCCTTCCTGAAGACAAACAATGTATACGAAATGCTTCAGTCTGGTTTTAGATCCCATCATAGCACTGAGACTGCACTTGTGAAGGTAGTAAATTACCTTTTAAATGGTGTCAAAACCGAGGTTCTGCATCTGTCCTCGTGCTCCTAGACCTTAGTGCTGCTTTTGATACCATCGATCACCACATTCTTTTGGAGAGATTGGAAATCCAAATTGGTCTACACGGACAAGTTCTGGCCTGGTTTAGATCTTATCTGTCGGAAAGATATCACTTTGTCTCTGTAGATGGTTTGTTCTCTGACAAATCAACTGTAAATTTCAGTGTTCCTCAAGGTTCCGTTTTAGGACCACTATTGTTTTCACAATATATTTTACCTATTGGGGATGTCATTCGAAAACAATGTTAACTTTCACTGATATGCAGATGACACACAGCTGTACATTTCAATGAAACATGGTGAAGCCCCAAAATTGCCCTCCCTAGAAGCCTGTGTTTCAGACATAAGGAAGTGGATGGCTGCAAACGTTCTACTTTTAAACTCGGACAACAGAGATGCTTGTTCTAGGTCCCAAGAAACAAAGAGATCTTCTGTTGAATCTGACAATCTTGATGGTCGTACAGTCATCTCAAATAAAACTGAAGGACCTCTGTGTTACTCTGAACCCTAATCTCTCTTTTCACGAACATATCAAGACTGTTTCAAGGACAGCTTTTTCCATCTACGTAACATTGCAAAAATCAGAAACTTTCTGTCCAAAAATGATGCAGAAAAATTAATTCATGCTTTTGTTACTTCTAGGTTAGACTATTGCAATGCTCTACTTTCCGGCTACCCGGATAAAGCACTAAATAAACTTCAGTTAGTGCTAAATACAGCTGCTAGACTCCTGACTAGAACCAACAAATTTGGTCATATTAATCCAGTGCTAGCCTCCCTACACTGGCTTCCTGTTAACTTGTTGGGGATAGGGGGCAGTATTTTCACTTTGGATGAATTGCATGCCCATAGTGAACTGCATCCTACTCTGTCCTAGATTGCTATATATCTATATATCTATATATGCATATTATTATTACTATTGGATAGAAAACACTAAAGTTTCTAAAACTGTTTGAATTATGTCTGTGCGTATAACAGAACTCATAGGGCAGGCAATCTTCCAAACAGGAAGTGAAATTCTGAATGCGGGTCTAATTTTAAGTCATCGCCTCTTCACTTCCAAATAAGATATGGATCTGTTAGCACTTCCTACGCCTTCCACTAGACGTCCTCATTCAGTAGAACGTGGAATGGAGCCTCTGGTGTGAACTTTAACCGAATGGGAGGGGAATGAGTCACTGTCCTGGCAGAATGCAATTTCCCTGTTGCGCATTTGTCTGTTGATATCACCATCGTTCCATTTGGCTGCAGATGAAAACGTATGCTCCGGTTGGAACGTTATTGGATATATATGAAAATAACATCCTGAAGATGAATTCTCTACTTAGTTTGACCAGTTTATTCGACCTGGAATATATATTTTTGAAGTTTTCGTCCGAGTTCTCGTGGACCAGCGTTAGCTTTTGTGCTAGCAAATGCAGCTAATTGGACACTAGTATTGGACATTATGGAACAAAACAACGATTTACTGTGGAACTAGGATTCCTTGCACTGCATTCTGATGAATGATCATCAAAGGTAAGGGAATATTTATGATGTAATTTCGTATTTCTGTTGACTCCAACATGGCGGAGAAATATATTTCCGTCTGAGCGCCGTCTCAGATTATTGCATGGTAGGCTTTTTTCGTAAAGTTTAAAAAAAATCTGACACAGCGGTTGCATTAAGCACCAGTGTATCTTTAATTATATGTAGAACATGTATCTTTCGTCAAAGTTTATGATGAGTATTTCTGTTATCTGGCATAGCTCTCTGTAATTACTCCGTATATTTTGGAAGCATTTCTGAACATGGCGTCAATGTAAACCGAGATTTGTGGATATAAATATGCATATTATCGAATAAAACATACATGTATTGTGTAACATGTCATATGAGTGTCATCTGTTGAAGATTATCAAAGTGATTAATTTTATCTCTAATTCTGCTTTTGTGACTATCCTTGGCTGGGAAAAATGGCTGTGTTTTTTGTTTGTTGATTTGGTGGTGGTCTAACATAAATATATGTTGTGTTTTCGCTGTAAAACATTTTAAATATCGGACATGATGGGTAGATTAACAAGATGTTTATCATTCATTTGTTGTATTGGACTAATGTGTGAAAGTTAAATATTTCTAAAGAATATTTTTGAATTCCCCGCGCCACCTTTTCAGCTGAATGGGGGGGAGGGGGTTCCCCTAGGGAAGGCCTTGCCATAGCAGGTGGCAAGGGCTGATTTCAAGGTTTTACTGCTAACCTACAAAGCATTACATGGGCTTGCTCCTACCTATCTTTCCGATTTGGTCCTGCCGTACATACCTACATGTACGCTACGGTCACAAGACGCAGGCCTCCTAATTGTCCCTAGAATTTCTAAGCAAACAGCTGGAGGCAGGGCTTACTCATATAGAGCTCCATTTTAATGGAATGGTCTGCCTACCCATGTGAGAGACGCAGACTCGGTCTCAACCTTTAAGTCTTTATTGAAGACTCATCTCTTCAGTAGGTCCTATGAGTGTAGTCTGGCCCAGGAGTGTGAAGGTGAACGGAGAGGCTCTGGAGCAACGAACCGCGCTTGCTGTCTCTGCCTGGCCGGTTCCCCTCTCTCCACTGGGATTCTCTGCATCTAACCCTATTACAGGGGCTGAGTCACTGGCTTACTTGTGATCTTCCATGCCGTCCCTAGGAGGGGTGCGTCACTTGAGTGGGTTGAGTCACTGACGTGATCTTCCTGTCTGGGTTGGAGCCCCCCCTTGGGTTGTGCTGTGGCGGAGATCTTTGTGGGCTATACCCGGCCTTGTCTCAGGATGGTAAGTTGGTTGAAGATATCCCTCTAGTGGTGTGGGGGCTGTGCTTTGGCAAAGTGGGTGGGGTTATATCCTGTCTGTTTGGCCCTGTCCGAGGGTATCATCGGATGGGGCCACAGTGTCTCCTTTGACCCCTCCTGTTTCAGCCTCCAGTATTTATGCTGCAGTAGTTTTTGTCGGGGGGCTAGGGTCAGTCTGTTACATCTGGAGTATTTCTCCTGTGTGAATGAATTCCCTCCCTCCCTCTCTCTCTCCCTCCCGCGGGCCATGCCTCAGGACTACCTGGCATGATGACTCCTTGCGGTCCCCAGTCCACCTGGCCGTGCTGCTGCTCCAGTTTCTGTTCTGCCTGATACTCTCAATGATCGACTATGACAAGCCACCTGACATTTCCTCCTGAGGTGCTGACTTGTTGCACCCTCGACAACTACTGTGATTACTATTATTTGAACATGCTGGTCATTTATGAACGTTTGGACATCTTGGCCATTTTCTGTTATAATCTCCACCCGGCACAGCCAGAAGAGGACTGGCCACCCCTCATAGCCTGGTTCCTCTCTAGGTTTCTTCCTAGGTTTTGGCCTTTCTAGGGAGTTTTTCCTAGCCACGTGCTTCTACACCTGCATTGCTTGCTGTTTGGGATTTAGGCTGGGTTTCAGCTGATGTAAGAAGGGCTATATAAATACGTTTGATTTGAATGGAACATAGGACAAATATGCGCAAACATGACAGATATGGCAAACCTGCAACTCCATATTTGGAAGCGCTTAGGTCACCTGACTTTTGGCAGGGATTTGATGACAAGAAAAAGACAAGTTCTCACACGTAGACAAGTTCTCACAGTTACCACGGTAGAAAGCGTTTAGTATTAGAAGAAAAAAAGTTGATCCCATTGATGCTGTTGACCTGGATCACTGGTTGCTACGGAAAGAAGGGGGTGAGTGTAACCGGTGTGAAATGGGTAGCTAGTTAGCGATGCTCGTTAATAGCGTTTCAATCGGTGACGTCACTCGCTCTGAGACCTTGAAGTAGGTGTTTCTCTTGCCCTGCAAGGGCAGCCACTTTTGTGGAGCGATGGGTAACGATGCTTCGAGGGTGACTTGTTAATGTGTGCAGATGGTCCATGGTTCAAGCTCAGGTTGGGGCGAGGAGAGGAACGGAAGCAATACTGTTACAAAGTCTGATCCCATATCCTACACCTCCCCTCTACCTTTTGCATGCCTCTCCTGGGGAAACGGCTAGAGGCCTCAGGAATACTTATGTCTCCTTAATGTTCATCGTCTGTGCAACATGAGACAGTGGATGGATTATAATCACTTACAATGTATGACAAATCCTTCACAATTTAGTGGTGCTATCACACTGGCCAGCTAATTCAAATATTTTGGTGATAAATGGGTGTACACAGCAATAGTGTTGCAAACATAGCATAATCTAGGGCTAGGGTTTTGATTATTTACGTTGGACATACTATGGTTACACAACATGGTTAAAATATTATGGTTACCATACTATAATTTCTGCCACCTTGAAAGGCAAGCTTCAACATGGACAAATGAGAGGCTGCCAGAGATTTATGGAAATTGCTTTCTATGGGTACAAACCTTTTTCTACGACTACAAAATCACTTTCTACAATAACTTTTTTATTTTCGAGAACTTCTTGTCTACGCGTGAGAACTCAAATCCCTGACAAAAGTCAGGTGACCTAAGTGCTTCCAAATATGGAGTTGCAGGTTTACGCATCTCTCTCCTATGTGCAAATCTTTATGGCATTCATTTTATTTAAGGCCCTCGATTTACAAATACAAATCAAAAGGTGTTTGTTTGTGGAAAGTGATTTCCATTTGTGGATTGGTGATTTCCATTTGCGGAAAGTGATTTATATTTATGGATTGGTGATTTACATTTGCGAATACATTTGGCATGATATTGATCCCATACATTCGGGCTTCCTTGAGATCAGAAGGGCCGCACTGAACATTGATTATCTTTAAATCGCCATCAATTTCCTCTATCCATTGCTTTTGATGCTCCCTGACCATATAACTTTCTTTTGACTGTTAGCAAGTTAGGCAGAGTAAAGAGCGTATAAATGTAGGTTCATTATCATTTCTACACAAGTTCGATTTTGTTTTAGTAATTTCAATGTCGATTGAGCTAATGTTTACCCGAGAAAATTAAAAAAATTACACACTCCCCTACGTATTTATTTGGACAGCGAAGCTAAAACTTTCAAATGTTTAATATGAGGTGACAGTACAGAATGGCTCCATTTATTTGAGGGTATCGTCTGTTCAGAAATTAAAGCACTTTAAGCATCTAGTACCCCCATTTGAAGGTGTCACAAGTATTTGGACAAATTCACTTATAGTGTATTACATATAGTGTTTGGTCCCATATTCCTAGAACACAATGACTACATCAAGCTTGTGACTACAAACTTGTTGGATGCCTTTGCAGTTTGTTTTGGTTATGTTTAGGATTATGTTGTGCCTAATAGAAATGAATGGTAAATAATGCATTGAGTAAATTAGGAGTCACCTTTATTGTAAATAAGAATATGATCTGTTTCTCAAAACTTCTACATTAATGTGGGTGCTACAATGATTACAGATAATCATGAATGGATCCCGGAGCAAAAACCCTGTGCTATCCTGGAGCACAAGTACAAGACATTACAAGGCTGCTTCCGACTTTTCTACGACAGATGTCAGGAGCTGACACTGTTGTAGTCCATGTGGGGTCAAGCAACATTAGGAGGGCTAGCTCAGAACTTATGAAATTGGATTGTAAAGAACTGATTCTAGCACTAAGATTCCAAAAAGTGGCCAAATATTTCAGGTTGTACCATCGTTGGGCTGCGCGTATGAGATTCAGCAGGCTACTGACATTACACACCTGGCTAAAAGATTACTGTAGCTCTGTTGGAATCACTTTTACAGATAACTTTGACACCTTTTGGAAACAGAATGACAAAGTCCATCAAAATCGTCTTGGCTCATGGACTCATTTCAAGGCTGCGTTGACAGTTAATCCCTTCCATTGTGTCGCTGAGTAGTCATAATGCTGCAGCAAATGATCATTATCCAGGGGGCGTTGGCAGATAACGTAAGTAACTTAATTTGTGTCCCACTAACTGCCCTGAATGCCTCTACAGCTATTATATGGAGTAATTATGTGCCTATGAACCAGAGTTACAGTATACTGTTAGCACAGAGGTGGTGTGCCCTAGTAGGAAGTCACCCTGCACAAATATAAACAACATGAGCATGTCTACTTCTGATGAGCTTCCCACTAAAGCAATGAAAACAATAAAGCATCCTAGAAAAGTGATACAATTGCACACATTTTCATACAGCACCAGTCAAACATTTGGGCACAGATTGAAGGATTTGTATTTATTTGTTCTATTTTCTACATTGTAGAATAGAAGTGAAAACATCCAAACAATGAAATAACACATGGAATCATGTAGTAACCAAAAAAGTGTTAACTTCTTAAGGTATAGGGGGCAGCATTTTTACTTTTGGATAAATAGCGTGCCCAATTTCAACTTCCTGCTACTCATGCCAGGAATATAAGATATGCATATTATTAGTAGATTTGGATAGAAAACACTGAAGTTTCTAAAAATGTTTGAATCATGTCTGTGAGTATAACAGAACTTATGTAGCAGGCAAAACCCAGAGGACTAACCGTTCAGATTATTATATTTTTTTTTTTAGGTCTCTGTCTGTTCACTGAGTTCTCATTGGCAAATGCTATTTTGTAGGAACCTGTTTTCAGTTCCTACCGCTTCCACTGGATGTCACCAGTCTTTGGAATGTGGTTGAGGTTATTCATTTGTGCAATGAAGAAGTATGCCATCTAGGAACTGCGTAACACTGTTGAGAGTTGGCCAAGGCATGAAAAGTAGCGTTTGTTTCCTCTCGTCCTCTATTGAAAACAGATAGACCCGTATTCAATTTGATCGATTATTAACCTTTAAAAATACCTAAAGTTTTATTACAAAAGTAGTCTGAAATATTTTGGCAATGTTTATAGGCAACTTTTAAAATACTTTGTAGTGACATTGCGCATTTTGGAAGCTGTTTTTTTCTGGATCAAACGCGTCAAATAAATTGACATTTTGGATATATATGGACGGAATTAATTGAGCAAAAGGACCAATTGTGATGTTTATGGGACATATTGGAGTGCCAACAAAAAAAGCTCAAAGGTAAGGCATGTTTTATATTTTATTTCTGCATTTTGTGTAGCGCCTGCAGGGTTGAAATATGTGGAGGCCAGGTCATCTGATGCAGCACTCCATCACCCTCCTTATTGGTAAAATAGCCATTACACAGCCTGGAGGTGTGTTGGGTCATTGTCTTGTTTAAAAACAAAATGGCAGTTCCACAAAGCACAAACCAGATGGGACGGCGTATCACTGCAGAATGCTGTGGTAGCCATGCTGGTTAAGTGTGCATTGAATTCTAAATAAATCACAGACAGTGTCACTAGCAAAGCACCCCCACACCATCACACCTCCTCTTCCATGCTTCACGGTGGGAACCAAACATGCGGAGATCATCCATTCACCTACTCTGCGTCTCACAAAGACGGTGGTTGGAACCAAACATCTCAAATTTGGACTCCACCGGTCTAATGTCCATTGCTCATGTTTCTTGGCCAAGCAAGTCTCTTCTTCTTATTGGTGTCCTTTAGTAGTGGTTTCTTTGCAGCAATTTGACCATGAAGGCCTGATTCATGCAGTCTCCTCTGAAAAGTTGATGTTGAGATGTGTTTGTTACTTGAACTCTGTGAAACGTTTATTTGGGATGCAATTTCTGAGGCTGGTAACTCTAATGAACTTATCCTCTGCAGCAGAGGTAAGGCTGGGTCCTCCTTTCTGTGGTGGTCCTCCTGAGAGCCAGTTTCATCATAGTGTTTGACGGTTTTTGCGGGTGCACTTGAAGAAACTTTCAAAGTTCTTGAAATGTTCCGTATTGACTGACCTTTATGTCTTAAAGTAATGATGGACTGTCGTTTCTCTTTACTTATTTGAGCTGTTCTTGCCATGATATGGACTAGGTCCTTTACAAAAAAAGGGCCATCTTTTGTATACCACCCCTACCTTATCAATACACAACTGACTGGCTCAAACGCAGTAAGGAAAGAAATTCCGCAAATTAAGGGGGCACACCTGTTAATTGAAATGCATGCCTCATGAAGCTGGTTATACAGGACTAAGATGTAATCCTACTGCACCGGCTCCGACGCTCGTCGGATGTGGTAGGGCTTGAAAACTATTACTGACTACAAAGGGAAAACCAGTCGCAAGCTACCCAGTGACGCGAGCCTACCAGACGAGCTAAATTGCTCGCTTTGAGGCAAGCATCACTGAAACATGCATGAGAGCACCAGCTGTTCCAGACGTCTGTGTGATCACTCTCTATGTAACCGATGTGAGCAAGACCTTTAAACAGGTAAACATTCACAAAGGCGCGGGTCCAGACAAATAACCAAGACGTGTACTCAAAGCATGCTCGGACCAACTGGCAAGTGTCTTCACTGCCATTTAACCTCTCCCTGATCAAGTATGTAATACCTAAATGTTTCAAACAGACCACCGTAGTCCCTGTGCCCAATATAGCAAAGGTAACCTGCCTAAATGATTACCGCCTCTTAGCACTCATGTCGGTAGCCATTAAGTGCTTTGAAAGGCTGGTTATGGCTCACATCAACACGATCATGCCAGGAAACCTAGAACCACTCCAATTTGTAAACCGCCCCAAAAGATCCACAGATGACGCAATCTCAATCGCACTCAACACTGTCCTTTCCCAACTAGAAAAAAGAAACACCTATGTGAGAATGCTGTTCATTGACTACAGCTCAGCGTTCAACACCATAGCACCCACCAAGCTCATCACTAAGCTAAGGACCCTGGGACTAAACACCTCCCTCTGCAATTGGATCCTGGACTTCCTGACAGGCCAACCCCATGTGGTAAGGGATGATCATCAACATAAGTTTCCCTCAAGGGTGAGTTTTTAGCCCCCTCCTCTACTCCCTGTTCACCCACAACTGCATGGCCAAGCACGACTCCAACACCATCACTGTTGCTGACGACAACAGTGGGAGGCCTGATCACCGACAACAATGAGACAGCCTATAGGGAAAAGGTCAGAGACCTGGCAGTGTGGTGCCAGGACAACAACGTCTCCCTCAATGTGAGCACAAAGGAGCCTATCGTGGACTATAGGAAAAGGAGGGCCGAACAGGCCCCCATTAATATTGACGGGACTGAAGTGGAGCGGGCTTAGAGTTTCAAGTTCCTTGCTGTCCACATCACCAACAAACTATCAAACACACCAAGACAAGTAGTGAAGAGGGCACGACAACACCTTTTCCTCCCCAGGAGACAAAAGATTTGGCATGGGTCCCCAGATCCTCAAAAACGTTATACAGCTGCAACATCTTCAGCATCCTAAACGGTTGCATTACCGCATGGTATGGCAACTGCTCGGCATCTGACCGGAAGGCACTACAGAGGGTAGTGCATAAGGCCCAGTACATCACCGGGGACAAGCTTCCTGACATCCAGGAGAAAGGCCCCAAAAATTGTCAAAGACTCCAGTCATAGACTGTTCTCCCTGCTACCGCATGGCAAGCGGTACCGGAGCGCCAAGTCTAGGACCAAAAGGCTCCTTAACAGCTTCTACCCAAACCATAAGACTTCTGAACAGCTAACAAAATGGCTACCCAGACTATTCGCATTGCCCCCCTCTTCTACGCTGCTGCTACTCTCTGTTTATTATCTTTGCATAGTCACTAACTCTATCTACATGTACATATTACCTCAATTACCTTGACTAATCGGTGCCCCCGCGCATTGACTCTGTACCGATACCCGCTGTATATAGCCTCACTATTGTTATTTTACTGCTGCTCTTTAATTATTTGTTACTTTTATTTTTTTATACTTATTTTTCTTAAAACTGCATTGTTGGTTAAGGGCTTTGTAAGTAAGGATTTCACTGTAAGGACTACCTACACCTGTTGTATTCTGTGCATGTGACAAATTCAATTTGACTTCATGGTTAAATAAAGGTTAACTAAATAAACAACCTTCCCCACTGCTAAAAGCCCTGACTGAGCCAGGGTCGTATTCACTAAGAGCGAAACCAAAGCAAACGGGCTGAAACAGGAGGTGGGATCACCTGAACCTGTCCAATATGAAAGACTTGTTTTAATTTCTGTTACATAACATTTAGCTATGGTGCTTACTAATGAACACAACCCTGGGCTGATCAGCCTGAGTAGCTAAGTCACTCACCAGATTCCTGCATGAGCAGGGCAGAGTTGAAGAGTGCCAGTTTGTGGCGTGGGTTGAGCTCCAGGGCATGGTTAAAGTTCTTCAGGGCCTCTGAGGGCTCCTTCATCTCGATGTTGACGATAGCAAGGTTGTACCAGAGGTCAGCGTTGGTGCTGTCCAGCTCCAGGGCCCGCAGGTAGGCGTCCCTGGCCTCCAACGGCTTGTTCATCTTCAGCAGCAGCTCCCCTCTGGGTTTGGAGTTTGCACAGAAAGAAAGGAGAAATTAAGTCTCCATTTTGGTTCTGGGGGGTTGAAGCAGCAGGCGGGAGCATTTCTCAAGCCAAATCTAAGCTCACCTTCACGACTGACTATTAAATTGAAAGAAAAAAAATAGTAAGAACAATTCCAACATCTATCTATTGTTATCCCTTGCTCTTACCTGTTCTTGATTATGGTGATACTATTTATCAAAGTGCAGCTGCCTCTACTCTTAAACCCCTGGATACCGTTTTTCATAGTGCCCTTCGCTTTATCACAGGAGACAGTGTTATTACTCATCACTGCATTCTTTACCAAAAGGTGGGCTGAACCTCTTTGAACTAAGATCACATCATGACTCTCTTTTTGTTTACAAAGCCTGCACCACAAGCTTCCGACTTACTTAACTTCACTGTTAAGAAATAAAATGAGCCAGCCTTTAGTTTTCTTGCTCCACACGTTTGGAATGAGCTCCAAAATATATTTGTAATAGATGTGTTAGTGTCCCTAGGGCAGTTCAGGCAGCGGACAGAGGATTCTTATAAAGAAGAATGTGTTTGTTTTAGTTGACTGTGTTTTGTGTATATTTATGTTTGTCTGTGCAATACACACTACCGGACAAAAGTTCTAGAACACTTACTCATTCAAGGGTTTTTCTTTATTTTTACTATGTTCTACATTGTAGAATAATAGTGAAGACTTCAAACCTATGAAATAACACATATGGAATCATGTAATAACCAAAAATGTGTTAAATCAAAAAACATTTTATATTGGAGATTCTTCAAAGTAGCCACCCTTTCTTTGCCTTGATGACAGCTTTGCACACTCTTGGCATTCTCTAAACCAGCTTCATGAGGTTGAACGCATTTCAATGAACTTTTAAGAAGGCACACCTGTTAACTTGTGGAATTTCTTTCCGTCTTACTGTGTTTGAGCCAATCAACTGTGTTGTGACAAGGTAGGGGATATACAGACTATAGCCCTATTTGGTAAAATACCTAGTCCATATTATGCCAAGAACAGCTCAAATAATTAAAGAGACAAAGGTCAGTCAATACAGAAAATTTGAAGAAGTTTGAAAGTTCAGTCGCAAAAACCATCAAGCGTTATGATGAAACTGGCTTTCATGTGGACCCACAGGAATGGAAGACCCAGAATTAGCTTTGCTGCAGAGGATAAGTTCATTAGAGTTACCAGCCTCAGAAATTGCAGCCCAAATAAATGCTTCACAGAGTTAAAATAACAAACACATCTCAACAACTGTTCAGAGCGGGACTGTGTGGATCAGGCCTTCATGGTCAAATTGCTGCAAAGAAACCACTACTAAAGGACACCAATAAGAAGAAGAGACATGCTTGGGCCAAGAAACACGAGTAATGGACATTGGAGATTTTTGGTTCCAACTCCTGTGTCTTTGTGAGATGCGGTGTGGGCGAATGAATGATCTCCGCATGTGTATTTCTCACTGTAAAGCATGAAGGTGGTGGTGTTATGGTGTGGGGGTGCTTTGCTGATGACACTGTATGTGATTTATTTCAAATTCAAGGCACACTTAACCAGCATGGCTACCACAGTGTTCTGCAGCTATATGCCATCCCATCTGGTTTGGGATTAGTGGGACTATCATTTGTTTTTCAACAGGACAATGACCCAACTCAACTCCAGGCTGTGTAAGGGCCATTTTGCCTAGAAGGAGAGTGATGGAGTGCTGCATCAGATGCCCTGGCCTCCACAATCCCCCGACCTCAACCAAATTGAGATGGTTTGGAATGAGTCGGACCACAGAGTGAAGGAAAATAAGCCAAAAAGTGCTCAGCATGCGGGGGAACTCCTTCAAAACTGTTGGAAAAGCATTCCAGGTGAAGCTGGTTGAGAGAATGCCAAGAGTGTGCAAAATGTATGTTCTGAAATTGTATATGCAGGCCTCCCACGTAAGAGACACTGGTCTCAATGGTGGCTCCCTGATTAAATTAGGGTAATTAGGGTAAATTATACCCCCTAATTAGGGTAAATTATACCCCCTAATTCCCTATTTGAGATATCAAACATAACACTAAAATAGGTGGTCAATATCCTGACAAACTATAATAAATAAATGCACATTGAATGCACACAAGTGGAAGCTTCTTATCACCGTCAGAGAGACATAGGTGAAGGGCAAGAAGGGTGATAATTTAAACAACAACCCATTCACACTACAGTATATGGGAGAACAGAAGCATGCCCATTGCCCTGCCTCTGTCACCTCTAGGACAGCCCAGAGAGGAAGAGAAGTGGAAGAAACAATAACAAAAGGAGGAGAGGGACATTACCTCTTCTCCTGTGATTCCAAATAATTGTCAGTCTGTTTCTGGTGAAGACACCACAGGCGTGTCTATCTACTTGTGCTCTCCAAACTCCTTCCAGCGCTTTGTTCCCTTGTTGAAATGTTTTATTGTTGCTTTCACATGTTAAAAATGACATTTGCGAAATCAATATTATATTACAATAGTTGATAACGTTTCACCATGCCATTCCTTTACCGTTTATTGCAACGTTTAAGACATTTCTGATTCAAGTGAGATACAGGCTAAATTGCTACGTTTTCATTTGCCTTGGGCGGAATGTTTATAGTGACCATGAGCGTTTACAACACTCACGAGGTAGAAGTTCTGATTATTTTTATTACAGTAACATGTAGGCCTATTTGTGTGCTGTTTGGTCCTGAGAGTTTCTCCGTCTCTATTTTGCCACTGTGAACGTGAATAGATGTCGCTGGCCTGAGCACCAGAATAGGTGTGGCCAAATGTGGCCAAGTGCCCATTTTGGAATGTTCCCCTCAGTTCAAGTTTGACAACTCATTGGGGAGGCTGTGTCTGAGCCTAAGAGACCCCACCTATGCCTTGCAATAACGGTTAGGACAGGTTTTGCCTGAGGCTTTTTTTTTTTTGCTGGCATTTTAAAATCAGAGGTCTGTATATACAGTATACTGGACAAAATAGAAATGCAACCATTTCAAAGTTTTACTGAGTTGCAGTTCATTTAAGAAAATCAGTCAATTCAAATGAATGAATTAGGCCCTAATCTATGGATTTCACATGACTGCGCAGCCATGGGTCGGGCCTGGGAGGGCATAGGGCGAACCACTTCGTAGCCAGGCCCAGCCAATCAGAATAGTTTGTTTCCCAACAAACAGGCTTTATTACAGACATAAATACTCCTCAGCACTGTTCCCGCTATGATGCGCACTGGCGCACATTAGCCCGAGCAAAGCCCTGCGACTGCATAGCAGAAGAAATACTGTATCAGCCCAAGAAGAGAAGCACGAGATTGAACTTCACTCAAATTTGTAGAGTTTTCCCTGTTAGTTAACATTTTCAACGTTTTCCTCTACTGTGGCAATTGTGATCGAATCAACGCAATATTATCCACTTTCAATGCAACATACCAAAACAAGCTATCCAAGAGATTTTGTTGTAGGCATAACGCATCGGAGTAGGATTCTATTGCATTTGATTTATTTAACCTTTATTTAACTAGGCAAGTCAGTTAAGAATAAATTATTATTTACAATAACGGCCTAGGAACAGTGGCAGAACAATAGATTTTTACATTGTCAGCTTGGGGATTCGATCAAGCAATCTTTTGGTTGCTGGCCCAACGCTCTAATCACTAGGCTACCTGCCGCCCCAGTCCATACAGCTACCCGGGTTCTCAGTACATTGCGCAGACAGGAATAAACACACAGGACTCAGCCAGTACTCTACACAGACCAGTGCGGCATAACCAAATCTGAGCTGCAGTAGGCCTATATGCAAATAGACCATTGCCATATATGGATCTGTGCCATTTACTTTGATCTGGACTGTGTTTACAGCAGTGGACGTGAGTAGATGAGCTTGTTTTGAGATCAAAGCGAGTGCTGCATGTAGCCACGTGTGCACATTTTGTTCATATCCTTTAATAGTTAGTGATGCGTAAGATGGCACCAACAGACAGGACCAGGAATATGACTTTCCCAAATTGGATCCTTTGTTCGCACCCCCCAGGGCAATTGAAATTATCCCAGGGGCTAGTCTAAGACGCCGCCGGCGGAGAAGAAGTATTCAGAGGACTTCTAGTCCGACTCAGGAGGAGGGCACACCATCCACTGCTTCCGAGTATATTACTCGCTGATGTTCAGTCTTCGGACAATAAAATAGATGAACTCAGGGCGAGGATCTCCTTCCAGAGAGACATCAGAGACTAACATACTCTGTTTCACAGAATCATGGCTTTCACCTGATATACTGCCCCTGCCCATACAGCCATCTGGGTTCTCAGTACATCGCGCAGACAGGAATAAAGAACTCTCTGGGAAGAAGGGCAGTGGTGCATGTTGCATAATTAACCACTCATGGTGTGATTGTGATAATGTACAGAAACTCATGTCCTTTTGTTCACCCGACCAAGAAAACTTCAATCAAATGCCAACTGTATTACTGCCCAAGAGAATTCTCTTTGGGTTATAGACACAGACGTATATACTCCACCTCAAGCTGATAACACAACGCCCTCAAGGAACTACACTGCACTTGATGCAAACTAGAAACTACATATCCTTATCCTCCTACGTTTATTTTATCTGGGGATTATAAAGCAAATTTGAGGAAAACGCTACCGAAGTTCTCTCAACACATTGACTGTAGTACTAACGCTGAAAAAAAAAACGTGACCACTGCTATTCTCTCTTCCGGGATGCCTACAAGGCCCTCCCCGCCAAATCAAATCTTGACTCCATTTTGCTCCTCCCTTCCTATAGGCAGAAACTCAAACAGGAAGTACCCGTGCTAAGGCCTATTCAATGCTGGTCTGACCAATTGGAATCCATGCATCAAGATTGTTTTGATCATGCGGACTAGGATATGTTCCGGGTATCCTCGGAGAATAACAATGTACACAGGGACATGGTGACTGAGTTCATCAGGAAGTGTGTAGGGGATGTTGTTCCCGCTGTGGCTATTAAAACCTACCCAAACCAGAAAAAGTGGATAGATGGATGCATTCACGCTAAACTGAAAGCGCAAACCACCCCATTTAACCATGCAAGGTGACTGGGAATATGGCAGAATACAAACAGTGTAGTTATTCCCTCCCTAAGGCAATCAAACAGGCAAAATGTCAGTACAGAGACAGAGTGGAGTCACAATTCAACAGCTCAGACAAGAGATGTATGTGGCAGGGTCTACAGACAATCACGGATTACAAAGGGAAAACCAGGCACGTCGCGGACCCAGACGTCTTGCTCCTGTACAAGCTCCCGTAAACACTTCTTTGGCCTCTTTGATAACACAGTGCCCGCTCCCAAGGACCGTGGGCTCTCGTTCTCCGTGGCCGACGTGAGTAAGACATTTAAACATGTTAACCCTCGCAAGGCTGCCGACCCAGACAGTATCCCTAGCCGCATCCTCAGAGCATGGCTGGAGTGTTTACGGACAGATTCAATCTGTGGCGGCAGGGTAGCCTAGTGGTTAGAGCGTTGGACTAGTAACAGGAAGGTTGCAAGTCCAAACCCCCGAGCTGACAAGGTACAAATCTGTCGTTCTGCCCCTGAACAGGCAGTTCCCTAGGCCGTTTTGAATTTAAGAATTTGTTCTTAACTGACTTGCCTAGTTAAATAAAGGTAAAATAAAAATAAAATCTCTCCCTATCCCAGTCTGCTGTCTCCACATGCTTCAAGATGTTCACCATTGTTTCCTGTACCCAAGAAAGCAAAGGTAACTGAACTAAATTACTATTGCCCCGTAGCACTCACTTCTGTCATCATGAAATGCTTTGAGAGGCTAGTTAAGGATCATATCACCTCTACCTTAGACCCTAGACCCACTTCAATTTGCTTACCGCCCCAGTAGACCCACAGATGATGCAATCACCATTGCACTGCACACTCCCCTATCCCATCTGGACAAGGGGAAAATCTAAGTACGAATGCTGTTCATTGACTGGGTCCTGGACTTCCTGACGGGCCGCCTGAAGGTAGGAAGCAACACCTCCACTTCACTGATACTCAACAAAGGGGCCCCACAAGGGTGCATGCTCAGCCCACTCCTGTACTCCCTGTTCATCCATGACTGCATGGCCAACTCAATCATGAAGTTTGCAGACGACACAACCATAGTAGGACTGATTACCAAAAATGACAAGAGGAGGTGAGGGCCCTGGTGGAGCGGTGCCAGGAAAATAACCTGAGCTGGACCAGCATCGTCCGGGTTAGGGTAGGGTTTGGCCAGCTGGGATGTCCTTGTCCCATCGCGCTCTAGCAACTCCTGTGGTGGGCCGGGATCATGCACGCCGACACGTATGGTGTTTCCTCCGACACACTGGTGCGGCTGGCTTCCGAGTTAAGCGTGCACTGTGTCAAGAAGCAGTGCGGCTTGGAGGGGTTGTGTTTCGAGGACGCACGGCTCTCAACATTCACTTCTCCTGAATCCATACGGGAGTTGCAGCGATGGGACAAAACTAACTACCAATTGGACATGACGAAAATGGGGAGAAAAAAATTGTAATAATTTTTTAAAAAGTAACAAAAGAGCTGATTGTGGAATTCAGGAAAAAGCATCAACGGGGGCACACTGCCTTCCCTCCAGGATACCTACAGCACCCGATGTCACAGGAAGGCCAAAAAGATCAAGGACATCAACCACCCAAGCCACGGCCTGTTCACCTCGCTATCACCCAGAAGGCAAGGTGAGTACAAGTGCCTCAAAAGCAGGGACCGAGAGACTGAAAAACACTATCACTGGCCTACACACAATACACCATAATGTCAAAGTGGAATTATGTTTTTCAAAATGTTTACCAACTAATAAAAAATGAAAAGCTGAAATGTCTTGACTCATTAAGTATTCAACCCCTTTGTTATGGCAAGCCTAAATAAGTTCAGGAATAAAAATATGCCAAACAAGTCACATAATACATTGAATGGACTTTGAATGTGATTTTTTTATGAGTACCTCATCTCTATACCCCACACATACATTTATTTTTAATGTCACTCAGTCAAGCAGCGAATTTCAAACACAGATTCAACCACAAAGACAAGGGAGATTTTCCAATGCTTTGCAAAGATAGGCACCTATTGGTAGATGGGTAAAAAAAAAAAGAAGAAGCTAACATTGAATATCCCTTTGAGCATGGTGAAGTTATTCATTACACTGTGGATGGTGTATCAATACACCAAGTCAATACAAATATAACAATGTCTTTCCTAACTCAGTTGCCGGAGAGGAAGGACACCACTCAGTGATTTCACCATGAGGCCAATGGTGACTTTAATCGCTATGATAGGAGAAAACTGAGGATGGATTCATCCATTCATCCTGTTTGCAACAAGGCACTAAAGTAATAGAGCAAAAAATATTGCAAAACAATTAACTTTTTGTCTTCAATACAAAGTGTTATGTTTGGGGCAAATCCAAAACAACACATTATTGAATACCACTCTCCAATGTTATTAGTATGCTTGTAATTGTTAAGTACTAGGGAGATTTTCAGGATAAAAAATAAACGGAGCTACGCACAGGAAAAAATCCTAGTGGACAATCTGGTTCAGTCTGCTGGTTCAGTCTGCTTTCCGTGTGTTATTTCATAGTTGAGATCTTCACTATTATTCTACAATGTAGAAAAAAGTAAAAAATAAAGACAAATCCTGGAATGAGTAGGTGTCCAAAATTTTGACTGGTACTGTATGTATATAATAACCAAAAAAGTGTTAAACAAATCAAAACATATTTTAGATTCTTCAAAGTAAGCCACCCTTTGCCTTGATAACAGCTTTGCACACTCTTGGCATTCTCTCAACCAGCTTCAAATGGAATGCTTTTCCAATAGTCTTGAAGGAGTTCCCAAATATGCTGGTCACTTCTTATCCTTCCCTCTGCGGTCCAACACATCCCAAATTAAATCAAATTTATTTATATAGCCCTTCGTACATCAGCTGATGTACAGCATCAAAGTGCTGTACAGAAACCCAGCCTAAAACCCCAAACAGCAAGCAATGCAGGTGTAGAAACCATCTCAATTGGGTTGAGGTGGGGTGATTGTGCAGGTCATCTGATGCAGCATGCCATCACTCTCCATCTTGGTCAAATAGCCCTTACACAGCCTGAAAGTGTGTTGGATCATTGTCCTGTTAAAAAACAAATAATAGCACAAACCAGAGTTCGCCATGCTGGTTAAATGCGCCTTGAAATCAAAATAAATCACAGACAGAGTCACCAGCAAAGCACCCCCAAAACATCACACCTCCATGCTTTGCGGTGGGAACCACATGTGGAGATCATCCGTTCACATACTCTGCGTCTCACAAAGACTCGGCAGTTGGAACCAAAAATCTCAGATTTGGACTCATCAGACCAAAGGACAGATTTCCACCGGTCTAATGTCCATTGCTTGTGTTTCTTGGCCCAAGCATGTCTCTTCTTCTTATTGGTGTCCTTCAGTAATGGTTTCTTTGCAGCAATTCCACAGTTGAAGTCGGAAGTTCACATACACTTAGGTTGGAGTCATTAAAACTCGTTTTTAAACCACTCCACACATTTCTTATTAACAAACTATAGTTTTGGCAAGTCGGTTAGGACATCTACTTAGTGCATGACAAGTCATTTTTCCAACTATTGTTTACAGACAGATCATTTCACTTATAATTCATTGTATCACAATTCCAGTGGGTCAGAAGTTTACATACACTAAGTTGACTGTGCCTTTAAACAGCTTGGAAAATTACAGAAAAGGATGTCATCGCTTTAGAAGCTTCTGATTGGCTAATTGACATAATTTGAGTCAATTGGAGGTGTACCTGTGGATGTATTTCAAGGCATACCTTCAAACTCAGTGCCTATTTGCTTGACATCATGGGAAAATCAAAAGAAATCAGCCAAGACCTCAGAAAATAAATTGTAGACCTCCACAAGTCTGGTTTATCATTGGGAGCAATGATATGAAACGCCTGAAGGTACCGCGTTCATCTGTACAAACAATAGCACGCAAGTATAAACACCATGGGACCATGCAGCCGTCATACCGCTAAGGAAGGAGACGCGTTAGGTCTCCTAGAGATTAATGTACTTTCGTGCGAAAAGTGCAAATCAATCCCAGAACAACAGCAAGCAAAGGACCTTGTGAAGATGCTGGAGGAAACAGGTCCAAAAGTATATATATCCACAGTAAAACAAGTCCTATATCAACATAACCTGAAAGGCCACTCAGCAAGGAAGAAGTACCTGCTCCAAAACCACCATAAGAAAGCCAGACTACGGTTTGCAACTGCACATGGGGACAAAGGTCGTACTTTTTGGAGAAATGTCCTCTGGTCTGATGAAGCAAAAATAGAACTGTTTGGCCATAATGACCATCGTTATGTTTGGAGGAAAAAGAGGGAGGCTTGCAAGCCGAAGAACCCCAACCCAACCGTGAAGTAAGGGGGTGACAGCATCATGTTGTGGGGGTGCTTTGCTGCAGGAGGGACTGGTGCACTTCAAAGTAGATGGCTTCATGAGGAAGGAAAATTACGTGGATAAAATGAAGCAACATCTCAAGACATCAGTCAGGAAGTTGAAGCTTGGTTGCAAATGGGTCTTCCAAATGGACAATTACCCCAAGCATACCTCCAAAGTTGTGGCAAAATGGCTTAAGGACAACAAAGTCAAGGAATTGGAGTGGCCAACAAAGCCCTGACCTCAATCCTATAGAATATCTGTGGGCAGAACTAAAAAAGCATATGCGAGCAAGGAGGCCTACAAACCTGACTCAGTTACACCAGCTGTCAGGAGGAATGGGCCAAAATTCACCCAACTTATTGTGGGAAGCTTGTGGAAGGCTACCCGAAACATTTGACCCAAGTTAAACAATTTTAAAGGCAATGCTACCAAATACTAATTGAGTGTATGTAAACGTCTGACCCACTGGGAATGTGATTAAAGAAATAAAAGCTCAAATAAATAATTCTCTATTATTCTTCTGATATTTCACATTGTTAAAAAAAAGTGGTGATCCTGAATGACCTAGGACAGGGAATTTTTACTAGGATTAAATGTCAGGAATTGCAGAAAACTGAGTTGAAATGTATTTGGCTAAGGTGTATGTTAGCTTCCGACTTCAAATAAATGTATGTATGTATGTATGTATGAATGTATGTATGTATGTATGTATGTATGTGTGTGTGTGTTTGTATGTATGAATGTACACTGCTCAAAAAAATAAAGGGAACACTAAAATAACACATCCTAGATCTGAATGAATGAAATATTCTTATTAAATACTTTTTTCTTTACACCGTTGAATGTGCTGACAACAAAATCACACAAAAATGATCAATAGAAATCAAATTTATCAACCCATGGATGGAGGTCTGGATTTGGAGTCACACTCAAAATTAAAGTGGAAAACCACACTACAGGCTGATCCAACTTTGATGTAATGTCCTTAAAACAAGTCAAAATGAGGCTCAGAAGTGTGTGTGGCCTCCACGTGCCTGTATGACCTCTCTACAACGCCTGGGCATGCTCCTGATGAGGTGGCGGATGGTCTCCTGAAGGATCTCCTCCCAGACCTGGACTAAAGCATCCGCCAACTCCTGGACAGTCTGTGGTGCAATGGAGCGAGACATGATGTCCCAGATGTGCTCAATTGGATTCAGGTCTGGGGAACAGGCGGGCCAGTCCATAGCATCAATGCCTTCCTCTTGCAGGAACTGCTGACACACTCCAGCCACATGAGATTGTCTTGCATTAGGAGGAACCCATGGCCAACCGCACCAGCATATGGTCTCACAAGGGGTCTGAGGATCTCATCTCGGTACCTAATGGCAATTAGGCTACCTCTGGCGAGCACATGGAGGGCTGTGCGGCCCCCCAAAGAAATGCCACCGCACACCATGACTGACCCACCGCCAAACCGGTCATGCTGGAGGATGTTGCCGGCAGCAGAACGTTCTCCACGGCGCCTCCAGACTGTCACGTCTGTCACATGTGCTCAGTGTGAACCTGCGTTCATCTGTGAAGAGCACAGGGCGCCAGTGGCGAATTTGCCAATCTTGGTGTTCTCTGGCAAATGCCAAACGTCCTGCACGGTGTTGGGCTGTAAGCACAACCCCCACCTGTGGACGTCAGGCCCTCATACCACCCTCATGGAGTCTGTTTCTGACCATTTGAGCAGACACATGCACATTTGTGGCCTGCTGGAGGTCATTTTGCAGGGCTCTGGCAGTGCTCCTCCTGCTCCTCCTTGCACAAAGGCGGAGGTAGTGGTCCTGCTGCTGGGCTGTTGCCCTCCTATGGCCTCCTCCACGTCTCCTGATGTACTGGCCTGTCTCCTGGTAGCGCCTCCATGCTCTGGACACTATGCTGACAGACACAGCAAACCTTCTTGCCACAGCTCGCATTGATGTGCCATCCTGGATGAGCTGCACTACCTGAGAACTTGTGTGGGTTGTAGACGCCGTCTCATGCTACCACTAGAGTGAAAGCACCGCCAGCATTCAAAAGTGACCAAAACATCAGCCAGGAAGCATAGGAACTGAGAAGTGGTCTGTGGTTATCACCTCCAGAACCACTCCTTTATTGGGGGTGTCTTGCTAATTGCCTATAATTTCCACCTGTTGTCTATTCCATTTGCACAACAGCATGTGAAATTTATTGTCAATCAGTGTTGCTTCCTAAGTGGACAGTTATATTTCACAGAAGTGTGATTGACTTGGAGTTACATTGTGTTGTTTAAGTGTTCCCTTTATTTTTTTGAGCAGTGTATATACACACATATTATATGTATATATACACACATATATAAATATACATACACACATACACATACATATATATACACACTACCATTCAGAAGTTTGGGGTCACTTAGAAATGTCCTTATATTTGAAAGAAAATCCAATTTTTGGTCCATTAAAACAACATAAAATTGATCAGATATACAGTGTTGACAATTTTTAAAATTGTATTTATTTAATTTAACCTTTATTTAACCAGGAAGGGCTCATTGAGATTTAAAATATATTTTTCAAGAGCGTCCTAGCCAAGATAGGCAGCACCAAGTCATTACAAAAATTACAGACAAACAACATGAAAAACTACAAGTTCAAACTACATCTAGTAAAAACCATAGAATTCACAATAGTATAACAAAATCAAAAACAGCAAATTAAAAACATTGACAGGTCAGGGAATCAGTATCAAGATCATTCATCCGTGATTTAAAAATACCAATCGAGACAAGTTCTTCCAGTTTAAAACTCTTTTGTAAGGCGTTCCAAGACGATGGCGCAGAGTACATAAAAGCCCTTTTACCAAATTCATTTCGGACATTTGTAACAGTTAGCAGGATAAAGTCCAGCAAACGAATAGAGTACCCACCACATTTCTGACCAATAAAAATGCCCAAATTGTTGCTGGAAACAGCTGATTTTTACGGAATATCTATATGGGCGTACAGAGGCCCATTATCAGCAACCATCACTCCTGTGTTCCAATGGCATGTTGTGTTAGCTAATCCAAGTCCATCATTTTAAAAGGCTAACTGATCATTAGAAAACCCTTTTGCAATTATGTTAGCTGCTGAAGACTGTTTTTCTGATTAAAGAAGCAGTAAAACTGGCCTTTAGACTAGTTGAGTATCTGGAGCATCAGCATTTGTGGGTTTGATTACAGGCTCAAAATGGCCAGAAACAAAGCGCTTTCTTAGTCTATTCTTGTTCAGTGAAATTAAGGCTATTCAATGCGAGAAATTGCCAAGAAACTGAAGATCTCGTACAACGCTGTGTACTACTCCCTTCACAGAACAGCGCAAACTGGCTCTAACAAGAATGGGAAGAGTGGGAGGCCCCGGTGCACAACTGAGCAAGAGGATAAGTACATTAGAGTGTCGAGTTTGAGTCGCCTCTTCACTGTTGATGTTGAGACTGGTGTTTTGCGGATACTATTTAATGAAGCTGCCAGTCGAGGACTTGTGAGGCGTTTGTTTCTCAAACTAGATACTAATATACTTGTCCTCTTGCTCAGTTGTGCACCGGGGCCACCCACTCTTTCTATTCTGGTTAGAGCCAGTGCTGATAATGAGTCTCTGTAAGCCCATGTAGATATTCCATAAAAAATCTGCCGTTTCCAGCTACAACAGTCATTTACAACATTAATGTCTACACTGTATTTCTGATCAATTTCATGTTATTTTAATGGACAAAAAAAATCGTTTTTCTTTAAAAAACAAGGACCTTTTAAGTGACCCCAAACTTTTGAACGGTAGTGTATATAATTTTTTACAAATTGATACTTGAAGTAAAATAGCAATATAATATCTTACAAAAATATTATTGCGATACGCAACCATTGATTTCACCCCCCCCCTTTACCTACTGATATATAATGTTAGATAAGGGGCCTTGCCAGCTGATATATGGCTCTAGTAACGGGCCCTTACCTGCTGATATAGGCTTGTTTGAAGTCGGGCCTCATGCTGATGGCCTGTCTGTAGAGCTGGTCAGCCTCCTCCAGCCGTGAGTCGTTGGTACGGATCAGGTTGGCCAGGTTAATGTACACGTTCAGGTGGTTGGGCGCCACACGGGTGGCGTACTTCTTCCCTGGAATGATCTGGAAGAGCATAATCAATGATTATGCCCCTAATTTTAATTTGTTTATTTAACCTTTATTTAAATAGTCAAGTCAGTTAAGAACAAATTCTTATTTACAATAATGGCCTACCCCGGCCAAACCTGGACCACGCTGGGCCAATTGTGCGCCGCCCTATGGGACTCCCAATCATGGCCGGATGTGATACAGCCTGGATTCGAAACAGGGACTGTAGTGACAACTCTTAGACCGTTGCGCCACTCGGGAGCTCTGAGTTTACTATACATGTTTATTATACATGGACGGTATTAGATCACACTATACAACAAGTTTGCATTGTTTTGGTTAGCTCTGATAGGTAAGGGGTACTTGGACATTAGATATTCCAGGTTAACTTTAACCACCAGAGACTGTAGGGAATGTAGATCATGAGAGCCGTGTGAACACGTACTTAAATAAATAAAAACTTTTCACGAGCCTAACCAATGTTTCGGTATGTCCTTATTTTCTCAAGGAAAGCTAGGCAGAGAGAGACATTTTTAAAAAACCAACAGAAAAGAAAACTTAATGAGAAAACAAGTCCCACCATCTTGGAGGGCAAATAATGATTGAGCATATCTAGAATACCAATATAATTCAGATAGAACTTCAAAGTCACTGGAAACCTCTGATGTGGGCAATCTGCTCTGTCATGGCCAACATGGTGTCCCACATTACAGTGGGATTGTCAAGGAAACAAATTCTGTCATACATCTGTCATACATCTATACCCTCCCATTCAGAAAAGACAGTTCTACATTCCTACACTAGCCACACACATAGCTAGAGAGGTAGAAGATATATATTTTTTGTTTTCTTCTATTGAAGAAAACCATCTATCGAATCAGAGTTTACACAGTTTCTCAAATAAATCATGAGACCATGACAGACTGAGGCTAACAAAAGCTACGCTTTTCTATTCAATCAGTGTACATTTCCTCCATCGACAGGATCACAGAAGCTTATAAAACACGTACTAAAGCACCATATCGTTAAGTTTCATTCCATGGGGTTGTCGGTCGTTGGATTCCCAGACATAAGCGGAAATCTGGATATAAATAGTTAACTTATTTGGAAACCCAATAAATAAGAGCTATGATCAACATTAGTGTACTGTATCTAAGTGATTATCATTGGGCCCCACGCGGATATCCTGTTCAGGATCGTCAGCATGGGGCCATGGATACATGATAGCCATAGCCGCCTGCGTGCTTTAGCTGAAAAACCTCTTCAAAAGATACAACAAGGCCTCGCCTGTACTGTTTTGTGACGCTAACATTAAAGAAATCAGCCCCGCTGCTGATTCCCAAAATTGCAATTTGTTTTCAAAGCTGACCCATCGCAAGGGTAGTACAGATCAAATAAGTTTCCATAAATACTTTTTTTTTTACAAGTAGATTGGATCACCAAACTCGTTTCATGTTCATTTTTCATGAATGATAGAATAGTGGGAACTGGGCAGTTACAGAGAGACAGTAAAGAGGCACAGACAGAATGGCCGAGACAGGGCTTGAAGTCTGGAGTTGGCAGCGCTACCGCTAGGCCAGCCTGAGGCACTGCCATTTCCTTATTTTACTTAATTCCTGAGATAAACAACTTTTAGGGATTGGGGAGGGAAATCAGGTCAGCCTCCCATTGATCTCTAACAACATCAACTAATCATAAGAGGCGACAGAGCTGTATGTCTTAGCATTATTTTTTATTTACCTTTATTTAACTAGGCAAGTCAGTTAAGAACAAATTCTTATTTTCAATAATGGCCTAGGAATAGTGGGTTAACTGCCTTGTTCAGGGGCAGAACAACAGATTTTTTAGCTTGACAGCTCGGGGATTCGATCTTGCAACCTTTCGGTTACTAGTCCAACGCTCTAACCACTAGGCTACCCTAAGAATGTGTTCTTGACTTGACTATTTAAATAAAGGTGAGCATGACCTAAGACTATTAAACTGACTATAAAAATGATCAAGTCCTCAAGAGACCTTTAACTGATGATCAACTATCTGTAAAGTGAAGAAGAGCCCCTTTAGTAACGTCACTCCTAAGATGGAGGTTTGGGTAGGAAGTCAGATTGGTATCTAAAAAACATCATAAACTCATTAACATACCAGAGGTAAATTACTTGCAATGCTTAACATTAGACAGCTAAACATGATTTAATGACTAAAAAAACAATCAATTCATGCCAAAGGTAGGCTTTTCAAAAGGCAGGGGTCCTCAGGTGCTCCTTTAAGATTATCCTGGTGCTCAATGATCTATCAAGCTTTGACAGGACGACATTGTAAATTATAATTTGTTCATAACTGACTTGCCTGGATAAATAAAAGGGTTAAATAAATCATATAAATACAAAAGGGTGAATGTAGCTGACAACACAGAAAACACAACACGTAGAGGGATTTAGTTTAAAATCCTGGCCCTGGCACAATGAACAACACTGTTCCTCCCACTCGCTGCTGTTACCTCCCAGCTACCGATTCCTCTCGTCGTCATGTCCTTCAAAGGATGATGAAGGTGAAACAGTGGGAATAACAAACATGACTGATGTTTTCCCTCTTAAATACACCTGGGTGTGTGTGGCCTTGTCACATACCTGTGGCATGAGGGATTTGGCAACCAGGTAGGCGTCCTCAGCCTCCTTGGACTTATTCAGGTTCTTGTAGGTCCTTCCCACATTCATATGGGCTCCAATGTCATCTGCAGGGACATGCCACAGGAGAAGGTACATGGGTTAGCAAAGACAATTTCGCAGGGATATCAAGCCTGCGTGGGGATTAGGGATTAGGAGCATATGCAAAGCCAGTCAGGTGGTGGCTTGGCTGGACACTGGCAGTACATCTGATCTGATGGAGTTTAGCGGAACATTGTGTGTGTGCCAATTGGCACCCTACATTCAATATAGTGCACTACTTGTGGAATGCATCCATTCAATAGGACCACATAATACAGCTCTACTGTGGCGGCGGGTGGCTGTGGGGTTTAGGGTTTAACGAGCGGAGCAGCTTGTATGAGGCATTGACATGATTAAGATTGCCAACGCTACAGGGATGTCACAGGATATGTCATTAGGTTAAAATGGGCATTTAGATTAAGTATTTGCAAACTACACAGCCCTGTGAAAAAGTATTTGCCCCCTTTCTAATTGTCTCTACTTTAGCATATTTTTATAATGAATGTTATCAGATCTTCAACCAGCACCCAATGTTAGATAAAGGAAACCTGAGTGAACAAATAACACAACAATCATATACTTATTTAATCTATTTCATAAACAAAGTTATGCAACACCCAATGCTCGTGTGAAAAAGTAACTGCCCCCTTACACTCAATAACTGGTTGTGCCACTTTTAGCTGCAATGACTGCAACCAAATGCTTCCTGTAGTTGTTGATCAGTCTCAAATCGCTTTTTGGCAAACTTGAATAAACTTTTTGGATGACATGGGTCCCATTACGCATGGCGAAATTCAAACACTGCATTCCACAGTAAGAATCTCATACCAACGGTAAAGCATGATGGTGGTAGTGTGATGGTTTGGTGATGCTTTGCTGCCTCAGGACCTGGACGACTTGCCTTAATAGAAGGAACCATGAATTCTGCTCTGTATCAGAGAATTCTTTAGGAGAATGTCAGGCCATCTGTTTGTGTGCTAAAGCGCAGCTGGGTCTTGCAGCAAGACAATGATCCAAAACACACAATCAAGTCTAAAAAGCAACGAATTTGAAGTTTTTAAATGGTCTAGTCAAAGTCCAGACCTAATCCCAATTGAGATGTTGTGGCAGGATTTAAGATGAGCAGTCCATGCTTGAAACCCCACAAATGTAGCTGAGTTAAATCAGTTCTGCATGCAAGAGTTGGTCAGAATTCCTCCACAGCGATAAGAGACCGTTCAACAACTACAGGAAGCATTTGGTTGCAGTCATTGCAGCTAAAGGTGGTACAACCAGTTATTGAGTGCAAGGGGGTAATTCCTTTTTCACACAGGGAAATTGGGTGTTGCATAACTTTAATTAAATAAAATAAGTATACTTTTTTTTTGTTATTTGTAAACTAAATTATTATTATTTGGCCCTGCTGGTCATCTATGAACATTTGAACTTCTTGGCCATGTTCTGTTATAAACTCCACCTTGCACAGCCAGAAGAGGACTGGCCACCCCTCATAGCCTGGTTCCTCTCTAGGTTTCTTCCTAGGTTTTGGCCTTTCTAGGGAGTTTTTCCTAGCCACCGTGCTTCTACACCTGCATTTCTTGCTGTTTGGGGTATTAGGGTGGGTTTCTGTACAGCACTTTGATATATCAGCTGATGTAAGAAGGGCTATATAAATACATTTGATTTGATCATCATGGTTATGAAAAGCAGACTGATGCTGAAAGACTGGAAAAAGCAGGAAATTCTGATCGGCTTACAGAGATAATCTATGGAAACTATTGAGGGACAAAACTTCGCAAATATTTATAGCTCAACCAAGTTTCCTGCTCAATGACACGACCAGTGAACATGACATGTTGGTAGAGAGGGCTTACCTGGCAGTTTACATAGGGCAACACATTGAGTAAAAATAGATTAACCTACCAGTATATTATTATTTTTCCTCTGCCTGCACTGTCACAGAAGTGAAGTTCTATGAGGACAGCCAAGTCATAACGTCTTAGTTCTACAAAAGTTAACCATGTCACACGCTAACTTGTATGGCAGTCAACCCTGTCACCCTGTAGGGGAGAGTGGGGTAAGTTGAGCCAAAGGGTTTTTGTTGTGTAGTTAGATTAACAACTCTCTCCACATAAACTGACGGGAGGATTCATGAACACCTCTCCTCAGCCAGCAATAACATCTTACTGAACAATTCTTGGATCTGTCCCAAATTGCAACTTTTGACCACAGTCCTTTGAACTATATGGGGGAAAAGGGTGCTATTTGGAACAAATCCCTCATTTCCAAGGCAACATCTTAAAGAAATGCAACTCCTTTTTTTTCCTTCTCCAACATAAAAATATATTATCTGTAGCTGTATAAGCGATTAGCAAGGCTTTGCGTGATTCAATTGAAATATGACTGTTCTAGAGGAGCTCAGAAAATAAGTTCCTTTTCACACAAGTACATCACAATACAAGTACTTTACATTACAATGCAAGTAATGTGCATTATAATGCAACTAATTTTACATTACAAGTACTTTAAGCATTGTTTTTCATAATAACACCATTGAGCAGACTCAATTATATTATATTGATCAGAATCTTGCTATCTTGTCATCGTCTCATCTTCAACCACAGCCTTGAAGCCCACCAGAAAATAATGGGAGATGTCTTACCTGGTTGGACCCGGGTGGCCTGAAGGAAATATCTCAGAGCTTTTTCATAATTGTTTTGATTTTCCAGAGCATGACCAACATTATTCCATAGCTTGGCGTTGTTCTTGTTGACCTGAGGGGAGACAAGGCAATCAATCGAAGAAAAAAAACGGAGGAAAAACGAACAAGGAGAACAATCTTGGTGAGTTTACTGTAAGTTAGGCCAAGAATGAGGAGATGTGGGCGACATACTTTTAGGGCTGAGGTAAACAGTGTATATTCAGATTCCCAGTCCCAGTTTCTGTTGAAGGTCTTGACTGCGTGTGTGGCGAGGAGGACTCCAATCATCAGCCAGGAGATCTTCCTCAAGTGTCTGGTCAATTGAGGGAGAAAGAAAATAGAAAAATGGTGATTCTGTTAAAATACTGTAAAAGACAATAGAAAGCACAAAAAATACCCCACTCAAATTGATAAATGGTGTCTATTGATTAAATGTTTTATTTTATTGTGGCTACAGACAGTGAGGGCTGGTTTCCTGGACACAGATGAAGCATTGTCATGGACGATTGAACGTGCTTCTTTTTATTTTAATTGTATTATTTCACCTTTATTTAACCAGGTAGGCTAGTTGAGAACAAGTTCTCATTTACAACTGCGACCTGGCCAAGATAAAGCAAAGCAGTTCGACACATACAACACAGAGTTACACATGGAATAAACAAACATACAGTCAATAATACAGTAGAAAAAGTATATATACAGTGTGTGCAAATTAGGTAAGATAAGGGAGGTAAGCCAATAAATAGGCCATGGTGGGGAAGTAATTACAATTTAGCAATTAAACACTGGATTGGTAGATGTGCAGAAGATGAATGTGCAAGCAGATACTGGGGTGCAAAGGAGCAAGATAAATAAATAGAGTATGGGGATGAGGTAGTTGGATGGGCTATTTGCGGATGGGCTATGTACAGGTGCAGTGATCTGTGAGCTGCTCTGACAGCTGGTGCTTTAAGCTAGGGAGATATGCGTGTCTCCAGCTTCAGTGATTTTTGCAGTTCATTCCAGTCATTGGCAGCAGAGAACTGGAAGGAAAGGTGGCCAAAGAGGAATTGGCTTTGGGGGTGACCAATGAGATATACCTGTTGGAGTGCGTGGTATGGGTGGGTGCTGCTATGGTGACCAGTGAGCTGAGATAAGGCGGGTCTTTACCAAGCAAAGACTTGTAGATAACCTGGAGATAACCTGGGGTTTGGCGACGAGTATGAAGCGAGGGCCAGCCAACGAGAGAGTACTGTTCGCAGTAGTGGGTAGTGTATGGGGCTTTGGTGACAAAACAGATGGCACTGTGATAGACTGCATCCAATTTGTTGAGTAGAGTGTTGGAGGCTATTTTGTAAATTACATCGCCGAAGTTGAGGATCGGTAGGATGGTCAGTTTTACGAGGGTATGTTTGGCAGCATGAGTGAAGGATGCTTTGTTGCGAAATAGGAAGCCAATTCTAGATTTAATTTTGGATTGGAGATGCTGAATGTGAGTCTGGAAAAATAGTTTACAGTCTAACCAGACACCTAGGTATTTGTAGTTGTCCACATATTCTGTCAGAACCGTCCAGAATAGTGATGCTGGACGGGTGGGCAAGTGCGGGCAGCGATCAGTTGAAAAGCATGCATTTAGTTTGTCTTGCATTTAAGAGCAGTTGGAGGCCCCGGAAGGAGAATTGTATGGCATTGAAGCTCGTCTGGAGAATAGTTAACACAGTGTCCAAAGAAGGGCCAGAAGTATAGAGAATGGTGTTGTCTGCATAGAGGTGGATCAGAGAATCACCAGCAGCAAGAGAGACATCATTGATGTATACAGAGAAGAGAGTCCGCCCAAGAATTGAACCCTGTGGCACCCCATAGGGTAGTTGGTGAACCAGGCGAGGCAATCATTTGAGAAACCAAGGCTGTTTAGTCTGCCGATAAGAATGTGGTGATTGACAGATTCGAATGCATTGGCCAGTTGGATGAAAAGTTCTTAGTCCAACACTAGGTTTATTATCTGTGTCCGTAAACCATCCTTGAGAGTGGTCCATTTTTAAAGCACTTATTTTATGCTTGGGAGACATTTATTACCCCATTACACTCCATGCGAGTAAGTGTTGGAAGGGAACTACTATCTCCATTGGTACCAGATTTGTTTGTGCCGTCTTGCCAACTCCTTTGGTCATTGTTGGAAAGACCACACAAACAGATCTGGGAAGCAGGCTAACTACTGTAATACTCACCTCTTATGGGAAACAATCCTGAAGCCATGTGCCACGAGGACACAGAATCCCATACTGGGCACATAGAGCACCCTCTCTGCCACCACAAAGCCCACAGGGAAGAAGAGGTTTGAGGCTGGGATGAAGGGGAGAACAATCAAAGACAGGGCCTGGAGAAGGAAGAGGAGGAATACAGCCTTGAATGAGCCTACTTAAATACACGTATTGTTGTATTTTAATGTTCTTCTTATGAGTGCACTGGCACAGAGCAATGGGTTAACATAGATTTCAGCTGTTTGGATACGCAGTATATACACAGCACAGAGTAAACACACCATATCAGTTTAAGACTTTCCCTTACATGTTAGCATATCTACATGATAAATATGGCAAGATAGTTATGTGACCAATTCAGGCTGATGGGAGGACACCAGGATAAATCTGTTAGGAGTTACTTATCACTTCACACACCATATCAGTAGAGCACTCTAAATGAATGATTAAGCAAGGTAGAACTTTCCCAGCATGCATGTGACTCAATTCCTTCTCTCTTATCTGTTGCAATTACAGAGTCATTTTTGGAGGAAACCCAGTTTCAAAGCTTTGTACTGGTTGTGAACTAGGGAGGCAAACGAAGGTATAGAAAATAACTTGGCAGGGAATGCAACGCATGTTATGTTACTTTTATTGCCTTACAAAAAATAAAGAAGAAATGCTAATCCAGATTTAACAGAAGCACAGCAGTAGCATAGTAGGTAGGATTTACTATTGAGGCCTGGTCTAAGCCTCGAGGAAACAGAAGAGTAGGTGTGAAGTATGGAATTCAATGACTGTCGTGTTGAGTTCAGCAGTTTAAACTGAGATTGTGTGACTGTGAAATCCAGCAGTGTGCTGTGGTAAATTCTTAGTTCACGAGTGTTGTCAAACATAACGTCTGTAAGCTGTTTACCTGCTTGCAATATGATTTTAAGTGGCCCCCATTTGACACCTCAAAAACTAGCCTGTCAGATTATTCAAAAATAATATTTGATGTTGGAGAAGTACAAAAGGCCAAATGCTGTTCACAATGAAGCAATTGCTTCAGTGGACTCAGAACTTGTCATGGAGCTTTGAATTATGAGTTTGTAGAGGATTATGCCTATATTAGGATAAAACTGTAAAATAACAAATGTTCTATTGTGGTACAGTTTCAGACACAACCCAATAAGGCTGAGCCAAAATCACGCCCTTCATTTACAGATGAAGGTAAATTGCACAACTTTATAACCAGTTATTATGCTGTTACTATATATGCACTTCTGTATGATTTTATACACATTTTGTTTTTCTATCATTTTGATGTAAGCCTATTGCAGTGGTTGGTGATTTTCTTGCCACCCCAAAACTTTTTTTGTAAAAAAAAAAACCATTTTAATTCAATGTAATTCAAGGTATGAAATTATTGTTATTTTCAAAAACAAATCTCTTTTTAGACATAGTTCTGGTCAATTTGCAGTGTACAAATTATTAGAATTATGTTCCGGCCCACTGACCATGAGCTCCAACAAAAATCATCCCGCGGCTGAATCTAGTTGCCAACCTCTGGCCTATTCACAAGATATTCTTCAAGTTCCCCATGCGCCAGTCCGGCAGGCGGTACCCGGTGCATCAAGGCTCAGACAAAAATACTTCTAAACAGCTTCTATCCCCTGGCCATAAGGCTGTTAAATGGCTAACAACTACTGCTCTCCCGTTCCCACAGACTATCCAAACTGACTCTGTCCCCATCCACAGGTCTCTACCCACACCGATACAACCTACTCTGCAGCTAAAATGATTACTGATTAGTATTACTCCATTAAACTGCTGCTCATTAATTATTGATTGCTATAAACATTAGTATTTATCCTGCTACTGGTCACAATTCCTCACGTTTACATGTATATACACTGCTCAAAAAAATAAAGGGAACACTAAAATAACATCCATCCATCTGAATGAATGAAATATTCTTTTAAATACTTTTTTCTTTACATAGTTGAATGTGCTGACAAAAATCACACAAAAATGGAATTGCAAATTCGCCACTGGCGCCCTGTGCTTACAGCCCAACACCGTGCAGGACGTTTGGCATTTGCCAGAGAACACCAAGATTGGCAAATTCGCCACTGGCGCCCTGTGCTCTTCACAGATGAACGCAGGTTCACACTGAGCACATGTGACAGACGTGACAGAGTCTGGAGACACCGTGGAGAACGTTCTGCTGCCTGCAACATCCTCCAGCATGACCGGTTTGGCGGTGGGTCAGTCATGGTGTGGGCTGGCATTTCTTTGGGGGGCCGCACAGCCCTCCATGTGCTCGCAAGAGGTAGCCTGACTGCCATTAGGTACCGAGATGAGATCCTCAGACCCCTTGTAAGACCATATGCTGGTGCGGTTAGCCCTGGGTTCCTCCTAATGCAAGACAATGCTAGACCTCATGTGGCTGGAGTGTGTCAGCAGTTCCTGCAGGAGGAAGGCATTGATGCTATGGACTGGCCCACCCGTTCCCCAGACCTGAATCCAATTGAGCACATCTGGGACATCATATCTCGCTCCATCCACCACGCCACGTTGCACCACAGACTGTCCAGGAGTTGGCGGATGCTTTAGTCCAGGTCTGGGAGGAGATCCCTCAGGAGACCATCCACCACCTCATCAGGAGCATGCCCAGGCGTTGTAGGGAGGTCATACAGGCACGTGGAGGCCACACACACTACTGAGCCTCATTTTCACTTGTTTTAAGGACATTACATCAAAGTTGGATCAGCCTGTAGTGTGGTTTTCCACTTTAATTTTGAGTGTGATTCCAAATCCAGACCTCCATGGGTTGATAAATTTGATTTCCATTGATCATTTTTGTGTGATTTTGTTGTCAGCACATTCAATTATGTAAAGAAAAAAGTATTTAATAAGAATATTTCATTCATTCAGATCTAGGATGTGTTATTTTAGTGTTCCCTTTATTTTTTTGAGCAGTGTACATTTGACTAGTCATGCTTATCAGTCTGTGGGTTAATTGGCATCATTTGGGGAAATTAAATTGCCGCATGTTTAAGAGATAGTATATTCTTTCTATATCTTATCACACACATATAGCATACAGATACAGATACTTTGAGCAGAAAATATGTCGGACAGCGTGAGAGCTGCTGCTACAGAATCTCAAACGGCAACAGAAGGCAAACTTCATCAGCATGTCACACACCACTTTGCAATGAGCTGAAGGCTATGCATTAAGAAGAATATACTTAATTGTTTGAAACCTGAATGTTATAATACATATGAGGCATGTTTTACCTTGCATCAAAGTAGCCTATTAGATCTCCTCTCTTTCTAAATCTCAAACTGACATTTCGTCCACTTAAAACCGCTGGCATTTGCAGAGCCCTTTTGACAAAGGTGTTTTCCTGCTAATTGCATTATGGAAGGAACATCATTGCTGTGCTTATAATGTGAAGAAAAAACAGTTCATCAAAATGTTAAGCTAAACATTTTGATATGTTGCTTCACACTCATTGCTTTTTAACATACACAATATATATGCGACTCGTTTCAAGAAACTAGGCGTATGTCGCAAGTCACTACTTCACAGGAGAGGCATTTTAAATATTTTTTGGGGGCAGAAATGCCTTCTGGAACATGTGAACTTTCATGTGCTTTAATAACAAACTTGTTTTCCATCCATAAATATGAATAAAATTGTTAAAATTACGAGCATAATTTGTTTAGCCACGGAAAAAGCCAGGAAACTTCCCGCTAGCCATGATTGGCTGAGATAATGGATGGGCTGGACATGACGGGAGACGAGTTTGGATTGGTCTGCCATGTAGCATGCTTCCATTTATAACGTGAGCTGTTCAGTATGTGTTCACAATCCTTTCTACCGCACCATTTTTGAAAGATATAACAGCCATCGAGAACCACAAACGTTTTGTTACTTTTCTCAACAACGATTCCCTGAATTTAGCAGCAGCTGATAACAATAGTGACCCATCCACTTAGCTAGATGTGGCTGGGGTTGGTTATAGCATTTCCTTCACATGGAAGTGTGTCTGATAAGCATCATCTAATAATGATAAAATATTTATACAATTTGTTTATCTGGACACTTTCTGTTTTTGATATTGGTGCTATGCAAGTAACCACTTCACTGTACTGTTTACACCTTCTGTATCCTGTGCATGTGACAAACTTAGATTTTATTTGACAAAGCGTGTGTTTACCACATGGACTCACGTGAATCCTTAAAGAGATGGGTGGGGCTAAGGCTTAAGAGGGTGTGAACGATGCTGAATGGGTGTAGACAAAGAGCTACGGTATGTGCGGTATGTATGCGGTATGTGTTACAAAACATTCAAGGGCCATTTTCTCAAAAGCAGTGTATGATATAACATTTTCTAGCTCTTAGTCTCTACTTTTGTCCAATATAAAAAACACCAAATTGTGATACTTAAGACCGAATCGAGGCGGTCTGTCACATATACAAAAGACACACCTTCAAATGAGTGGATTCAGCTATTTCAGCCACACCGGTTGCAGACGTATATAAAATCGAGCACACAGACATGGAATCTCCATAGACAAACATTGGCAATAGAATGGCTTTACAGAAGAGCTTAAATTACTTTCAATGTGGCACCATCATAGGATGTCACCTTTCCAGGTCAGTTCGTCAAATTTCTGCCCTGCTAGAGCTGCCCCGGTAAACTGTAAGTGCTGTTATTGTAAGTAGATACATCTAGGAGCAACAACGGCTCAGCCGTAAAGTGGTAGGCCACACAAGCTTACAGAACGGGGCCGCCGAAGCCTGAATGCTGAAGCCTGTAAAAAAGTCTGTCCTTGGTTATAACACTCACTACAGAGTCCCAATCTGCCTCCAGAAGCAACATCAGAAAATAACTTTGTTGGAAACTTCAATGAGTTTCATGGTGGAGCAGCCTAAGATCACTGTACGCAAAATGCCAAGCATCTGCTGGAGTGGAGTAAAGCTCACCGACATTGGACTCTAGAGCAGTGGAAACGCGTTCTCTGGAGTGATGAATCACACTTCACCATCTGTCAGTCTGATGGCCTAATCTGAGTTTGACGGATGCCAGGAGAACGCTACCTGCCCAAATGTATAGTGCTAACTGTAAAGTTTAGTGAGGCGGAATAATGGTCTGGGGCTGTTTTTTATAGTTTGGGTTAAGCTCCTTAGTTCCAGTGACGGAACATCTTAACACTACAGCATATAGTGACACTGTAGACGATTCTGTACTTCAAACTTTGTGGCAAGTTTGGGGAAGTTCCTTTTTCAGCATGACAATGCCCTGGTGCACAAAGCGAGGTCCATACAGAAATTGTTTTTCCGAGGTCGGTGTGGAAGAACTTGACTTGCCTGCACAGAGCCCTGACCTCAACCCCATCAATCACCTTTGGGATGAATTGGAACACTGACTGCGAGCCAGGCCTAATTGCCCAACATCAGTCGCAGACCTCGCTTCCATTCAGCCACGAGCATTAGCAAGTCCCCGCAGCAATGTTTCAACATCTAGTGGAAAGCCGTCCTGTTGTTACAGCAGCAACATGGGGACCAACTCCATACTAATACCAATGATTTTGGAATGAGATGTTCGACGAGCAGGTGTCCACATACTTTTGGTCATGTAGCGTTTTTTAAAAATTATGTAGCCTAGGCCTACTGGTTGTAGGAATTTGGGATTTATCCACATCTGTCCCAGAGCCTGTTTGGAATAAGCTCTTTATTTATATGGTCCTAGTCGACAATTACCCTGAGTTATCCCCCCCTTCCTATGTGTTACAGTCATAATATGATATATATAACAAACAGCATGATTGCTTCGGCAGCGCTTCAGAGGGCCCAGGAAGACAGTTGGAGGGTGTGTGGACCTGCAGACACCTAGCTAAAAGAAGACACAGGGCCGGGCTGCGTGAAATAACGCAAGGTGTTTTTTTGTTGTTGTCTATTTTCACATACTCGGGGAGATCCAAGGGCCAGTCAACTTGGATGAAAGGGTTTGAAACAGCTACATTACAAAATATGCATTATGTAATAAACTCTCATTTAATGTTAACGGTTAACGCAGCATGACTTAGGGCTACACTCCTCATCTTCCATGGGTGGAAATAGAACATCATGTTGCTGTCATCACAGCAGGTGGCTACAAAGTCCAAATAGATGCCAGGTCCTATTAAAAAGGTATTTAAGACCTGAAGTAGACCTATAAATAATAACAACTGCCACATTTGTTTTCTTTAGTTTTTTGTTAATGTGGCTCATTTTCTTCTCTACCCATTTCCCCCCATCATGTTATATTTCCTTCCTTTTGGAATTTGTATTGGTGAACAACAAGCTTGGTAATTCCACCAATTCTTTGCTCATTGCAAAACAACAAGCTTGGAAATGCCACCAATCTGGAACATTAGTTAAGTAACTCTAGTAAGTGTTCCAAATTGAGAAGTCTGTAGTAGCCTAGAATCTACAACACCCCTGGGAACAATGGTGACCCATCATTCAGGGCCCCACCTGTTTTGAGACCTACCTGTTTTGCATGTAATTCTGTCATTATTTGGCATCACATGTCAGTTTAGCAAATGTAAAAAACAAAACAAATAATCCTTGAGTTAATAAAGCCTAGCTCAGTGCTATCTGTGGTGGAGGGACAGTCAGCGAAAGCACAGAGCTTAGGTGTTGTTAATCTTCTCTGGTTGCGCCATGATTGGCTCAGGGTTCTGTCACTCATTGGAACACTCAGTCACTGCAGAATCTACGGGAGAGCAAGGCAGTTCAAGCCCCCCTAGGGTGCTACCATAGATTTACAGTAAATGTCCATCCAAGAAGGCTCAAGGTCATTGGCCACAGATAAAACGATGTGAAATCACGTTCTCTCTCCCGTAGCTTTGATTGGACTGATGACCACTATATATCTCCCGTAGCTTTGATGTAAACATCATATTTTCTAAATCTTAGCTAGCAAACTAGATAAGCAGTCATCATGAATGACGTCGACAATCTACTCCCAAAGCTGACTCTCTCCCCTCTGTTCTCATCTTCCTAGATCAATCTGCTGCCGTCGACTCTGTGAACCATCAGATCCTCAGATCCTCAGGCTCTGCACACTCTAGAATTGCATCCTACCTTGCAGGCCGCTCTTACTATGCCTGTGATATGGTTGTCCCACCTAGCCATCTTAAGATGAATGCACTAACTGAAAGTCACTCTGAATAAGAGTCTGCTAAATGACTAAAATGTAAATGTGAGAAAACAACTCAAACGTTCATCGACCACTGGACATAAACAATACACACCAAGTCGGAAAATCTCAAATTAAAAAATGATCGATTTGGAAGGAAGCAGTGGCTAACTGCGAGAGTCGCAAATAAATAACTATTTTGCTTCCCCTGCCTGTTATTCAGTGGAGAGGGTGTGTGGTCCAAGTATGGGTTTAAGGACTTAAAACATCTGTCTGAAAAGGTCTCAAAACATGAGAATTGTGTATCACATGTAGACAATGCTGTTTAACACGGATAATTGGGAAATCAAACATTGTGGCTCAGCTACACACCGCATATAACGAGCCATCGACCTTTATAACTAACAAGCGGAGGAGAATAGGTATGTGCTTGACAGAATTACAGCATGCATTAAATTGTGTGGTTGAAAGAATAGGCTTATAGGTTATGTCTGTTTCTTAATCTAAATTATGGCTTTTATCCGTTTCTTCGTTCCCTTATGCCATAGTTTGTACATCTCCTTTGTTATATTGCTTATATACTGTAGATATATCTTATTCATAATTTTAGGCAATATTCCAATTATGCATTTCATTATTTTGCTCACTTTGTGTATTAATTAGCTCATGTGCTTTTCACCGCCAGGAGGAAGTCTATTCCCATTCAAATATTTTTGTTAAAACAAAACTTTCAGGAATAGGCCCATGTAATTTCAGTTCATAATGCGAGGGTTGTTTAGTTTGTGCAATGTGCTATCTGTGTCAGTATATTGTGGATCCTCATGATTGTATTTTCCATCCTTTATAGACCACATAATAGAACACTTCAAAATGGTAGGCTAACCACTGACTCTCACCCCCTCGCTCTGTCTCTCAACTTAAAGACTAAAGTTTAAGGTCTTAACATCTTTCTGAATTTATCTGAACTAAGATTTATTTAAATGTCTTTTGCTTTCCATTTCGTAAGTGCCGAACGAATAGGTCTACTTCGTTAGAGATCGTTGGCTTGCACTAGCTTATAACTAGAGCTAAGTGTTAATGACATATTAATACAAATATTATGAATTTACTGAACATAAATGTAATAAAGTTTGTGTATGGTTCAAAAGTCAAAACTCATGTTTTGTTATTATAGAAGGAGAATGTGGTTCTTATCGACTTACACAAATCCCCAAGGAATCAGCAGAAACCATGTTTATTTAAGCAAGTCAGCTATATCAGCTTTGGGTTTTAAAAAGGCAAGTAAATGAGGCGGAATGAACTGTTTCACTGCCAGACGAGGCCCCACTGATAGCCAGGTGTAGTGGTGGTAAGGTTTCACTCCATGGTGCTGAAGGAAAGCTCGGCTGCTGGGACAAGCTTTATGTAGGCCCTAACAGTTTGTGGGAACCGTTTTTCACCGCTTTCGTGAATTGAATGTATTGTTTAGCGTTGTGTAGTGTAGTGGCGTCGCTGGTATGCATCTAAAAATATTGGTTGAATTTGACCCACCAAGATTTACATGCTAAAATTGCCACTGCCTGGGAAGAAGGCAGTTGATTACCAGCATCCCTTGCAGACAACACAAAAGCTCATTCAAATTTCACACCTTAAAAGGGCTCGGTGGTTTCCCAGACCCAGATTAAGCGCTTTCAAATGGAGAAAGTGTTCAGGAGTGCAAGTGTAGCCTTATTAATCTGGGTCCCGGAACCCAGCCCATAAGGGACAATTCAGAGTTCTAGGCCTAATTCTATATTAGGATATCTCCGATGTTCTAGATTATCATGCAGCCTCAAGTGTAACAAAAACTGACATTTAATGTAATTAAATGTAATTAAATAATTTCCATTATTATCAGGACATACATTCTGAGTTCGGCAACAGTGGTGGACTCAAATAGTTTGGTTTGGAAGACACTACACGAAGAACAGAAACAATCCATCAATATAGCCAAAACAATGTTTCCTATTGGTCTAAAATAAGTAGGCTATGGGGGATTTCTGCAGTGGGGATAAAAAAAGAACAAAAAAACTCATAATAATAGCCAAACCAAATAGGATCTAAATGTAGTCTCATCATATCCTTAAGCTAGCTGTTGAGCTATGAGCTTTCTTTCTCTTAGAAATCAGAGTAACCATTTCTTCTACATTATTGTGATTTGTCGTGGGGAGGGTAGGGAGGGTAGGGTAAAAGCAACATTGTGAGCAAGTTCACTGACCCGTGTTGATTCGGAGAGAACACACTAAGGAAGAAGTCATTGGTCTGTTACTCTGTTACACTCCGTTCTATCACTTTCTCTTCCGCTATCTATGGGCACGCAGAGGATACAGTAGAGCAGATTCAGGGCAGGCATCCACACTGCTGAACTTTCCACTAAATTTCATTCAGGAGAGAACAGAAGTGGTGTAAGCCAGGCTGAGGATACAGAGAGATGCCATCTGTTGTGACAAAAGAGTAAAACAACATCCCAGGCTTCCATGGTATGTTGTACAGAATATGAATTGTCTTGACTTTATAAACACAGAAGGGTTAGGCTGTGTGTAAAGTAGATGGCACAGTGAGTGAAACTCAACGCCAAGAGGTCATCATTCACTCTACAAGTCGAACTTATTGGCCCAATGTGGGAATTTCCACAGTGATGTTTTGATGTCTTTGTCGTGACTGCAGTTAGGTTATTGTCAAGCAAATAACTGCCGGTCTTACGGTAATTGAGAAGTCTGTATAGCCTTCAAGCCACTGACGCAGACCTTGGGACCGTCTACATTTTAAAAAGTCTAATAAGTCAATTTAATATAGCCTACACAAATCACAATAAATCCATGATTTATTTTAGACAAGTCTACATAAACATGATATGAAGGAAATGTAGTCTATTTCAGAAGAAGAGAATAGCATACTCTGAGTTGTCCTTATGTTAGGTCCTGATCTGGCTATGCCATATGGCTGTGAGCTGCACTAGTTCATTTAGCAGACAACATTTGCTTAGAATTCTGTGGCATTATTTCGTATTATTTTATAGTATGAAGAATATAATTGAACATAGCTTGCTAAAATAGAAAGGATATATTCTGGCAACAATTTCAAAGGAAGTGCACACATGCGCACAGACGGTTATTTCAAACATGAACATATGCTTTATTCTGTGTTGAGCGGTTAACAAAGAAACTGGTCCTCCTATATGCTTAATTTAGAGGTATTTATGCAACTTTAGTTGTGATACAAACGTCGGGCAATATGATTGGATTTTTAATACATTCTAAGGCTGCATGATGGGATTCTAATGATGATTTGAAAAAAGTCGCAAGCTGCACACACTTCAGTCTCATTCACAATCTGACAAGCACTTGATAATATTCTCACCAGGTCTTGAATTTTCCCAGTGGCACCCCCTTGTGTAGCCGTAATGCCCCATAAAACAATCCATGCCTTTTGCGGCCAAAGTGGGTGTTGTGCCCTTCGGCTGAATATAATAATTATAATTCCCGGCTGCTGTGCTCTGAAGCACTTCTCACTCACATGGCTCTCAGATGTAGCCAATGCCCGTCATGTGATCGGGTTCCTTCTCACAGGCATTTCAGCTAAGAAGTAGGCTTCAAGGGAATGAAGACAGACACACTGGGGACGTTACTGCGCATATTGAACATGATAGAGCTGTCCACATTTAGCCTACTTTTAGTCAGCCAGCAAGATGAGTAGGCTTAACGAACAGCAAAAGCACTGTCCTATGTCAATCTATTATCCCCCATAGTAAAAAAGTTGGCCTATTCCTTCGGTACAATAAATAAATATACCAAACACTCTGGGACCGTTGTGGGATGGAATAGATCCCAAATGAATACAACCCCTAGCATGAAAAAAAAGTTTAAAAGCAATGAGACTGATGCAACAGATGAGAACTTTTAGCTTAAAATGTTGTGCCCGGGTTGTGCTGTGGCGGAGTTCTTTGTGGGCTATTCTCGGCCTGGTCTCAGGATGGTAAGTTGGTGGTTGAAGATATCCCTCTAGTGGTGTAGGGGCTGTGCTTTGGCAAAGTGGGTGGGGTTATATCCTGCCTGTTTGGTGCTGTCTGGGGGTATAGTCGGACAGGGCCACAGTGTCTCCCGACCCCTCCTGTCTCAGCCTCCAGTATTTATGCTGCAGTAGTTTATGTGTCGGGGGGGTAGGGTCAGTCTGCTTTATCTGGAATATTTCTCCTGTCTTATCCGGTGTCCTGTGTGAATTTAAGTATGCTATCTCCGATTCTCTCTTTCTTTCTCTCGGAAGACCTGAGCCCTAGGACCATGCCTCAGGACTACCTGGCCTGATGACTCCTTGCTGTCTCCAGTCCACCTGGACATGCTGCTGCTCCAGTTTCAACTGTTCTGCATGCGGCTATAGAACCCTGACCTGTTCACCGGACGTGCTACCTGTCCCAGACCTGCTGTTTTCAACTCTCTAGAGACAGCAGGAGCGGTAGAGATACTCTGAATGATCGGCTATGAAAAGCCAACTGACATTTACTCCTGAGGTGCTGGCCTGTTGCACCCTTGACAACCACTGTGATTATTATTATTATTATTATTTGGCCCTGCTGGTCACCTATGAACATTTGAACATCTTGGCCATGTTCTGTTATAATCTCCACCCGGCACAGCCAGAAGAGGACTGGCCACCCCTCATGGCCTGATTCCTCTCTAGGTTTCTTCCTAGCCACCGTGCTTCTACACCTGCATTGCTTGCTGTTTGGTGTTTTAGGCTGGGTTTATGTACAGCACTTTGTGACATCAGCTGATGTAAGTGCTTAATAAATAAATTTGATTTGATTCTTCACATTACAAATACAGCAGTGCACACAGGGCAGTAGGCTATAAGTGCAAATGTTCCAAAATGCAATCAATTAGCGGGAAAACACTTCTCGAAAGTGACGCTAAATGTGATTATGCATGTAATACTTTATTACAAAGGTGAATTTTTAATGGTGGAAATTATCTTCCCCAAACTTGAAACTCATGCACTGTGTATATTATGCCAGTTAGGTATCGGTTATAAAGCAGATTAATGTCCTTTAATTTGAAGAAGTTATTTGGCCACTTTGGTTGTGATACAAACCTAATCAAAACATATAGGCCTATGGGCTAGGCTACATGAGGTGTGATACTAACCTTATTAAAACATATAGGCCTACGGGCTAGGCTATATGAGGTGTGATACTAACCTTATTAAAACATATAGGCCTACGGGCTAGGCTACATGAGGTGTGATCCTAACCTAATCAAAACATATAGGCCTACGGGCTAGGCTACATGAGGTGTGACACAAACCTAATCAAAACATATAGGCCTATGGGCTAGGCTACATGAGGTGTGATCCTAACCTAATCAAAACATATAGGCCTATGGGCTAGGCTACATGAGGTGTGATACTAACCTAATAAAAACATATAGGCCTATGGGCTAGGCTATATGAGGTGTGATACTAACCTAATAAAAACATATAGGCCTATGGGCTAGGCTACATGAGGTGTGATACTAACCTAATAAAAACATATAGGCCTATGGGCTAGGCTACATGAGGTGTGATACTAACCTAATAAAAACATATAGGCCTATGGACTAGACTACATGAGGTGTGATACTAACCTAATAAAAACATATAGGCCTATGGGCTAGGCTACATGAGGTGTGATCCTAACCTAATCAAAACATATAGGCCTATGGGCTAGGCTACATGAGGTGTGATCCTAACCTAATAAAAACATATAGGCCTATGGGCTAGGCTACATGAGGTGTGATACTAACCTAATAAAAACATATAGGCCTATGGGCTAGGCTACATGAGGTGTGATACTAACCTAATCAAAACATATAGGCCTATGGGCTAGGCTACATGAGGTGTGATACTAACCTAATTAAAACATATAGGCCTATGGGCTAGGCTACATGAGGTGTGATACTAACCTAATAAAAACATATAGGCCTATGGGCTAGGCTACATGAGGTGTGATCCTAACCTAATCAAAACATATAGGCCTATGGGCTAGGCTACATGAGGTGTGATACTAACCTAATAAAAACATATAGGCCTATGGGCTAGGCAAAAAAAGGCATGCGCTGTTCCTTGACTTACTGCTCAAGCTGAGTATCATTCAAGGGATAGGCTAATATTGTCACCCACCAGACTACTCTAGATTTAATGTTCTTTACATACAGTGCACAAAATAATATATGTGTGAAATGAGTTTAGATTTAGAATGGACCATGATCATGCACCTGTCGGGGTATAGGGGTATTGTTGGAAAAAATACATGTATTTAAACAGCGAAAGGAGGATGCTTTTAATGTGGTTCATTTTCATGCCAGCCATGTAGGCCATACTCCTGTTGTAAAGCGAAGCAATGTGCTTAATATTAGGAAAGTTGATAGATAAATAAATATAGTAGCCTATAGAAAGCTGATGGGATCCTCTTTTTAATAGATGTCATCAAAACTCTGTTTTCTCACGCAATTGCATAGCCGATAGAAAGATTTCACAAAATGAGCTCATGGGCAATAATGAACTATTTGATTAGATTTCAGTACATTTGCATTGACGTCAGAGTGATTAGAGGGACAATAGAGTGCTGAGTACCAGGCAGTTAGAAAGTTTGGTGGGTTACTAATGATCAGCAGCATCAGAGCTTGGAGAAGCCTATTTACGTGACTAAACAGTCATGTGGAATTTGAATGCTGTTATGACCGCTGGTGTGGAGGTAATACGGTAAGCCGTAACAGCCCTAGTTACAACTGGTAACTTCAGGTCAGAAACAAACCATACTAGTGCAGAAAAATTCCACACCACAGATAATAATTTCCATGACAGCTGCCAAAAGCACATTGGACAATGCAACGTGTAATAGCAAAAGAAGAAAAATAAATGTATTTTGATCTGGCAAAACCACAACCACCAATAAAAAAAGGCAGCGAGATTCACTTATGCACGGTATCACAAGTCTTTATAAACCACAAACTCTAACTCCACTAACCATGAGGACGGTCTTGGCGGAAGAGTGTGAGTGGCGGAGGCTGTGAAAGGCCAGCAGGCCCAGCAGGCTGTAGAAGGCCAGGGTGGCCAGGTTCCTCAGGTCTAGAGGGCTTTCCACCAGAGGAATGGTACCCATGGTCCAATCACAGCAGAGCTCCGAGGGGTTCAGAAGGAGCCAGGCATTTAATGGCAGCAGGTAGTTGAAGGTCAGCTGCCGGGCCGGAGTCGGGCTGACAGCCGCGGGGTTGTCAAACCTGGAGAAGAGAGGGGAAATGATGTTAGGGACCATATAGGATGGAATCACAAGCTAGAATATAAAATACATTAAATCTGCTCGCCTAAATGGAGATGTTCTATTTCCGGTCCTTGTTAAAGGTAACAATCCTTAGTGGAAGTGCCTACTATTAGGCACATTATTCGTCAATTGTGGGAATTTATGAAAAAAACTAAATGTAGTACAACCGAGGCAAAAGGGTTATAAATGCTAATGGCTGCTAATCTGGTTTTATCCTGTAAGTGGCACTTCGTGCTCTTTTCAAGGAATGGGACCCAACTTCTTAAAGGCTCTAGGATCCATGTGTACAGGGGTGGTCTGCCAGTCAAAAGGACGACAACCCTACATGGGATGGGGAAGGTTTTTGTGGGAGGGAAAATGGAGGACAACTTAGAGCCAGCTGGAGCTACAGTATGCTTAGCAGGGCATCTATCAAGGTACAGCTTCGTGGATAACGGAAAGGCGTTGATTCTGGTGGTACTGGTAGATATGAATAAGTATCTCAAATTAGTGGCAAGGATAGTGGTAAGTACACTACATGACCAAAAGTATGTGGAAGCTTGTTCGTCGAACATCTCATTCCAAAATCATGGGCATTAATACAGAGTTGGCCCCCCCTTTGCTAATATAACAGCATCCGCTTTTCTGGGAAGGCTTTCCACTAGATGTTGGAACATTGCTTCCATTCAGCCACAAGAGCATTAGTAAGGTCGGGCACTGATGTGGGGCAATTAGGCCTGGCTCGCAGTCCGAGTTTCAATTCATCCCAAAGGTGTTTGATGGGGTTGAGGTCAGGGCTCTGTACAGGGCAGTCAAATTATTACACACCAATCTCAAACCATTTCTGTATGAACCTTGCGTTGTGCACGGAACTAAGGGGCTTAGCCCGAATCATGAAAAACAGCCCCAAACCATTATTCCTCCTCCATCAAACTTCACAGTTGGCATTGTGCATACGGGCAGGTAGCGTTCTCCTGGCATCCACCATACCCAGATTAGTCCGTTGGACTATCAGATGGGAATTTGGGGCAGAAATTTGACGAACTGGCTTGTTGGAAAGGTGGCATCCTATGACGGTGCAACATTGAAAGGCACTGAGCTTTTCAGTAAGGCCATTCTACTGCCAATGTTTGTCTATGGACATTGCATGGCTGTGTGCTCGATTAAATACCTGTCAGCAACGGGTGTGGCTGAAATAGTTGAATCCACTAATTTGAAGAGATTCTGAATATTATGGACACTTTGGAATTGACTGATATTTGGAGGCTTAAAAACCCAGATCTCGTAATATATAATTGGAGGAGGCTTAATCAAGCTAGTCAGATTTATTATTTTCTCATATCCTTTTCAATGGTGGCAAAAGTAAAGAAAAGTATTGATTGAGGAAATATGATCATCAACTTATATACCTCCATATATCTATGACAGACTTTCCACGAGGAAGGGGGCATTGGAAATTTAACTAAGGTTTATTGACTGACAGTACTTCCTTGGCAAAAACTAAAGAATTCATATAACTTTTTCTTGCACAATACAGGAACAGCAGACCCACTTATTCCATGGTATGGCTTTAAAATGTGCCTTTAGGGTCAATTCAATTACATTTCCATTGCAAAAACGGTATCGGTCAATGTAGACAAGACTTACAACAGAAATAGAAAATCTAACATTACAAAAAGCAAAACAATAGGACGTTATTGAGGAAAGATAGGGTTTCACTTATCTAAAACCAGCAAAGTTTTTCCTAAACCATTAAAATAGAAACGCAACCAAAAATAACCTACAGAAAATAGACTTAACAAAAATATAAAACGCACCACGCAACAATCAACAATTTTACTGAATTACAGTTCATAAGGAAATCCGTCAATTTAAATAAATAAATGAATAAATGAGAAATCTATGGATTTCACGACTGGGGAGGGGCGCAGCCATGGCTAGTCCTGGAAGGGCATAGGCACACCCACTTGGGAGCCAGGCCAACCCACTGGGGAGCCAGGTCCAGCCAATCAGAATGAGTCCCCCCCCACCCCAAAAGGGCTTCATTACAGACATAAATACACCTCAGTCTTATCAGTTGTCAGACGAGCCCACGGGTGAAGAAGCTGGATGGTCCTGGGCTGGCATGATTACACATGGTCTGCGGTTGTGAGGCCGGTTGGACATGTCGCTAAATTCTCAAAAACAAGGGAGGCGGCTTAGGGTAGAGAAATTAACATTAAATTCTCTGGCAACAGCTCTGGTGGACATTCCTGCAGTCAGCATGCCAATTGCATGATTCCTCAAAAGTTGAGACATCTGTGGCATTGTGTTGTGTGACAAAACTGCACATTTTAGAGTAACCTTTTAATGTCCCCAGCAAAAGGTGCACCTGTGTAATGATCATGTTGTTTAATATGCTATTTCTAAACTTTCTTGCCTAGCTAAAATGTTAGAATCGTTGATTCCTTCTCAGCTAAGAATTTTCTTATCTTTGAAATATGTTATAAATGTACATCAGTCAGTTTTAGACCAGGCCATAGCACTATCTCTGCTGTATCCCAAGTTATAAACAATGTGGTTAACTGTATGGATAAAAGGCAACATTGTGCTGCCCTCTTCATTGACCTTCCATACTGTTGATCACTCACTACTAATTCAGAGGCTTTCCTCAATTGGTCTAGATCAGGCTAAATTGTAACTGGTGTAAAAGTACTTGACAGATAGAACTGTGTATCTACTGATGGTATAACTACTGACCCCCTGCAGGGGTCAATACTTTGTCCTTCTTACGATTTACATTACCAATATTGACTAGTCTGTAAAAATGAAATGAATTGAATTCAGGTAAAACTAAGTATATATTGTTCTCTAGAGCACATACAAATAACTGACGATTTCAACATACAGTTGAAGTGGGAAGTTTACATACACTTAGGTTGGAGTCAATAAAACTCGCCTTTCAACCACTCCACAAATACTCCACACATACTTTTTCCAACAATTGTTTACAGACAGATTATTTCACTTTTAATTCACTATCACAATTCCAGTGGGTCAGAAGTTTAAATACACTAAGTTGACTGCACCTTTTAACAGCTTGCAAAATTCCAGAAAATTATGTTATGGCTTTACAAGCTTCTGATAGGCTAATCGACATAATTTGAGTCAATTGGAGGTGTACCTGTGAATGTATTTCAAGGCCTACCTTCAAACTCAGTGCCTCTTTGCTTGCCATCATGGGAAAATCAAAAGAAATCAGCCAAGACCTCAGAAAACAATTGTAGACCTCCACAAGTCTGGTTTATCCTTGGGAGGAATTTCAAAACGCCTGAAGGTACCACGTTCATCTGTACAAACAATAATACGCAATGGGACCATGGGACCACGCAGCCGTCATACCGCCCAGGAAATAGACACGCTCAGTCTCCTAGAGATTAATGTACTTTGGTGCGAAAAGTGCAAATCAATCCCAGAACAACAGCAAAGGACCTTGTGAAGATGCTGGAGGAAACAGGTACAAAAGTATCTATATCCACAGTAAAACAAGTCCTATATCAACATAACCTGAAAGGCCGCTCAGCAAGGAAAAAGCCACTACTCCAAAACCCCCATAAAAAAGCCAGACTACGGTTTGCAATTGCACATGGGGACAAAGATCGTACTTTTTGAAGAAATGTCCTCTGGTCTGACAAAACAAAAATAGAACTGTTTGGCCATAATGACCATCGTTATGTTGGAGGAAAAAAGGGGGAGGCTTGCAAGCCGAAAAACACCATCCCAACCATGAATCACGGGGGTGGCAGCATCATGCTGTAGGGGTGCTTTCCTACATGAGGGACTGGTGCACTTCACAAAATAGATGGCGTCATGAGGAAGGAAAATTGTGGATATATTGAAGCCAACATCAAGACATCAGTCAGAAAGTTAAAGCTTGGTTGCAAATGGGTCTTCCAAATGGACAATGACCCAAAGCATACCCACAAAGTTGTGGCAAAATGGCTTAAGGAAAACAAAGTCAAGGTATTGGAGTGGCCATCACAAAGCCCTGACCTCAATCCTATAGAACATTTGTGGGCAGAACTGAAAAAAACTTATGCGAGCAAGGAAGCCTACAAACCTGACTCCGTTACACCAGCTCTGTCAGGAGGAATGGGCCAAAATCCACCCAACTTATTGTTGGAAGCTTGTGGAAGGATACCCAAAACCTTAGACCCATTTTAAACGGCAATGCTACCAAATACTAATTGAGTGTATGTAAACTTCTGACCCACTGGGAATGTGATGAAAGAAATAAAAACCGAAATAAACCATTATCTCTACTATTATTCTGACATTTCACATTCTTAAAATAAAGTGTGGATCCTAACTGTCCCAAGTAAGGGATTTTTTTACTATGATTAAATGTCAGGAATTGTGAAAAACTGTGTTGAAATGTATCTGGCTGTGTATGTAAACTTCCGACTTCAACTGTATGTACTTTCGGATGGTGTCCAAATTTTGGTGTTCCTGCTTACAAATATTAGGGCATCTGGATAGATGAAAATCTGTATTTATTTTTTTTAAAGCATATTGATGAGTTAAGGTGAGAATAAAAATGGTTATCTTGTATAGAAATAGGCCATGCTTCTTGCTAAAATGTTTGTTTTTTATTACAATTTATTTATTACTATTTTATCTTTCATTATGTATTAATATTTTGAGGTGTGTCTTTTCTGTAATTTATATAATTCAGGGCTCATTTGTAAAATAAACCTTGGTGTCAGTATGTCTCCCTGATAAAATAACGGTTAAATATACATATTTTTTTTATTCTCCTACCTCAGATGACGATGAGTTTCGTGACATCCTTCTCCCCCAAAATAATGTTAAACTGTCTGCGACACACAAAACATTTTTGTTCAGGCCTAATTACATTGGATAATTAAAGTTGAAAATGGATTCCTTTCAGATAGGGAAAACCCCTGGCCTTGATGGCATTCAAATAGATATATCAAACTTTTTATGAACCATTTTAAGATCCATTATCATCATCATCATCATGATTTAATTACTCTTATATAAATGTCAAACTGCCGGACAAACAAAAAGAGGGGCGGATCTCTCTCCAACTGAAGCAGGAGCCAGGGGTGGCAGTACAAAAACCCAGTATCTTAAAAAAAAATTGAATACCCCTCACACTTCAATGTTGGGATGCTAAAATATTGGCAAACTGTATTGCTCACAGAATTAAAAAGATTGGGATGAAACATTTCACGTGTAATCAGACAGGATTCTTAAAAGGAAGATATATTGGAGACAGACAACTACAAGAAATAATTGAAAACTATGAAAATGCAGGGAAACCAGGTATAATCTTTATAGCAGATTTTGAGAAAGCTTTCGAGACAGTACATCTAGAATCTGTTCAAAAGTGCCTGGTTTTATACATTTTTTTACTTTGGAGAATCTCTCATAATATGGGTAAAAGTCATGTACAACAATACTTTGTCAAATAAAAAAACATTACTTCTCTGACAACTTTGAATTGTCAAGAGGATGACAACCTTAATTAAAAACCAGTTGAGTCTATGGGGGCGCTATTTCATTATTGGATAAAAAACGTTCCCGTTTTAAACGCAATATTTTGTCACGAAAAGATGCTCGACTATGCATATTATTGACAGTTTTGGAAAGAAAACACTCTGAAGTTTCAGAATCTGCAAAGATATTGTCTGTGAGTGCCCCAGAACTCATTCTACAGGCGAAACCAAGATGAAACGTCAAACAGGAAATGAGCAGAATTTCTGAAGCTCTGTTTTCTAATGTCTCCTTATATGGCTGTGAATGCGACAGGAATAAGCTTAGACCTTCTGCCGTTTCCCCAAGATGTCGGCAGCATTGTGACGTATTTGTAGGCATATCATTGGAAGATTGACCATAAGAGACTACATTTTCCAAGTGTCCGCCTGGTGTCCTGCGTCGAAATTGGTGCGCAACGCCAGGTGCAAGTATTTTTCCATTTGATAGAGAGGAGAAACCAGGCTTCCACGAACGATATATCATCAAAGAGATATGTGAAAAACACCTTGAGGATTGACTCTAAACAACGTTTGCCATGTTTTCAGTCGATATTATGGAGTTAATTTGGAAAAAAGTTTGCGTTTTGAGGACTGAATTTTCGTTTTTTTTTGGTAGCCTAATGTGATGTACAAAACGGAGCTATTTCTAATACACAAAGAATCTTTTTGGAAAAACTGAGCATTTGCTATCTAACTGAGAGTCTCCTCATTGAAAACATCCGAAGTTCTTCAAAGGTAAATTATTTTATTTGAAGGCTTTTCTTGTTTTTGTTGAAATGTTGCCTGCTGGATGCTAACGCTAATGCTAACGCTAAATGCTACGCTAGCTAGCTACTGTTACACAAATGATTGTTTTCCTATGGTTGAGAAGCATATTTTGAAAATGTGAGATGACAGTGTTGTTTACAAAAGGCTAAGCTTGAGAGATGGCATATTTATTTCATTTGTGATTTTCATGAATAGTTAACGTTGCGTTATGGTAATGAGCTTGAGTCTGTATTCACGATCCCGGATCCGGGATGGGGAGATCAGAGAGGTTTTAAGGGGCAAAACATTTATGATTAGAGACAAAAGTATTAAATGTACGCTGATGATTCATGTTCGAGTCATCAATCTTCAACCTTGAAGGGCATTAATGAGGACCTGGATAATTTCTCCAGTTTCTCTGGACGAAAACCCAACGATGATAAATGCTATATTTACATAAGTATTCAGAACCTTTACTCAGTACTTACTCAGTACTTTGTTGAAGCACCTTTGGCAGCTATTACAGTCTCGAGTCTTCTTGGGTATGATGCTACAAGCTTGGCACACCTGTATTTGGGTAGTCTCTCATTCTTCTCTGCAGATCCTCTCAAACTCTGTCAGGTTGGATGGGGAGCGTTGCTGCACAGCTATTCTCAGGTCTCTCCAGAGATGTTCAAGTCTGGGCTATGGCTGGGCCACTTGAGGACATTCAGAGACTTGTCCCGAAGCCACTCCTGCATTGTCTTGGCTGTGTGCTTAGGGTTGTTGTCCTGTCGGAAGGTGAACCTTCACCCTATATATCTCTTTGTACTTTGCTCCGTTCATATTTGCCTCAATCCTGACTAGTCTCCCAGTCCCTGCCGTTGAAAAACATCCCAACATCATGATGCTGCCACCAACATGCTTCACCGTAGGGAAGGTGCAAGGCTTCCTCCAGACGTGACGCAATGCTGTGTCGGAGCTCTACGAACAATTCCTTCGACCTCATGGCTTGGTATTTGCTCTGACATGCACTGTCAACTGCGGGACCTTATAGACAGGTGTGTGCCTTTCCAGATCATGTCAAATCAATTGAATTTACCACAGGTGGACTCCAAATCAAGTTGTAGAAACATCTCAAGGATGATCAATGGAAACAGGATGCACCTGAGTTCAATTTCGAAACTCATAGCAAAGGGTCTGATTACTTATGTAAATAAAATAGTTTCTAAAAACCTGTTTTCACTTTGTCATTATGGGGTATTGTGTGTAGATTGAGTAGTATTTTTATTTATTTAATCCATTTTAGAATAAGGTTGTAACGTAACAAAATGTGGAAGGGAAGAGATCTGAATACTTTGCGAATGCACTGTATATCAACAATCACACCAAGAGTCTAATTAAATCTGTCTTTTAAATCTGCAACGAACCGTGTGTGATTCGGGCAGACACACACCACACAGCTAGTGGGTAGGGTTAAGCTGCATTTATATTGGTATGACCTGGGCCAATTAAGTACCATCAATTATCTGTGAATTAGAGTTTGGAGCAGTGTGCCCATAAGTCAAATGCATTTTTGTCCAATTCCCCGAATCTGAATTCCTTGTCGAACTGACATGCTATCATGGTACATTTGCTTGCGCCATTGGGGACCACTGACGACACCGCTGAAAATAAGCTTGGATAAAGAGAGCAGCCCATGAGGAGGACAGGGAGGGGGAGGAGAAGTAGGAGGAGGAGGAGAGCAGGAGGCAGTGCCAGGAAGGGGGGGGGGGGAACCAAGGCAGTGCCAGGACAGTGAACTTAAAAGTGAATTCACTTGGCTGTCTGGTTAAACAATAAATCAGGTCTACAGAGCTACAGTGCCTTGCGAAAGTATTCGGCCCCCTTGAACTTTGTGACCTTTTGCCACATTTCAGGCTTCAAACATAAAGATATAAAACTGTATTTTTTTGTGAAGAATCAACAACAAGTGGGACACAATCATGAAGTGGAATGACATTTATTGGATATTTCAAACTTTTTTAACAAATGAAAAACTGAAAAATTGGGCGTGCAAAATTATTCAGCCCCTTTACTTTCAGTGCAGCAAACTCTCTCCAGAAGTTCAGTGAGGATCTCTGAATGATCCAATGTTGACCTAAATGACTAATGATGATAAATACAATCCACCTGTGTGTAATCAAGTCTCCGTATAAATGCACCTGCACTGTGATAGTCTCAGAGGTCCGTTAAAAGCGCAGAGAGCATCATGAAGAACAAGGAACACACCAGGCAGGTCCGAGATACTGTTGTGAAGAAGTTTAAAGCCGGATTTGGATACAAAAAGATTTCCCAAGCTTTAAACATCCCAAGGAGCACTGTGCAAGCGATAATATTGAAATGGAAGGAGTATCAGACCACTGCAAATCTAGCAAGACCTGGCCGTCCCTCTAAACTTTCAGCTCATACAAGGAGAAGACTGATCAGAGATGCAGCCAAGAGGCCCATGATCACTCTGGATGAACTGCAGAGATCTACAGCTGAGGTGGGAGACTCTGTCCATAGGACAACAATCAGTCGTATATTGCACAAATCTGGCCTTTATGGAAGAGTGGCAAGAAGAAAGCCATTTCTTAAAGATATCCATAAAAAGTGTTGTTTAAAGTTTGCCACAAGCCACCTGGGAGACACACCAAACATGTGGAAGAAGGTGCTCTGGTCAGATGAAACCAAAATTGAACTTTTTGGCAACAATGCAAAACGTTATGTTTGGCGTAAAAGCAACACAGCTCATCACCCTGAACACACCATCCCCACTGTCAAACATGGTGGTGGCAGCATCATGGTTTGGGCCTGCTTTTCTTCAGCAGGGACAGGGAAGATGGTTAACATTTATGGGAAGATGGATGGAGCCAAATACAGGACTATTCTGGAAGAAAACCTGATGGAGTCTGCAAAAAAATTGGGCGTGCAAAATTATTCAGCCCCCTTAAGTTAATACTTTGTAGCTCCACCTTTTGCTGCGATTACAGCTGTAAGTCGCTTGGGGTATGTCTCTATCAGTTTTGCACATTGAGAGACTGAAATTTTTTCCCATTCCTCCTTGCAAAACAACTCGAGCTCAGTGAGGTTGGATGGAGAGCATTTGTGAACAGCAGTTTTCAGTTCTTTCCACAGATTCTCGATTGGATTCAGGTCTGGACTTTGACTTGGCCATTCTAACACCTGGATATGTTTATTTTTGAACCATTCCATTGTAGATTTTGCTTTATGTTTTGGATCATTGTCTTGTTGGAAGACAAATCTCCGTCCCAGTCTCAGGTCTTTTGCAGACTCCGTCAGGTTTTCTTCCAGAATGGTCCTGTATTTGGCTCCATCCATCTTCCCATCAATTTTAACCATCTTCCCTGTCCCTGCTGAAGAAAAGCAGGCCCAAACCATGATGCTGCCACCACGTTTGACAGTGGGGATGGTGTGTTCAGCTGTGTTGCTTTTACGCCAAACATAACGTTTTGCATTGTTGCCAAAAAGTTCAATTTTGGTTTCATCTGACCAGAGCACCTTCTTCCACATGTTTGGTGTGTCTCCCAGGTGGCTTGTGGCAAACTTTAAACAACACTTTTTATGGATATCTTTAAGAAATGGCTTTCTTCTTGCCACTCTTCCATAAAGGCCAGATTTGTGCAATATACGACTGATTGTTGTCCTATGGACAGAGTCTCCCACCTCAGCTGTAGATCTCTGCAGTTCATCCAGAGTGATCATGGGCCTCTTGGCTGCATCTCTGATCAGTCTTCTCCTTGTATGAGCTGAAAGTTTAGAGGGACGGCCAGGTCTTGCTAGATTTGCAGTGGTCTGATACTCCTTCCATTTCAATATTATCGCTTGCACAGTGCTCCTTGGGATGTTTAAAGCTTGGGAAATCTTTTTGTATCCAAATCCGGCTTTAAACTTCTTCACAACAGTATCTCGGACCTGCCTGGTGTGTTCCTTGTTCTTCATGATGCTCTCTGCGCTTTTAACGGACCTCTGAGACTATCACAGTGCAGGTACATTTATACGGAGACTTGATTACACACAGGTGGATTGTATTTATCATCATTAGTCATTTAGGTCAACATTGGATCATTCAGATATCCTCACTGAACTTCTGGAGAGAGTTTGCTGCACTGAAAGTAAAGGGGCTGAATAATTTTGCACGCCCAATTTTTCAGTTTTTGATTTGTTAAAACATTTCGAAATATCCAATAAATGTCATTCCACTTCATGATTGTGTCCCACTTGTTGTTGATTCTTCAAAAAAATACAGTTTTATATCTTTATGTTTTAAGCCTGAAATGTGGCAAAAGGTCGCAAAGTTCAAGGGGGCCGAATACTTTCGCAAGGCACTGTACTTGCCTAAGCCTCCCCTCCACCCAAATCCAGACAGCAGATGTTCTGAAAGAGCTGCAAAACCTGGACCCCTACAAATCAGCTGGGCTAGACAATCTGGACACTCTGTCTAAAATGATCCTCCGCCATTGTTGCAACCCCTATTACCAGTCTGTTCAACCTCTCTATCGTATTGTCTAAGATCCCTAAAGACTGGAAAGCTGCCGCGGTCATCCCCCTCTTCAAAGGAGGTGACACTCTAGACCCAAACTGTTATAGACCTATATCCATCCTGCCTGCCTTTTTAAAGACTTCGAAAGCCAAGTTAATAGATCACTGACCATTTCGAATCCCACCGTACCTTCTCTGCTGTGCAATCCGGTTTCCGAGCTGGTCACCGTTGCACATCAACCACGCTCAAGGTGCTAAAGGATATCATAACCGCTATCAATAAAAACAGTACTGTGCATCAGTCTTCATCTACCTGGCCAAGGCTTTCAACTCTATCTATCACCGTATTCTTATCGGCAGACTCAATAGCCTTGGTTTCTCAAAAGACTGCCTCGTCTGGGTTCACCAACTACTTCTCAGACAGAGTTCAGTGTGTCAAATCGGAGGGCTTGCTGTCCGGACCTCTGGCAGTCTATGGGGGTACCACAGGGTTCAATTCTGGGGCCAACACCTTTCTCTGTATATATCAATGATGTTGCTCTTGCTGCAGGTCCTGGAGTGGCCTAGCCAGTCTCCAGATCTCAACCCCATAGAAAATCTTTGGAGGGAGTTGAAAGTCCGTGTTGCCCTGATCCACCTCCACACAGATGACACCATTCTGTATACATCTGTCCGTTCTTTGGACACTTAACTAACCTCCAAACAAGCTTTTTTTAACATTACGGAAAAAGCCTAACATTGCAATAATCTGAGACGGCGCTCAGACGTAACAATATTTATCCGCTATGTTGGAGTCAACAGAAATACAAAATTACAACATAAATATTCCCTTACCTTTGATGATCTTCCATCAGAATGTAGTGCAAGTAGTCCTAGTTCAACAATAAATAGTTTTGTTTCATAATGTTCAATTCTAGTGTCCAAGTAGCAGCATTTGCTACCACTTTCAGCTCAAATGCCCAAAAAATGACTTCAGGACCAGGATAACTTTGCATCAAAACTTCCAAATTACATATTACAGGTCGACGAAACTGGTCAAACTAAGTGCAGAATCAATCTTCAGGATGTTATAATCATACAGATCGAATAGCATTCCAACCGGACCATTCATGTTCATCTGGGGCTGATTGGAACAGCCGAAGCACTCGAACGCAAACGCGTCTCAAGCACATGGAAATATTTTTCGACACTTACTACTTTCCTTCCCATTAGGTCAAAGTTCACAGCAAATGCTCCATTACACTTTCTACTGAATAATAACAATATGCATATATTAGCAATTTAGGACAGATTTTGATGCAGTTCATTATGGGCACGCAATTCATCCAAAAGGGAAATACTGCCCCCTGGCCCCAAGAGGTTTGAAGAGGCTCCTCTGTCCTCCACTCGTTACCTGTATTAATGGCACCTGTTTAAACTTGTTATCAGTATAAAAGACACCTGTCCACAACCTCAAACAGTCACACTCCAAACTCCACTATGGCCAAGACCAAAGAGCTGTCAAAGGACACCAGAAACAAAATTGTAGACCTGCACCAGGCTGGGAAGACTGAATCTGCAACAGGTAAGCAGCTTGGTTTGAAGAAATCAACTGTGGGAGCAAATATTAGGAAATGGAAGACATACAAGACCACTGATAATCTCCCTCGATCTGGGGCTCTACGCAAGACCTCACCCCGTGGGGTCAAAATGATCACAAGAACGGTGAGCAAAAATCCCAGAACCACATGGGGACCTAGTGAATGACCTGCAGAGAGCTGGGACCAAAGTAACAAAGCCTACCATCAGTAACACACTACGCCGCCAGGGACTCAAATCCTGCAGTGCCAGACGTGTCCCCATGCTTAAGCCAGTACATGTCCAGGCCCATCTGAAGTTTGCTAGAGAGCATTTGGATGATCCAGAAGAAGATTGGGAGAATGTCATATGGTCAGATGAAACCAAAATATAACTTTTTGGTAAAAACTCAACTCGTCGTGTTTGGAGGACAAAGAATGCCGGGTTGCATCCAAAGAACACCATACCTACTGTGAAGCATGGGGGTGGAAACATCATGCTTTGGGGCTGTTTTTCTGCAAAGGGACCAGGACGACTGATCCGTGTAAAGGAAAGAATGAATGGGGCCATGTATCGTGAGATTTTGAGTGAAAACCTCCTTCCATCAGCAAGGGCATTGAATATGAAATGTGGCTGGGTCTTTCAGCATGACAATGATCCCAAATACACCGCCCAGGCAACGAAGGAGTGGCTTCGTAAGAAGCATTTCAAGGTCCTGGAGTGGCCTAGCCAGTCTCCAGATCTCAACCCCATAGAAAATCTTTGGAGGGAGTTGAAAGTCCGTGTTGCCCAGCAACAGCGCCAAATCATCACTGCTCTAGAGGAGATCTGCATGGAGGAATGGGCCAAAATACCAGCAACAGTGTGTGAAAACCTTGTGAATTACAGAAAACATTTGACCTCTGTCATTGCCAACAAAGGGTATATAACAAAGTATTGAGATAATCTTTTGTTATTGACTCAATACTTATTTTCCACCATCATTTGCAAATAAATTCATTAAAAATCCTACAATGTGATTTTCTGGATTTTTTTTCTTCTCATTTTGTCTGTCATAGTTGAAGTGTACCTACGATGAAAATTACAGGCCTCTCTCATCTTTTTAAGTGGGAGATCTTGCACAATTGGTGGCTGACTAAATACTTTTTTGCCCCACTGTAAATGGACATTTTGGATATATCGACGGAATAAAATCGAACAAGGACCATTTGTGATGTTTATGGGACATATTGGAGTGCCAACAAAAGAAGCTCGTCAAAGGCATGAATTATATTTTTATTTCTGCGTTTTATGCCGCGCCTGCAGGGTTGACATATGCTTTTATCTCTTTGTTTACGGAGGTGCTATCCTCAGATAATAGCATTGTTTGCTTTCTCCGAAAAGCCTTTTTGAAATCTGACATGTTGGCTGGATTCACAAGTGTAGCTTTAATTTGCTCTCATGCATGTGTGATTTAATGAAAGTTTAATTTTACAGTAATTTATTTGAATTTGGTGCTCTGCATTTTCCCTGGCTAGCATCCCACATATCCCAGAGAGGTTAAACGCTAGTAAAATGAAATGCATGCTTTTCAACCGTTCGCTGCCCGCACCCGCCCGACTAGTGTCACTACTCTGGACGGTTCTGACTTAGAATATGTGGACAACTACAAATACCTAGGTGTCTGGCTAGACTATAAACTCTACTTCCGGACTCATTAAACATCTCCAATCCAAAATAAAATCTAGAATCGGCTTCCTATTTTGCAACAAAGCCTCCTTCACTCATGCCGCCAAACATACCTTCGTAAAACTGACTATCCTACGGATCCTCGACTTCGGCGATGTCATTTACAAAATAGCTTCCAATACACTACTCAGCAAACTGGATGCAGTCTATCACAGTGCCATCTGTTTTGTTACTAAAGTCCCTTATACCACCCACCACTGCGACCTGTATGCGCTAGTCGGCTGTCCCTTGCTACATATTCGTAGCCAGACCCACTGGCTCCAGGTCATGTATAAGTCTATGCTAGGTAAAGCTCTGCCTTATCTCAGCTCACTGGTCACGATAACAACACGCGCTTCATAGCACGCGCTTCAGCAAGTATATCTCATTGGTCATCCCCATATTGTTTTTTACCTTTCTACTCTTTTGCACACCAGTATTTCTACTTGCACATCATCCTCTGCTCATCTATCACTCCAGTGTTAATTTGCTCAATTGTAATTACTCCGCTTCTATGGCCTATTTATTGCCTTACCTCATGCCATTTGCACACACAGTATATAGACTTTCTTTTAATTTCTATTGTGTAATTGACTGCACGCTTATTTATTCCATGTGTAACTCGTGTTGTTTGTGTCGCACTGCTTTGCTTTATCTTGGCCAGATTGCAGTTGTAAATCAGAACTTGTTCTCAACTAGCCTACCTGGTTAAACAACGGTGAAATAAAATAAAATAAACACTTTAAAATTCCCCGAGCGGCACCAGAACATCTAACTGTAATTAGTTTAATTGTTCAGTGATGTGCATTAAAACAAAAAGTGGATTTATTTAATTTGGTGGAGACTCGAGGAACCTCAAGGGTTAACCAACCCTGCGAATAGATTTGGTAAATCACGTCAGAAGCTTGTGTAGTAGAGTTTTGAAAACAAAAGGGAATAGTGAAGATCTCCGGGACTTTAAATGAGGACCAGCCGACCTTTTTAACTAGCTCATCAGTATGTTTTTTAAACATTAAATACTTGTCAATCCAAATGCCCAGATATATATAGGCTGGAACCCAATCAATGGGATAACCATTCAGTAAATAAATATGTAGTCTTATCTGAAAAATGTTTGCAGGAATTAGAGAACATATACTCAGTCTAGTCCACATTATACAGCTTTTGTAAGGAAACAAAGTCAGAATGCAGCTCTAACAATGCCTGGTCTACATTTGGGGCAATGGCATACATAACAGTATCGTCTGCATACAGATGAATATTACAAGAGATAGACCAATATTTTTGTAAATGGTAAAGAGAACAGGTCCCAATATTGACCTCTGGGGTAAACCTTTCAAAAATATCCAGGAAACTAGACTTAACACCATCAGAAATCAGTGTCCTGTGACAGATATTCTCAAAAAAATTGCAAGAAGCCTGATCCAGGCCTATTTAATTCAACTTTTGAATGTGAATGTGATGGTCAAGTGTCAAAGGCCTTGGAAAGGTCTATAAATAAGGCAGCACAATGATTTTTATGATAAGCAATTTAACACATCTAAAACAATAGTAGCAGCTGAAACAGTGCTATGTAAAACCGGTAGGGCTGTCCAACAAAAATAATAATCTTTGACGACAAAGTCTGTTCTTTCTTTCCAATTGAAATGTTTAAATGTTTTTTTTTCCATATATTGACACATCCTATATGTTTTAATCAAATCAATTATATTCACTGAGCTTGTTTGATGCTAAAGCACATGTTTTGATTAAATAATTAAGATACACAAATGACTAGAGGGAGTCCGACCAGCAATTGATTAGATTGTGCCGGGCTGTGCTCAGACTTGCTGGGCTGTTAAAAAAGACAGCGAGTGACTGTGACTAGCACCAGTTGTCTTTCTCCTCCCTGCTGCAGCGACCACCACAGAACATCAACAGTATTAAATCGCTCTCTTCGTGTTGCTGAAGCTGCAACATAATTACGGCCATTTCTGCCTGAAAAGTTAACAAAATACTTCATTTGTTTAGGAAAAACATTCCCTATTCCCTCAACCCTTGCTCGCTTTACATGACACACGTATGCATCGCATGCACGTGACAAAATACCTATTCGAACGGGACAGGTATTACTAGAGAACGTTGGTTCTGTAATTCTTACTCTAGAATGTCCATTATTCCATAGGACGAGTCGGACAGGATTAGTTTTTTCCAAACTGCCCCTTGTAATTTTGATTTTTTTCCCCAATAAATTGACAGTTGTCATGACGTTGGCCTGATGGGGGGGATGTTTATGACCACCATAAATATCTTTCACCTTTTCTCTCTCCCTACTCTACAGTGTGACTCTTGGAATGTCCTTTGTTAACATAGTCTTATAACATCAAAAGGGTGGGGAAAGTAACCATATTTCGGTAATCCAACCAGCTAAAAATATGCATTGGTATTTAAAGAATATGATGCCAGATCAGTTGTCATGAGACATTATTAATTAATGATAGGATGACAAACTGTATCTTGGAAAGTCTACACATTATACTTATCAGATTCACATGTAATTGTTGTGCAATTTAAATGTTTAAATATTAAACTATTTGTGAAAAGATGAAATGTAATTTAGCTTCTTAATAAGAGAACGGTTTGTCATAGAGTAAACTCTGCCAACTCAGTGGCTCCGCCCATGTGAACAGACAGTGGTTGTAAACTATGAAACACGGCCCTCTCTCCCAATCCTATACAAGCCCGTTGACGAAAATGTAACTTCCTGTTCCAAGGACTGGCAGTCCCCACGTTGAAAGGACAAAGACCACCTACAGAACTAAGCCAACATCAGCAAGAACCTAACGCAACTGGCATCGAATTTCAATGTGAAGGTGATGACCTACACGCCGGAAGGATGAATTAACTATACCAGCCAGAATATAGCATGAGCTTTAAGTATGGCAACTTGGTGTGAACTTTGAACTCTTATTTACTAAAGAAGCGCTACCTCCTCCGCCCGCTAAACGTGGGCTAGGAGAGGACGGACGGAGTATCCATTCTACCATGCTCCAGTTCACCACAAGACAGTCTACAGAGGACCAGAGATCCATGCTGGACTCCCGGCCTCCCATCTTCGACCAACAGATCGAAGCGCAGCTCAGAGTAAATATTAATTGCATTTTCCTTTTCCAAATGGGAGGTTATTTAGAATGCATAAGATACTGTATTTATGATAGGGTAGCTGCCTACGGCCCAATAGACATAGCTTCTCCCTTTATTCCTCAGTCTTCCCGCTCTTTCATTCAAACCCAACCCCCTTTTCTTTGTGTAACCAGCCGTCATGTCGGCTCGTCCACCAGGGACGTTTTCTTTATGACATAATTTGTAATCAATGTATGATCCATTCTGTGTAGATGTAATTCTGTGATTATTTAGTAAATAAATAACCCAATTTTGTATTGCTGATTCAACTTGTTAGCCAGGGTTCGTGAAGATAACCAAGAATTTACAACTTTCAGATGAGACTAAACAAGGTGACGATTAAATATTGACTGCTATTGATGTAAAATATTACTAGGTCTTTAAGAGTTTATTCGGAAGATAACAGCTCTATAAATATTATTTTGTGGTGCCCCAACTTTCTAGTTAATTACATTCACCTGATTAGCTTAATCAGGTAATATGAATTACAGAGAAATTATTTTTATAGAATAGCATGTCATATCACTTAATCCGGCATAGCCAAAGACACGACACAGTTATGACTCAAGCCTGGAAGTTTTTATTCTAGGCGTGAAGATACAGTATTGATGGGGCAAAACTGATAACTCTAGCTTGGTTCCCAAGTTTCTAAACCATACTTCCTATGATCATAATCATTAGGATATTTTAGAGATCCGCAGTATGTTCTAAATGACTCCCAGCCTTCAGACGTGAACTAAACAGTGCAATTGCACTTGAGATGCATTTTAAGGCTATGGATGAGAAAGTTAACCTATCATTTCCAAACATTTAGGTCAGTTGTATGCTGCTGCTTTGCAATCTATTAACAGCAAGGGTTGCATTAAATAGGCTCAATATTTTTTACTGATGCATTTGGTAATATTCAATTCATACGCACAAAACATGTGAAAGTTGATAGGCTACATGTAGGCTATTTAAACATAGATTATGCGCAGCACTTAGTTCAATTGATCAAATCAGTTATTGTTTTCTTGCGCTAAATGCGAGCAACACCTGTCAAACTCAGGCAGTTCTCTCAAAACACAAGGATGTCAATTCCCAGGGGACTAACATTATCAGAGGACATTGGAGTTCGCCAGAAAACGGTAGGTTATTTTTGCTGTTGTTACTCTTCTGCCATGTAAAAATTACTGCCAAATTACTGCCATGGGACAAAAATTACAGGTGTGACCTACAGCCGGACGTTGAAAATATGTCTAAGAGGTATTTTCGACGTTGAAGTTACATTCAAATTAGGATCTGAATGAAAAGGTGAAAAAGTATTTTCTGTATGTTTAAATTATTTATTTTCCAGGATGCTGAAAAAGCATCTTTTCCGGACGTTGAATAAAACTGATTTTCGGGACAATGAAATCAGGTTCATTTTCTGTTCTGATAAACAGTTGAAAATACTTATTTCCCTGATATTGAAAATACTTATTTTACAGATGTTATAAGCAGGCTCATTATTGGTTCTGAATGAAAGTTGAAAATATGTAATTTATAGACGTCTATGTTTGGGCCATTGCATTGGCTTTATTAGTCTGGATTCCAGTGAATAATCAATTTGGCTATTTAAGCTCTGAATATTAGCTACACAACTTTATCAGGAGTTATCGCTTGCATATTGGCAATGTGTTTACTCAGCGGCAATGCAGAAGTATTTTATTTTTCGCTATGAAACCACTGATCATGTCAATGGGGTAAAAACTCCTGGACAACAGTTGATTGTCCATTTTACTTTAACCTGTCCTGTTTTTAGGATATGTTGCTTTGTTAACATGACAGCTAATGTTTTTTATTTGATTGAACGGCGTTGAGGTTAGGCTACATAATTGGAGAATCCTGCATTATGTAAAATGTGTCTCTCATTACATTGTCATACAATTTATCTCCAGCCTGAAGGCTTCAGAAAAGGCCACATTCTTTCTACCATATCCTATATCGGCTACAGAATTTATGTTAGGTCATTTTTTCCACTGAATGTTGCGTCTCTACAACAGCAACCTGGAGAGGAGTGCTGGGAATGGACATGCAAAATATTTACGCCCCTGCCTTTGACAAAGTGTGCACTGCTTGTCAAAGGGCGGCATCAGCGCTCACCTAAAAAGCCCATATGCCACTGGTTGAGAGAAATGGTCATTGTTTTTCGGCAGAATTATGAGAGGTTTTATGTGTTGTTGGAGGTACGTAATGGTCAGTTTAGCTCAGGAAATGCCACCCTCGTCAATCTGCCGCCACAGGCAGCCGCCTAATCCTGCCAAATGAGCGGGCAGGCAGTGCCTATAGCATAATCACATCAATGAATTGGTTATAAACTCTGAACACCGTAACATGTTTTTTAATTTTATTTCACCTTTATTTAACCAGGTAGGCCAGTTGAGAACAAGTTCTCATTTACAACTGCAACCTGGCCAAGATAAAGCAAAGCAGTTTGACAAAAACAACAGAGTTACACATGGGATAAACAACGTACAGTCAATAACGCAACAGAAAAATCTATGTACAGTGTGTGGAAATGTAGAAGAGTAGGGAGGTAAGGCAAAAAATAGGCCATAGAGGCAAAATAATAACAATTTAGCATTGACACTGGAGTGATAGATGTACAGATGATGATGTGCAAGTAGAAATACTGGGGTGCAAAAGAGCAAGAGGATAAGTAACAATATGGGGATGAGGTAGTTGGGTGTGCTATTCACAGATTGGCTGTGTACAGTAAGCTGCTCTGACAGCTGATGCTTAAAAAGTTAGTGAGGGAGATAAGTCTCCAGCTTCAATGATTTTTGCAATTAGTTCCAGTCATTGACAGCAGAGAACTGGAAGGAAAGGCGACCAAAGGGAAGTGTTGGCTTTGGGGATGACCAGTGAAATAAACCTGCTGGAGCACGTGTTATGGGTGGGTGTTGCTATGGTGACCAGTGCGCTGAGATAAGGCAGGGCTTTACCTAGCCAAGAATTATAGATGACCTGGAGCCAGTGGGTTTGGCGACAAATATGTTGGGAGGGCCAGCCAACAAGAGCATATAGGTCGCAGTGGTGGGCAGTACATGGGGCTTTGGTGACAAAACAGATGGCACTGTGATAGACTACAGACAGTTTTCTAACTAGTGTGTTGGAGGCTATTTTGTAAATGACATCGCCGAAGTCAAGAATCGGTATGATAGTCAGTTTTACGAGTGTATGTTTGGCAGCATGAGTGAAGGAGCCTGTGTTGCGTCACATCGCTGACGTGGTCTTCCTGTCTGGGTTGGCGCCCCCCCTTGGGTTGTGCCGTGGCGGAGATATTTGTGGGCTATACTCGGCCATGTCTCAGGATGGTAAGTTGGAGGTTGAAGATATCCCTCTAGCGGTGTGGGGGCTGTGCTTTGGCAAAGTGGGTGGGGTTATAGCCTGCCTGTCTAGCCCTGTCCGGGTGTATCATCGAATGGGGCCACAGTGCCTCCTGACCCCTCTGGTCTCAGCCTCCAGTATTTATGCTGCAGTAGTTTGTGTCGGGGGGCTAGGGTCAGTCTGTTATATCTGGAGTATTTCTCTTGTCTTATCCGGTGTCCTGTGTGAATTTAAGTATGCTCTCTAATTCTCTCTCTCTTTCTTTATTTTTCTCTTGGAGGACCTGAGCCCTAGGACCATGCCTCAGGACAACCTGGTATGATGACTCCTTGCTGTCCCCAGTCCACCTGGCCGTGCTGCTGCTCCAGTTTCAACTGTTCTGCCTGCGGCTATGGAACCCTGACCTGTTCACCGGACGTGCTACCTGTCCCAGACCTGCTGATTTCAACTCTCTAGAGACAGCAGGAGTGGTAGAGATGCTCTGAATGGTCGTCTATGAAAAGCCAACTGACATTTACTCCTGAAGTGCTGACTTGTTGCACCCATGACAACTACTGTGATTATTATTATTTGACCATGCTGGTCATTTATGAACATTTGAACATATTGGCCATGTTCTGTTATAATCTCCACCCAGCATAGCCAGAAGAGGACTGACCACTCCTCATAGCCTGGTTCCTCTCTAGGTTTCTTCCTAGGTTCTGGCCTTTCTAAGGAGTTTTTCCTAGCCACCATGCTTCTACACCTGCATTGCTTGCTGTTTGGGGTTTAAGGCTGGGTTTCTGTACAGCACCTTGATATATCAGCTGATGTAAGAAGGGCTATATAAATCAATTTGATAAATATGAAAACAGAATATTTACAATATTTACGTAAGTATTCAGACACTACGCTAGGAGAATCGAAATTAAGCTCAGGTGCATCCTGTTTCCATTGATTAACCTTGATGTTTCTACAACATGATTTGAGTCCACTTGTGGTAAATTCACTTGATTGGACATGATTTGGAAAGGCACACAACTGTCTATATAACGTCCCACATTTGTCAGTGCATGTCAGAGCAAAAACCAAGCCATGAGGTCGAAGGAATTGTCCGTAGTACTTGAGACAGCATTGTGTCGAGGCACAGATCTGGGGAAGGGTACCAAAACATTTCTGCAGCATTAAAAAGGTACATAATAACACAGTGGCCTCCGTCATTCTTAAATGGAAGAAGTTTCAAACATTCCTAGAGCTGGGCACCCGGCCAAACTGAGCAATCGGGGGAGAAAGGCATTGGTAAGGGAAGTGACCAAGAACCCGATAGTCACTCTGACAGAGCTCCAGAGTTCCTCTGTGGAGATGGGAGAACCTTTCATAAGGACAACCATATGTGCTGCACTCCACCAATCAGGCCTCTATGGTAGAGTAGCCAGACGGAAGCCACTCCCCAGTAAAAGGCACATGACAGCCCGCTTGGAGTTTGCCTAAATGCACCTAAAGGACTGACCATGAGAAACTAGATTCTCTGGTCTGATGAAACCAAGATTTAACTCTTTGGCCTGAATGCCAAGTGTCACGTCTGGGTTAAACCTGGCACCATCCCTACGGTGAAGCATGGTGGTGGCAGCATGCTGTGGGGATGTTTTTCAGCGGCAGGGACTAGGAGACTAGTCAGGATCGAGGGAAAGATGTACAGAGATCCTTGATGAAAACCTGCTCCAGAGCACTCAGGACCTCAGACTGGGGAGAAGGTTCACCTTACAACAGCACAACGACCCTAAGCACACAGCCAAGACAACGCAGGAGTGGCTGAATGTTCTTGAGTGGCCCAGCCAGAGCCCACCACTTGAAACCGATCAAACATCTCTGGAGAGTAGAGGTCACCCGATTATGATTTTTCAACGCCGATACCGATTATTGGAGGACCAAAAAAGCAGATACCGATTAAAATCGGCCAATTTTTATTTATTTATTTGTAATAATGACAATTACAACAATACTGAATGAACACTTATTTGAACTTAATATCATACATCAATGAAATCAATTTAGCCTCAAATAAATAATGAAACATGTTCAATTTGGTTTAAATAATGCAAAAACAAAGTGTTGGAGAAGAAAGTAAAAGTGCAATTTGTGCTATGCAAGAAAGCTTACGTTTCAGTTCCTTGCTCAGAACATGAGAACATATGAAAGCTGGTGGTTCCTTTTAACATGTGTCCTCAATATTCCCAGCTAAGAAGTTCTAGGTTGTAGTTACTATAGGAATTATAGGACTATTTCCCTCTATACCATTTGTATTCCATTAACCTTTGATTATTGGATGTTCTTATAGGCACTTTAGAATTGCCAGTGTAACAGTAGAGCTTCCATCCCTCTCCTCGCTCCTCCCTGGGCTCGAACCAGCAACACAACGACAACATCCACCATCGAAGCAGTGTTACCCATGCAGAGCAAGGGGAACAACTACTAGAAGGCTCGGAGCGATTGACGTTTGAAACGCTATTAGCGCGCGCTAACTAACTAGCCATTTCACTTCGGTTATACCAGCCTCATCTCGGGAGTTGATAGGCTTGAAGTCATAAACAGCGCAGTGCTTGACGCACAACGAAGAGCTGCTGGCAAAACGCACGAAAGTGCTGCTTGAATGAATGTTTATGCGCCTGCTTCTGCCTACCATCGCTCAGTCAGATACTTAGATACTTTTATGCTTGTATGCTCAGTCAGATTATATGCAACGCAGGACACTCTAGATAATATCAACCATGTGTAGTTAACTAGTGATTATGATTGATTGATTTTTATAAGATAAGTTTAATGCTAGCTAGCAACTTACCTTGGCTTACTGCATTCGCGTAACACTCCTTGTGGAGTGCAACGAGAGGCAGGTCGTTATAGCGTTGGACTAGTTAACTGTAAGGTTGCAAGATTGGATCCCCCAAGCTGACAAGGTGAAAATCTGTCGTTCTGCCCCTGAACAAGGCAGTTACCCCAGCGTTCCTAGGTCGTCATTGAAAATAAGAATGTGTTCTTAACTGACTTGCCTAGTTAAATGAAGGTATATAAAAAAAAAGGCAAAAAAAAAAATACAGATTTCCGATTGTTATGAAAACTTGAAATCGTCCCTAATTAATCAGCCATACCGATTAATCGGTCGACTTCTACTGGAGAGACCTGAAAATAGCTGTGCAGTGATGCTCCCCATCCAACATTACAGAGCTTGAGAGGATCTGCATTGAAGAATGAAACTCCCCAAATACAGGTGCCAAGCTTGTAGCATCATACCCAAGATGATTCGAGTCTCTAATCACTGCCAAATGTGCTTCAACAAAGTACTGAGTAAAGGGTCTGAATACTTATGTAAATGTACCATTTCAGTTTTATTTTATACACCTGTAAAAAACTGTTTTTGCTTTATGGGATATTGTGCATAGATTGACGAGGGGACAAAACATTTAATAATGCTGTTAGTTCCTTCTCCAAGCTACAGGTATCGTCATATCGCGAAAACCCTAGTTGAAATGAAAATAAAGTATGCCAGTTTAGTGCATCATGCGCTACATTCTATTCTGAATTGACTAAAGGACTCCCTCCAGTGGAATGAGATACATTTTCAGAGACTACATTTTCAAACAGGTGGCAAGCTGAAGCAAAATGATTATTAATATCCCCACAAAATTCCATTTTGGTCTAGTATGGGACCAGAGGCTGACAAAACCTGCTGGGTAAACAAGGGGGTGGAGACTTGTTTCAAATATTTAACCACTTTCCAGAAATTAGCACCGGTCTCCGAAATACACAATTCAAGAAATATGTTGATTTTGCTTTTCTAACCAGACATCTATTTCTCAAATGTGTGAAGGACTGTCAGACATATAATCAGTCAGTCTAGCCTTAGACCAAGCTAAATGTATTTCCTGTAATTTCACAGGCAATTTATTTGTGAACTAAGGATTAGATCTCTTTTACCCTTAGCTTTTTGTACGGCACATGATTATCTGTAACAAAGTTATACAGGGAAATAAAACAATTGGGGGCCTGATCCAAGTCAGTGATAGCTGACAACCTACCAGTCACTCAACCCCAGTTAAGAGAAATGTTTCTCATAAAAATTCCCTAAATGTCTCTGTAATAATGCATAAGCGAGATGTAGGCATCTTACCATTTCTTATGCAAGCAATGGGACAATGGTCACAGAACTCAAATATCCCATTGGCTATAAACTTTTATAAACTTATAAGCATTTGTTGGGGTGAGTTGGTTTAATTATCAGCCAAGTTAGATTCAGCTCAGTACAAATATCTTTCAGTTGATCGGATTTAGCATAGTTAGACAGCAGGTCAGACAATTTACTAAGAGCATATAATGAGGCTTAGGGAGGGCAATAAATTCCCACTAGCATCAGATGGACATTATTACTAAGGCCCACATTCAGGACTAGACATCCAAATTGCTTAGATTTAAGTTGCTCTGTATGTACAGTATATGGCGACGCCCCCTTCTCTGTCAGACCTAAAAACATTGTAAGAGACGCATACATTGTCAGAGACGCATAGACTTCTTTAACCAAGGTTCAGTTATAAACAGAGTATCTGCATTGGTTTGAAATCAAACTTCTGCCATTTACGTCAACCAGCCCAATGACGCAGATGACAGATATTTCATGAGGACGTGGATTAAAACAAGAGTAAATGAGGGTTAGCTGTTGTGGGCAAGTACTGATATCCTATCATTGGCAGCAGTCATTTAGCTGTGGCGCCGTGGTATGGAAAAACCATTGTCGCCACGCCCCAAAAACATAGAACATGGAGAAATATTTCCGCTGAGGTCGATTTTGAAGATGCTGGAAGGGTCCACATTTACTTTGAAATATTCCTCTCGAAGCGCATTCCAGTTGTGAGTGCCAGAGTGAGGGAATTCCCAGAATGGAATATAAGCTGCAAAAATAGGCTAAATAAGCTGCAACACACGTTTACATTTTATATGGCCTATGTATGTTCTAATGGACGACAGCCTGAATTAATTAATGGTTGTTAAAAAGTGTACCTTCTTGATTATTTTTTTTTCTTCCAACCTGCAATGTAATTGTTCTGAACCACAAGCTGAAAATGTTTTCATTACACCCGCTACTCTACTAATGACTAGCCCAATAGGGTAAAAATGCAGATAGACAAGCCCATGCTTCAGCCTATTTATTTATAGCCATTACACTGCATCAGATGGGCTACAGTTGATAATGATTATTGCTAATAGCATACCATGCATAGGCTATATGCATGGTCCAATATGTTAAAATAATTTTTACAAACAATTTAACCAATATATTGTTTGCCTCATTTCTGGAAGTGGAAATTATATTTTAGATATCAGCATAATTGTATTTCCATTCATTTTGGAGTAGAATGCCGTTTTAATGTTCTACCCGTGGAGTCTGACTTCAGAAACCACTACTAAGAAGCGCTGTTTCAGAGACGGCCAGGGTGCCCTGATGAACAGCTATGGACCAGTCTGAAACCCCCTGGATGTGAGCCCCCTCCGTTTCAACTCCAAACTACCTCTATTGTAGCTTTCCCCCTGGGGCTGAATGCTCAAGCCATGAATGAACTACCCTGCCTGCCATGATTGTCTATTGACCCATTTGTCTTGTTTTCCAAAATTGCATGTCTTTTTTCCACGCTTAAAGCGATTTGAGAGTTTAAAAAAAGTGCTATAAAAGTTAAACTCTTAACACTACAATGGCTTCAGTATATATATTTTTTAGCCTTCACCACCTCCCATTGACCCTCGTTTGGTTCCAAAGAAAATAGCCTCTCATGACTGTGGCATTCATGATTCACATACCTCAGGACCACGAGATTTATGGAGTTATAGTCTACATGGCTCTAAGGAGGAGGCACCATTCAGACGTCATCAATAAGGGATAAACCAATGACTATTAGCTCACACACAAAGATGGTGATTATCCAAATATGCAGCATTATTATGTCTAGGAAATTGTTATTTTTCCGATAACACTAATTCAGCGATACAATCTGGAGACAGCCAGTGGATAAACTGCTCAAGAATTACAACAAAAAACGAATCTTTAGGAATGTTATTGACATGATGCCATTAAGTTGTTCCTGTCTGTGGATTGACAAGTTCTTCTGATGCAGTTGAGCCGGACACTCCCTGACCCTGTTAAGGTTTAAAACCTGGAACAAAAAACAATATTTCACATTCCACTGAGGAATTATACAATAACCATGGATTTAGTTTAAATCCCTGGATATCCTAAAAATATGTCTGCTACGTATCCACATTTTGTCTGTGCGTGTGCCTGGACTCCCGGAATCCAAATGTGTTCCATCATACCTGGCATGAGTAAGCAGGGGGTTGGATTAACCAATACATTCAACGACCACCGCACCGGCCTCCCTCGGTCACAGGACCACAATGACTGACTACTCTCTCGTCCACCACTCACGCTGCGATTGTACAGCCAACCACTGACCCCATGCATATTAACGTTAACATACACTGGACAGTTGTTACCTCTGTGCGGGGGTGGGGGTGCATTGCTATTAGCACAATGACATGCTATCTGTTCCCATAGACTTCCAGTCATTGAGCCAACAACCATCCATTTAAAAGCTTAGTCTAGGCACAGCTATTTTCAGGTCTCTCTAGAGATGTTCGATCGGGTTCAAGTCCGGGCTCTGGCTGAGCCACTCAAGGACATTCAGAGACTTGCCCCGAAGCCACTCCTGCGTGGTCTTCGCTTTGTGATTAGGGTTGTTGTCATGTTGAAAAGTGAACCTTCGCTCCAGTCGGAGGTCCTGAGCGCTCTTGGTGCAGTCTCAAAAACCATCAATCACTATGATGAAACTGGCTATCATGAGGGACACCACAGGAAAGGAAGACCCAGAGTTACCTCTGATACAGAGGATAAGTTCATTAGAGTTACCAGCCTCAGAAATCAGCAAATATCAGACACATTTTAACATCAACTGTTCAGAGGAGAAGCGTGAATCAGGCCTTAATAGCTGAATTGCTGCAAAGAAACCACTACTAAAGGAAACCAATAAGAAAAAGATACTTGCTTGGGCCAAGAAACATGAGCAATGGGCATTAGACAGGTGGAAATCTGTCCTTTGGTCTGGAGTCCAAATTTGAGATTTTTGGTTTCAACCGCTGTGTCTTTGTGAGACGCAGAGTAGGTGAACGGATGATCTCCGCATGTGTGGTTCCCACCATAAAGCATGGAGGAGGTGTTATGCTGTGGGGGTGCTTTACTGGTGACACTGTCTGATTTATTTAGAATTCAAGACACACTTAACCAGCATGCCTACCACAGCGATACGCCATCCCATCTGGTTTGCGCTTAGTGGGACTATCATTTGTTTTCCAACAGGACAATAACCCAACACACCTCCAGGCTGTGTAAGGGCCATTTGACCAAGAAGGAGAGTGATGAGCGCTGCATCAGATGACCTGGCCTCCACAATCACCCGACCTCAACCCAAATGAAATGGTTTGGGATCGCAGAGAGAAGGAAAAGCAGTCAAGTGCTCAGCATATGTGGAAACTCCTTTGAGACTGTTGGAAAAGCATTCCAGGTGACTACCTCATGAAGCTGGTTGAGAGAATGCAAAGCTGTCATCAAGGCAAAGGGTGGCTACCTTGATGAATCTAAAATATATTTTTTTATTTAACACTCGTTTGTTTACTACATGATACCCTATGTGCAATTTAATAGTTTTGATACCTTCACTATTATTCTACAGACGTAGAATTTACTATGTAGATAAAAGTAAATATAAAGAAAAACCCTTGAGTAGGTGTGTCCAAACTTTTGACTGGTACAGCAAATGGATGATTTATAAAGCCAGGCACATTTAACTATTGATTATAGACCCTTTTTATTTAGAGTTTCCTCTCTCCTCTCTTGTCTTAAACGATAAGACAAGGGCAGTTTTCTCATCTCCCCATTCTGCTGCTGCAACCGCCGCATTGTTCTCAACACCAATATACTGGTTAACTTTGCTATTAAGCACATGGTCTAAGAAAAGGCACTAATTCAACAGCGCACTATTGTGTTTCAGAACTGCGGACAGCAACCACTACGTAAAGCGGGAGGAAACGCATTTGTTACAAAATAATATAATTTTGGCATCTCGAGTGGTGCAGTGGTTTAAGGCACTGCATCCCAGTGCTTGAGGCGTCACTACAGACCCGGGTCGATCCCAGGCTGTGGGGTTTAGACGGTGTTTCCTTTGACACATTTGTATGGCTGGCTTCCGGGTTAAGCGAGCAGTGTGTTAAGAACCAGTGTGGCTTGGCAGGGTCGTGATTTTCAGAGGACACATGGCTCTCGACCTTCGCTTCTCCCGATTCCGATGGGACAAGACTAAGCAACCAAATTGGATATTACTATGTAATATAACCATTTACAATTTCAGTAGCACATATCTTAGACTGATAGAATGTGCCATCCCCACAGCCTCCACAATGTATTAGTCCACTCAGACAGGTGCGAATCAGACTGCTGTCTTGAACACAATTATATATATATTACACACACACTGTTCAAAAAAATAAAGGGAACACTTAAACAACACAATGTAATTCCAAGTCAATCACACTTCTGTGAAATCAAACTGTCCACTTAGGAAGCAACACTGATTGACAATAAATTTCACATGCTGTTGTGCAAATGAAATAGACAACAGGTGGAAATTATAGGCAATTAGCAAGACACCCCCAATAAAGGAGTGGTTCAAGGACATTACATCAAAGTTGGATCAGCCTGTAGTGTGGTTTTCCACTTTAATTTTGAGTGTGACTCCAAATCCAGACCTCCATGGGTTGATACATTTGATTTCCATTGAGCACATTCAACTATGTAAAGAGAAAAAGTATTTAATAAGAATATTTCACTCATTCAGATCTAGGATGTGTTATTTTAGTGCTCCCACAGTGAGTGAGTGAGTGAGTGAGTGAGTGAGTGAGTGAGTGAGTGTGCGTATATATATATATATATTTTTATGCTATTGCTCGACTAAAGAAATCTTGGTCGACCAACAGCCTATGGACCAAACAATCGGCCAGTCAACTAAATGGGGTCCTCCCTATTAGCTAGCTAATAAGGTATCTTACTTTACAAATTGAAGACCAAAGGTAAACGGCCCGTGAGTAGTTTTAGAATGGCCCACGACATGGTTTATGAATGAATGACAAATTAATGCAAAAAAACAACACTTTGAAACCTTTTCAGCGTGATTAGAATGAAACACTTCCTTCGTTGCGGAGGCAAAGTTTTGGCGCATTCCATGTATGAGGGGTTAAGAGGGAGCCTAAGATGATGCATCTCAATTGGTCTACCGGTTTTGGAGTGACAGGTCAGGCTCACCCAATGATCCAGTTTGTTTACATCCTAGCTAGATGTAGGTCCTGTAATTTCTGGACTTTTAAGCGCACCTGAATATAAACCGCACCCACTGAATTTAAAAAATATATGTATTTTGTACATAAATAAGCCACACATAACTCTAAGCCGCAGGTGCCTACCGGTACATTGAAACAAATGAACTTTACACAGCCTTTAAACGAAACACGGCTTGTAACAAAAATAAAAAAAATAGCAGTAAACAGTAGCCTACCAAGAAAGTCATTGGTCACCATCTTCCTCCTCCTGTGCACTGAAACCACTGAAGTCATCTCCTTCGGTGTCGGAGTTGAATAGCCTCAGAATTGCTTCATCCGATGTTGGATCGCTGCCCTCTTCAACACGCAGCAGTCCAGCCTTTCGAAACCCGTTGATGATAGTGGATTTTTTGACAATGCTCCATCCTGTCAGCAGCTCTATTTCCTTTTCCAACAGCCAGATCGATCGCCTTCAACTTGAAAGCTGCATCATATGCATTTCTCCGTGTCTTTGCCATGATGAGGGTGACAAAATGACTATCGTAATCAGAATGATGGGAAGTTTGAGCGCGCTCGATTTATGTCACATTATGTGACGGTGCTCAGTTTTTTGGCGGCATGAATCTTGTGAAAGCGGGAAAAATCCATAAATTAGCCGCGGCATTGTATAAACCGCGAGGTTCAAAGCCTGGGAAAAAAGTAGCGGCTTATAGTCCGGAAATTACGGTATGTAATATTAGACAGGATACAGTGCAATCGGATAACTTGCTAGTAACTGGTGACTGCCGGTGTGGCGGTAATAAGTTCAACGCAACAGCCCTAGTCAGTCCCAGTGGGCCACTGTGCCCTTTTTTAGCCTAAATGTAAAAGTAAAAGGAATCGAACATAGCTGTACTGGCCATCATTATAAGCTGCTAGCTGGGATATATAATTAGGATGAACCGTCATTCCAAAAATCGGTTGACCAATAGAATCATTACACCTCCCTCTAAACCCCTCATTACACCTCCCTCTAAACCCCTCATTACACCTCCCTCTAAACCCCTCATTACACCTCCCTCTAAACCCCTCATTACACCTCCCTCTAAACCCCTCATTACACCTCCCTCTAAACCCCTCATTACACCTCCCTCTAAACCCCTCATTACACCTCCCTCTAAACCCCTCATTACACCTCCCTCTAAACCCCTCATTACACCTCCCTCTAAACCCCTCATTACACCTCCCTCTAAACCCCTCATTACACCTCCCTCTAAACCCCTCATTACACCTCCCTCTAAACCCCTCATTACACCTCCCTCTAAACCCCTCATTACACCTCCCTCTAAACCCCTCATTACACCTCCCTCTAAACCCCACCTAAATGGAATGAACGTGCTAAAACTTTGCAACTGCAAAAAAAAGGCAGCGAAAGCAAAGGGCAGGGTAACGTAACCCAAAAATGTTTTGCATTAATTTACAATTCATTTGTACTTGCCTTTGCAATGCGTTTCTCACTATATCTAGGCCTACACTTTTAAGGTCGAACATTACACTGATTAGGTAATAGACTATGTCAACCTTCAAATGGTGGGGCTACCATGTGCAAAAAAATGGATTCTAACATAAACAAAAATATGCACACCATCTTTTCTGCCAAATTAGCAGCTCCACGCACCTGGTAAAAACAGGAAGCTGTGATTGGATGACCTGGACCCTGATGATGACCAGCAGCAAGGTGCTGATGATGAGGACGATGAGCTTGAGGAGCGTCTGCAGGACAGCATAGGGGAAACCATCTTTACCCCTCAGCACCTGGAGGAGTGTATCCAACAGCATGGGCAGTGTGAACTGAGAGAGGTGGGGGGAGAGAACAAGAGGTGGGGAGAGAACGAGAGGGAGATTGAGAGAAACAATTTAATTTTTTTATTTTACCTTTATTTAACTAGGCAAGTCAGTTAAGAACAAATTCTTATTTTCAATGACGGCCTAGGAACTAGTGGGTTAACTGCCTGTTCAGGGGCAGAACGACAGATTTGTCAGCTCGGGGGTTTGAACTTGCAGGTAACTAGGTTACTAGGACTAGTAACTAGGTTACTAGTCCAACGCTCTAACCACTAGGCTACCCTGGCGCCCCATTAAATGACTTATCTGTACACAGGATTCACAATGGTGTGGGAGAGGTCAGTTGTGTCGATTTTTCATTCTAGTCGACCTCCAGTTGAGAAACACTGATCAGTTAACAATGTTTTCTGGATACAAGGCCTAGCCTTGTCTGAATACTAAGCTTGAAGGCAAATCAACAGAGTGAAATCAAGCATTTAATCCAAACAGTGGCTGTTCTATGAAGTGCAAACAAATCCTCAACTAATATAACCAGATGGATCAAGATCCTTAAATATTTGGGGGCAAAAATAGACTAACGAGTTACATGATACAAACGCATCAGGGAGCCAAAGCCAAGACTCCTCTTTATATGCAAGCAGGAGCCTTATCGTTGATAAAGTGTCCGAGACGAGGGAGAGATGCCAAAACAGCTGCTCACCATCATTCCTTTTCAAGTAACCCTTTTGTAGTAAAAATGGGAGCTAGCCAGTATCATAAAAAAAAAAATCATCCAATAACTCAAATCCATTACTGGGTTTCGTAAGCGAGGGCGTGACCGTGCAGGGTGAGTAATTGTTGAAGCGATGGAGAGTGTTGCACTGTGGAGCGAGGTTACGGGCATGGCCTGCCTTAGCCGTTGTGCAATTTTGTCCAATCCCATTTTGTTGTCATTCTGATAAGGGTCATTGACGGTGTAAACATCCTGTTTTTGACCTAAATTACACTATGTTAATAAAGTATTACGTGTTTAATTGTAAGTGAGCGTTAAGCCTTCTTTTCAAAAGCTCGTATCATGTTATGATTGCACCTTGTTTCACATTGGTTGAGCGCCTACTTCCCCTCCAAAACGTACCCCTTGTGCAACAAACACCTCGTGGACACAGCAGATGGCGATGACTGTGATGCCTTGCTCCTTGCATAAAGTGGCTGCAGCCACCAGAACAACAGTCACAGCAATGGGAGTCCACACTAGAGAGAGAGAAAGAAAGGTTGAAAAAAATAAGGAAAATAGAGAATAGGATATTGCCAGGGGTCATATTCATACACACAATCATATTCTACAAAAATGTATGCATTTCCACACCACTTGATTTATGCCTTATTCTACCTCATTGCTGACTATACCAAATTCAGCCAGAATGATGCAAAACATCAGCTTGCTTCTTATTAGCGTTGCAAAGCTACCAGTAATTTACCAAATTTAACAAAATCGTCAGTCATTTTGGTAATTAACAGAAAATATGGCAATCTTTGGTCATTTATACTTGAAAAGCCATATATATATATATATATATATATATATATATATATATATATATATATATATATATATATATATATATATATATACATATACAGTGCCTTGCGAAAGTATTCGGCCCCTTGAACTTTGTGACATTTTGCCACATTTCAGGCTTCAAACATAAAGAAAGAGGTCCGTTAAAAGCGCAGAGAGCATCATGAAGAACAAGAAACACACCAGGCAGGTCCGAGATACTGTTGTGAAGAAGTTTAAAGCCGGATTTGGATACAAAAAGATTTCCCAAGCTTTAAACATCCCAAGGAGCACTGTGCAAGCGATAATATTGAAATGGAAGGAGTATCAGACCACTGCAAATCTACCAAGACCTGGCCGTCCCTCTAAACTTTCAGCTCATACAAGGAGAAGACTGATCAGAGATGCAGCCAAGAGGCCCATGATCACTCTGGTCAGATGAAACCAAAATTGAACTTTTTGGCAACAATGCAAAACGTTATGTTTGGCGTAAAAGCAACACAGCTCATCACCCTGAACACACCATCCCCACTGTCAAACATGGTGGTGGCAGCATCATGGTTTGGGCCTGCTTTTCTTCAGCAGGGACAGGGAAGATGGTTAAAATTGATGGGAAGATGGATGGAGCCAAATACAGGACCATTCTGGAAGAAAACCTGATGGAGTCTGCAAAAGACCTGAGACTGGGACGGAGATTTGTCTTCCAACAAGACAATGATCCAAAACAAAGCAAAATCTACAATGGAATGGTTCAAAAATAAACATATCCAGGTGTTAGAATGGCCAAGTCAAAGTCCAGACCTGAATCCAATCGAGAATATGTGGAAAGAACTGAAAACTGCTGTTCACAAATGCTCTCCATCCAACCTCACTGAGCTCGAGCTGTTTTGCAAGGAGGAATGGGAAAAAATTTCAGTCTCTCGATGTGCAAAACTGATAGAGACATACCCCAAGCGACTTACAGCTGTAATCGCAGCAAAAGGTGGCGCTACAAAGTATTAACTTAAGGGGGCTGAATAATTTTGCACGCCCAATTTTTCAGTTTTTGCTTTGTTAAAAAAGTTTGAAATATCCAATAAATGTCATTCCACTTCATGATTGTGTCCCACTTGTTGTTGATTCTTCACAAAAAAATACAGTTTTATATCTTTATGTTTGAAGCCTGAAATGTGGCAAAAGGTCGCAAAGTTCAAGGGGGCCGAATACTTTCGCAAGGCACTGTATATCAACATAACCTGAAAGGCCACACTAGGCAAGGAAGAAGCCACTGCTCCAAAACTGCCATAAAAAAAAGCCAGACTACAGTTTGCAACTGCACATGGTGACATAGATTGTACTTTTTGGAAAAATGTCCTCTGGTTTGATGAAACAAAAATATAACTTTTTGGCCATAATAACCATCGTTATGTTTGGAGGAAAAAGTGGGAGGCTTGCAAGCCGAAGAACACCATCCCAACCGTGAAGCATGGGGGTGGCAGCATCATGTTGTGGGGGTGCTTTGCTGCAGGAGGGACTGGTGCACTTCACAAAATAGATGGCATCATGAGGCAGGAAAATGGAGATAATGAAGCAACATCTCAAGACATCAGTCAGGAAGTTAAAGCTTGGTCGCAAATGGGTCTTCCAAATGGACAATGACCACAAGTATACTTCCAAAGTTGTGGCAAAATGGCTGAAGGAAAACAAAGTCAAGGTATTGGAGTGGCCATCACAAAGCTCTGACCTCAATCCTATAGAAAATTTGTGGGCAGAACTGAAGAAGTGTGTGCGTGCAAGGAGGCCTACAAACCTGACTCAGTTACACCAGCTCTGTCAGGAGGAATGGGCCAAAATTCACCAAACTTATTGTGGGAAGATTGTGGAAGGCTACCCGAAACGTTTGACCCAAGTTAAACAATTTAAAGGCAATGCTACCAAATACTAATTGAGTGCATGTAAACTCCTTGGGAAGTTTGGAATATAAAATAAATAACTGAAATAACTCACTACTATTATTCTGACATTTCACATTCTTAAAATAAAGTGGTGATCCTAACTGACCTAAGACAGGTAATGTTTACTAGGATTAAATGTCAGGAATTGTGAAAAATATTTTCCCTTCAGCACCTGGAGGAGCCAGAAGAGGACTGGTCACCCCACATAACCTGGTTCCTCTAGGTTTCTTCCTAGGTTTTGGCCTTTCTAGGGAGTTTTTCCTAGCCACCGTGCTTCTACACCTGCACTGCTTGCTGTATGGGGTTTTAGGCTGGGTTTCTGTACAGCACTTTGAGATATCAGCTGATGTACGAAGGGCTATATAAATACATTTGATTTGGAGGAGAGTACCCATTGACTTTTCACAACTGCCACCAGTTTCATGCAAAAACAGTAAAATATATATTTTTTAATATGTAAGTGTGTACAACAACAAAAATAAGTATTAATATTCCATGCTGAAACTCATTAAACACCAAACGGTATTCAGTAGGTTGATGGTTTATATTTAGGATTATGTTTTACAGCTTTTATAATTGTTTCATATATTTTTCATGTCCACACAGAGGGCCAGAGATGATTACAGATACCTGTAATAATCTGATGTGCCCAAAAGGGCCACTAGATGTCTTGTGAGACTACATAAAATGCTTGAAAGATACCACAATTCTGGTAGTTTATTGGTCAACTTCAAAAGTTTCCAATAATATACTCTCACTTGGCAACCGTACTTGTTAAACAGTGTAAACACACCTCCGCCTCATCACCAACTTCATCCTGCAGCCATCGTCTGCATTATGGGAGTCTATTGTCAACCAATCATTAGGGTGTTTTTGTTTGACTCGTGAACATGACGAAAGACAAATGACACAGGAACCAATTTGCCGCAATTTGTGTGTACAGTGGATATATGCTATTGGAAAACCAGTGGCCTACTTTCAGCTGTTGCATCTCCCCTGACTTCACTCTAAAACTTTCGTCTAATTTGTTGCTTTAGCCTTACCTTTCAAAATGCGCCCGTTGCTGCTTGTGGCAATGTCGTCTAGCTGAGTCTACGTATGAGATTGACTTCATAATTTAATGTGAAATGCCAGATTCAGAAGCTTGAAAACCCCATTAGATTTTAACCCCCATAAAAAACTTAAACTGAACATAATTCTGGATTGTTTATATTTTAGTTGGAGTCACTACATTTTTAGTTTCTATAACAGGTTTGTTTATTATTTTATTTCAGTTTACTAAATTGTTTATGATTCGCTTAAGTTTTAGTTCGTTAAAATAACCTTGGTGTCCTCAAATCATTCCTTGAGTTGATATCTACCTTGTTATTTTCCTTAACCAATTGACACATTCTTTCAGACACTTAACTTCCCCATTCTGACAGTTGTCCTCATGAGAACTGTAATCTTTCAGAAATCAAACCCTAAGATGATTCAATGGGAATTAATTGCATCTTCAAATGTAATCTTTCACAACGTGAAGCCTTTATCTATCAACACGGCCGCCTACACAAAGCCTGTAATAATAACGGTTGATCTGACATTCCGAATACTTCCAAGGTGTGCGGTGCAAAGCGAGACTTGGTGATGAATACTACCCCAACCGCCTATGAGGGTGCCATAACGAGTCAGGGCATGGGTCTTGTTGTCTTGTTGTTCTCTGAAGGCTCGCAACCAACAGGGGGAGGGGTACAGAAGACTCACTGAATAACAGGCTAGCAAGTAGGAGCATGCATCTCATTGTCCTGTTTTCCTCTGAAACCTGTGTGTGTGTGTGTCAAACAGGGGGACAGTATTGGTGGAGGTCTACAGTAAAAGTAGTTTCACCGATGGATTGGTCAGCTCCATTAGATCTGGTGTAGGCCAGGAACGCCGCCAGGAGGAAGATGGAGGACAGGAGCTCCGCTCTTCCTACGACACCCGTCACCTGTAAGAGGAACCAAAAGTAAAAAAGTTCAAAGTCAACATTTCTGGCACAAATATGTTATTCTCTCACCAATCAATCGAGGAGGTCCTCACTCCCCATGGCACCCATCACCTGTCAGTCCATGGTATCAGGGACCCTTTGGATGTCCCAACACCATCAAAATGTAAAATGGTTAGGGTAGGTGTTAAGGTTAGGTTAAGGATGTCCTAAGGAACCCGGAGAGCACAAAATGTACAGTCAGGGGGGTACAAAGTTAAAAGAAAATGTTCAATGTCAACATTTCCAGGACAAAGATAGTTTTCTCATGAATCATTCTGATCACTCAACAACCTTTAAAACACTTCCTCCTCAGTCTCCATGGAAGTTCACACCTCTCAACATGTCTACCAGGTATGCCTGGAATCTTCTGCAACCTGATTCTCCGTCCACCTAACTGTGAAAACCACAAGCTGTGTGAATCAGATCGCAGCAGAATCCAGGCTGTGAAAACAATCAAAAAGATGTCCGGCACCTAGCCTAGGCATCAGAGCCTAAAATCAACACCCGCCAAATGCAGGTAGATTTTGGCATTTGTATTTATTAGGGATCCCCATTAGCAGCAGCTACTCTTCCTAGAGTCCAAACACATTAAGGCACTTACATTACATATAAAATAGTACATCATATAACATTATTACACCACTACATATCTACAATACAAAATGTATAATACCAACAACAATATTACAATGTATGCATGTGTCTGTACCTTTGCGTGTCTCTTCACAGTCCCTGCTGTTCCATAAGGGTGTATTTTTACCAGTTAAAAAAAAAAAAAAAAAAAAAAAAAAAAAAAATCTGACTCTACTGCTTGCATCAGTTACCTAATGTTCCATGTTGTCATGGCTCTATGAAGTACTGTGCGCCTCCCATAGTCTGTTCTGCATTGGCAGGTAAGATGCCCATTTCACTAGCCACGTTGGGTGGTCAAGGTGTGAGCATTTCTCAAGTGAGAGCATTTCACTGGCAGTTGTGAATACAAATAGTCAAGTATGATCACATTTAAAATGCATTCGGAAAGTATTCAGCCCCATTTACATTTTGTTACGGTACATCCTTATTCTAAAATGTATTAAAATCTTCCTTCCCCCCTCAAATCTACACTCAATATCCCATAATTACAAAGAAAAAACAAGTTTAGAATTGTGCAAATTTATTATAAATACAAAAATGGAAATATGACATCTACATAAGCAGTCAGACCCTTTACTCAGTACTTTGTTGAAGCACATTTGGAGGTGATTACAGCCTCGAGTATTCTTGGGTATGACGCTACAAGCTTGGCACGCCTGTATTTGGGGAGTTTCTCCCATTCCTCTCTACAGATCCTCTCAATCTGTCAGGTTGGATAGGGAGCATCGTTGCACAGCTATTTTCAGGTCTCTCCTGAGATGTTCGATCGGTTTCAAGTCCGGGCTCTGGCTGGGCCACTCCAGGACATTTAGAGACTTGTCCCGAAGCCACTCCTGCGTTGTCATGGCTGTGTGCTTAAGGTCATTGTCCTGTTGGAAAGTGAACCTTCACCCCAGTCTGAGGTCCTGAGTGCTCTGGAGAATGTTTTTTTTCTCAAGGATCTCTCTGTACTTTACTCTGTTCATCTTTCCCTCGATCCTGGCTAGTCTCTCAGTCCCTACACCTGAAAAACATCCCCACAGCACAATGCTGCCAGCACCATGCTTCACCATAGGGATGGTGTCAAGTTTCCTCCAGACATGACACATGGCATACATGTTCCATCTTGGCTTCATTAGGTGCATTTTGGCAAACTCCAAGCGGGCTGTCATGTGCCTCTTACTGAGGAGTGGCTTTCGTCTTGCCACTCTACCATAAAGGCCTGAATGGTGGAGTGCTGCAGAGATGGTTGTCCTTCTGGAAGGTTCTCGCATCTCCACAGAGGATCTATGTAGCTCTGTCAGAGTGACCATCGGATTCTTGGTCACCTCCCTGACTAAGGCCCTTCTCCCCCGATTGTTCAGTTTGGCCGGCAGCCAGGAAGAGTCTTGGTAGTTCCAAACTTACTCCATTTAAGAACAATGGAGGCCACTGTGTTCTCAGGAACCTTCCATGCTTCAGAAATGTTTTGGTACCCTTCCCCAGATCTGTGCCTCGACACAATCCTGTCTCGGAGCTCTACGGACAATTCCTTCAACCTGATGGCTTGGTTTTTGCTCTGACATGCACCGTCAACTGTGGGACCTTATATAGACAGGTGTGTGTCTTTCCAAATCATGTCCAATCAATTGAATTTACCACAGGTGAACTCCAATGTTGTACAAACATCTCAAAGATGATCAACGGAAACAGGATGGACGGGAGATCAATTTCAAATCTCTTAGCAAAGGGTCTGAATAGTTAAGTACTTTTACATTTTTATATATTTGCAAAAATGTCTAAAAACCTCTTTCGGCTTTGTCATTATGGGGTATTGTGTGTAGAGGGCTGTGTGCTCTTGAAGAACTAAGTGAAAGACAGATTTTTAGAAGCACGGTTGTTACAGGCATAAAAGTTGGTCTAATTTACTTGAAACTAATGAGGAAATCAGTCAATGGAAATACATTCATTAGGCCCTAATCTATGGATTTCACATGACTGGGAAATCAGATACCCAGATACAGTACCTAAAAAAAAAAAAAAATGGGCCTCAGGATCTCATAACGGTATTTCTGTGCATTCAAATTGCCATCGATAAAATGCAATTGTGTTCATTGTCTCTAGTTTATGCCTGCCCATACTTTAACCTCACTGCAACCATGGGGCACTCTGTTCACAACGGTGACATCAGAAAAGCGCTTGCCCACACGATGCCAAACACGAGGTCAGCTGACCGTACTGACTAATTCTTTAATACGTCTGAGGTGGCTTACGGTAGAGAAAATGTTGATCACTGGCAACATCTCTGGTGGACATTACTGCAGTCAGCATGCCAACTGCACACTCCCTAAAAACTTGGCACAGTGTGTCGTGACAAAACTGCACATTTTAGAATGGCCTTTAATTGTCCAAAAGGCTCCTTAACCGCTTCTACCCCCAAGCCATAAGAATGCTGAACAATTAATCAAATGGTCATTGGACAATTTACATTGACCCCGCCTGCCTCCATTTGTTTTTTTACACTGCTGCTACTCGCTGTTTATTATCTATGCATAGTCACTTCACCCCTACCTACATGTACAAATTACCTAGACTAACCTGTACCCCCGCACATTGACTCGGTACCCCCTGTATATAGCACCGTTATTGTTAGTTTATTGTGTTACTTTTTATTAATTGGTTATATTTTAATTCAGTATAGAAAAACATTGTTTTAAAAACCTTAGAATGCACACTTCGGTTTCTTTGTGTTTTATTGGTGTAATTTTAGCAGCTGGTTCATTTTTCTTCTTTCCATCTACCTGCTACAGTGGCTGGTGGACTAAAATGTTTATTTTATGCCCTGCCAGGCATAAATCATGGAGGGAGACCACAGAGGTGGCTCGCAGTGGCTCTTGCAGTACAGGGGCCTCTAGCAGAAATATGTGAATGCTGACTGCCACCTTATGCGAGCACATGGAACTGCACGTTTTCTTTGCACAGGAGCGGCTGGGCTAGGAGATCCTCCACCATGAAGAGAGCATGTTGAGAAAACATTTGGAAACGCCTTGAGGTACTACCTGGACTTGTCCAATAAGAAACAGATGTGTGTTGCAAAATATTTTTGCTTTGCTGAAAGTGGTCCGGCTGAGGTTGACTCTCTTTCTATTTAGGATGTCATACAAATGTAGTTCAATCTAAATATGTTCACTATGTTGAGATACCAGACACAGATTCAGCACAAATACACTGAACTACACATTCAGAAAGACAGACACTAAGAGGCTCACAACAGTCTCTTTGTCAGTGTTGATCATGAAGGGGACCTTCAGTACATCAAATGAAAAACAAATGATCCGTTGAGAGAGAGATTCCACATCAAGATAACGTGATTGCATTGGTCGTCCAGGGGCTTCTTTTGGACTACGAGTGAAATGGGCCCTTTCAAAGGACTGTCAGGCTGCACTCAGCTGAAGGAGAGAACACCATGAGGAAGATGAGAAGCAGTTTGAGGGAGCACTGAGCTATGTAACATTACCACTCCCTTTACCAGAGCAGCAGAATGTTGTCTTTGTTCTTTTTCTATCCTGTTTTTCTGTTCTATTCTTCTAAGGCCTGTCTGGTCGCCGGTGCAACTCAATTGAATGGGGCAAAATGGGGGGGTAAAGGGGTTAAGTAAATAGGCGAGAGGAGAGAAGTTGTTGTTGAGGTAGACAGTAATGACATTGATGGGTTAAATTCGAGTTCATTCCCAATTCATGTATTGAAAAGCACATATCAAATGACCAATTCAGTAAAAACAAATTTTGTGAAGGAACTGACGGCAACTTCAGAATTCCAGTATTTTCATGTCACTAACTACATGCAGGTCTGTACAACTCATATACAACGCCTACTACATAAAGTTATGCAACTCTTGCTCGCCCTCTGTGCCATTGATCTTCTAAACTTGGTGGAAAGGACAAACTTTGGCATGGGAGCTTTCGGCCATGAACTTCTATGCTTCTGTTTAAATCTGTGCAACCCTTTCCTTTAGTTATTACAAAGCACACCCCGCCTAATAGTTGGGGTAAGGATTTGGGGAGAGTAAAGACCTTCCCACACTGTACATCTGATTCAGTCTTTTACAATTATTACATGTAACACTGCGCGATGTGACCATTTACAAAAATCGTAGCGCATTTATCGGAGTTGACACATTTGAGAAAATACACTGATTAAAAAAAAAATCTTCTTTGGGATAGGGGGCAGTATTTTCATGTCCAGATGAACAGTGTGCCCAGAGTAAACTGCCTGTCACTCAGGCCCAGAAGCTAGCATATGCATATAATTGGTAGATTTAGATAGAAAACACTCTAAAGTTTCTAAAACTGTTAAAAGTATGTCTGAGTATAACAGAACTGATATGGCAGGCAAACCCCAAGGAGCTCCTGATGTCCACCAGATGCAAACACTTTGATACAAAAAACAATTAAACACTTGAGTTTATCCATTTAAATTATTATACACAATTCTTGCCACCAAGAGAATGCTATATATATATATATATATATATATATATATATATATATATATATATATATATATATATATATATATATATAGGTCATACAACAATCTCAGCTCTGTAGATTTTGCTGCGAAGAGACAATCACTAGATCATTTATTCTGGCATTGCCCCTATGTAGCTCGTTTCTGGTCACTGTGTTAGGAATGGTAAAAAAAAATATGTATATATATAAAAATCACAAAATTCACTTAAAATTAACCATCCAAATAGCAGTGCTGGGCAATTTGGAAAGCCATAGTCAGTCAATAAATAATACTTGTAGGAAAGGTTTTCATCTTTTGCTCATATGAATATAAAAAGTACCATGCATGTGTATGCAAATGTATGTAGTAGAAAAGAAGATCTGTCCTCCGAAGAGGGGGGGTGGATGGGTTAATAAAAAGTCATGCTCCAGTGCATTTGTCTTGAGTTGGCACATCTGAGAATAAACCCTGATATGCTAAAATCTGAGTTACTCAGCCGTCCCTCAGGCACAGGGTGTATAGGGCTTTCCTCATGCTCTTGAGGAAGACTATAGTCAACGGTGACTGCAGTGGCCACAGGCAGAACATCACTACCGGTTTCCACTGATTTTGCTGCCAAATCGTAGAGGGTGAAGTATGAAGTTTTTTTTTCCTACACTCGTGTGGCAATGATGTAATCCAGATTTATTTTTAAATTCACTATGGGGTAAGGGCTTGAAAAGCGAGCTTGCAACAGTGACCCCAGTATGGGCAACAAAACCAGGACTTGCCCCCACATCGAAAGTGCAGTTTCTGGCCTTTTAATTGTACCAAACTTTCAATTTTGTTTGCGCTTTCTCCAGATTCTCAGAGGCAAAGTCACGCACCGGGTGAAATCTCTATTGAAAATCATTAACAGATTTGGTTTTGTATTTAAGGTGTTGACCTGCAACAAACTCTCTCAGCAAGCTCAAAAGAACTCAAACTCATTCTGACTAAAACCGCAAGATTCCTAAAGAACCACCCACACTGCAAACAGCACAAGAGGCACCCCTCCATCCCAATCTTTCTCAAACTCGAAGCAGTAAGATTTCAACATAGACTTCAAAGTTTGATTAAATCTCACAAAAGCACCTTGAGACTGAGTGGAAGGCACTAGAGGGGCAATAGGTAACACCCAACTGCTGTAGGACTTGCTTATATTTGAACCTTGGTCTGACTTCACAACCTGCGGATGTCCAAATATTTAAAATAATTTCACCAAGGCCTTAACAATACTAGGAGCCGTGATTTTCCTCAGTTTAATGTTCTCTGGGAAACGAGTGGCAGCGCACATGATGGTCAAGAGAAACTGATTGCCACTCTGCGTTGGGCAAATGACCAACACATTCCACCAGGACTCCGAAACGTCAGTCAAAAGCAGGAATAAGCTGCAGAGCTGCAACACGTACAGCTTGATTTGGTTTACCTGTCTTACGTCAAACAGTAAGCCACAACATCCTGATTCAGACCAAGCCAGAAGAAGTTATGCAAGATAGTCATAAGTCCTGTTGACCCCAAGATGGCCCGCCATACTACCATAGTGAGCCAACCTCAGTATCTCTTCTCGAAGTGTAACTGGAACAACAATTTGAGATACACTGGGCCACTCGTCTTGCCCAGAAGTGGCACGAGAAAGCCATTTCCTCACGAGAACACCATCTGTCAAAGTAACCCACAAAATACGAACCCCTCTGGATGAATCTCAGCAAGAAGATGGGAGACTGTTCAGCAATCAGCTGCTTCCTAGACATCAAACTGTCAACTTTAGGGATCCTCCTTTCTCTGGTCCTACAAACTCACTCACCTTTGGGGTTTTCAAATGAGAGGTCAACTCAGGAGGTTTATCGAAATCTGGAACACAAAGATGTCTCAGACAGATCGATCATGGTGGGATCGCTGACATCCTCAACACTAAACTTGCTCCCGGCAACTTTCTGAGACAAAGCACATGTAACGGCACACGCTGGGAACACTCTAGGGTAATTATCTGATAATCCATCAGGTTCCTCTACTCTGGGTTCCTTACAAACGACAGGATTTGGCACAACCTTCCCTCTATCCAAATTGTTTCTGAAAATGAATGAGACGCCCTCCTCTCCCTGTTAGACTAGGCCTCACTCCAAAGACAACGGAACCAGAAACAAGATCAGACGAGTTCCACCTTATGCAAAAGGAACTTCCATGCAACCCATTCCCACACCTTGTACTAACAAACTGTAACCAGCTGCTGAAGCATCAGACAAAGACAAAACACTCCCTGGGCTGCCCCAGTGTTTTGCAGTACCTTCACCGGCTGCATAACAGAATTGCCACTTGTTTTCAGAAAATCCTTATCTTTGGGCATTCTAGAAAAAAACAAATTAAATACCTGCAGTTAAATGCGTTACAAGATGAAGCAGATCGCCTTCTTCATTTCACCTGTCACATTATGAAGCTTAAAAAGTTCCACAGAACAGTTGAGCCAGTCATGGGTTTGAAAATAGCACAATGGGAGAAGGTGAGTCCAGCTGTGTATTGGCAGGTGTCATATTTATATTGAACATCTGTGTGTGTGTGTGTGTGGGGGGGGGGGGGTCCAAGAGTGATCAGGGGCATGCAACTATAGCTTTCCTTCAAAGAAAATACACAGAAGAAAAATATAAAACGCAACATGTAAAGTGTTCATCCCATGTTTAAAATGCTCTGAAATAAAAGATCCCAGAAATTCACTCACGTAAAAACATTTAAAATGTTGGGCACAAATTTGTTTACATCCCCGTTACTGAGCATTTATTTCTCCATTGCCAAGATAATCCATCTACCTGACAGGTGTAGTAAATATTAAAAAGCATGATCTTTGCGCAGGTGCACCATGTGCTGGAGACAAAAGGGCACTCTAAAATGTGCAGTCTAGTCAAACACCACAATGGCATAGTTTAGAGGGGGAGAGCAATTGGCATGCTGACTGCAGCAATGTCCATCAGAACTGTTGCCAGAGAATTGACAGTTAATATCTCCTCCATAAGCTGCTTCAGACATCGTTTTAGAGAATTTGGCAGTACATCCAACCGGCCTCACAAACTCAGACCACGTGTATGACGTTGTGTGAACAGAGAGCTCCATGGTGGCGGTGGGGTTGTGGAATGGGCAGGCATATTGTTGTGTCTAGAAAGCCAGCATCCCAGAGTCGCCTCTTCAATGGTGACGTTGAGACTGGTGTTTTGCGGGTACTATTTAATGAAGCTGCCAGTTGAGGACATGTGAGACGTCTGTTTCTCAAACTAGACACTAATGTACTTGTCCACTTGCTCAGTTGTGCACTGGGGCCTCCCACTCTTTCTATTCTGGCTAGAGCCCGTTTGCGTTGTTCTGTGAAGGGAGTAGTACACAGCGTTGTACGAGATCTTCAGTTTCTTTGCAATTTCTCGCATGGAATAGCCTTCATTCCCCAGGTAAAGAATAGACTGCTGAGTTTCAGAAGAAAGTTCTTTGTTTCTGGCCATTTTGAGCCTGTAATCAAACCCACAAATGCTGATGCTCCGGGACTCTCAACTAGTCTAAAGAAGGACAGTTGTATTGCTTCTTTAAATCAGGACAACATTTTTTAGCTGTGCTAACATAATTGAAAAAGGGTTTTCTAATGATCAATTAGCCTTTTAAAATGACAAACTTGGATTAGCTAACAACATGCCATTGGAACACAGGAGTGATGGTTGCTGATAATGGGCCTCTGTACACCTATGTATATATTTCATAAGAAAACCAGCCGTTTCCAGCTACAATAGTCATTTACAACATTAACAATGTCTACACTGTATTTCTGATCAATTTGATGTTATTTTAATGGACAAAAAAAGTGATTTTCTTTAAAAAACAAGGACATTTCTAAATGATCCCAAACTTTTGAAAGGTAGTGTACATTATTGCAACACAATCGACAAAAAATAGCTTTCATCTAATTTTCATTAGATAACAGAAGTGCAACGGTATTTGGATGGCAGCCACACAAATAAATTAGCTTACAATGAAAAGGCTGTTGTTGCAGAAACGATGCATGGTCATCATATTTCTAATGTTTTGGTCTATCAGTTTGGTCAACTGAAGCACAAAATGAGTCTGATGCCTAGCAGAAATGACAATAAGAAGCTTTTTAGATCTGCATTTACAAAATGCAGCAAGATTTCTCATGCATTCGATTTTTTTCCTACATGAAAAACACAGAATTCAAGAGAAACTTAGGGGTCATGTTAAACTTTATATCTAAGTAAGTGGCTGAAATATTAAGGTGACTGGGCATCATATTGTGTTAGCTTTCTGCCGTGTTTGAGAAGTCAAAGCGCTTTGGATGCGTTATCTATACAGCTGCCACTGCCATCTTGATTTCCTTGCGTTTTTCCTCCTCTTCATTCTCGGCAGTCTGCTGCTCCTCCCACTTCTCTGAGCAGAGCAGGCAGGCCCGTTGCCTTAACGACTTCAAAATCCACAGACACAGCATGTAAGCATGCTGATGGAGAGCCAGTACTGTTCTTCCTTCAGACTGGCATGGTTTCACGTATACTTGTAAAGGTCAAAACTCACCAATAATGAAATTCAGTGCCCCACAGTGCATTTGGCAAGTATTGAGACCCCTTAGCTTTTTCAAAACAATTTACATAGCCTTATTCCAAAATGTATTCAATTGTTTTTTCCCCTCATCAATCTACACAATATACCATAATGACAAATCTTCACAAAATAATTACTGAAATATCACATTTACACAAGTATTCAGACCCTTTACTCAGTACTTTGCTGAAGCACCATTGGCAGCGATTACAGCTTTGAGTCTTCTTGGGTATTACACACACCTGTATTTGCAGAGTTTCTCAATATTCTCTGTAGATCCTCTCAAGCACCGTCAGGTTGGATGGGGAGCGTCGATGCACAGCTATTTTCAGGTCTCTCCAGAGATGTTAGATTGGATTCAAGGCCGAGCTCCAGCTGGGTCACTCAAGCACACTCCGAGACTTGTCCCGAAGCCGCTCCTAAGTTGTCTTGTCTGTGTGCTTCGGGTCGTTGTGAACCTTCGCCCCTGAGCGCTCTGGGCAGGTTTTCATCAAGGATCTCACTGTACTTTACTCTGTTCATCTTTTCCTCGATCCTAACTAGTCTCCCAGTCTCTGCCACTGAAAAACATCCTCACAGCATGGCGTTGTCGCCACCATGCTTCACTGTAGGGATGGTGCCAGGTTTCCTCTAGACATGACGCTTGGCATTCAGGGCAAAGTTCAATCTTGGTTTCATCAGACCACAGATTCTTGTTTCTCATAGTCAGAGTACTTTAGGTGCCTTTTGGCAAGCGGGCTGTCATATGCCTTTTACTGAGGAGTGGCTTCCGTCTGGCCACTCTACCATAAAGACCTGATTGTCGGGGGGCTGAAGAGATGGGAGAACCATCTCCACAGAGGAACTCTGGAGCTCTGTCAGAGTGACCATCGGGTTCGTAGTCACCTCTCTGACCAAGGCACTTCTCCTCCAATTGCGCCGTTTGGCCAGGTGGCCAGCTCTAGAAAGTGCCTTGGTGGTCCCAAACTTCTTCTATTTAAGAATGATGAAGGCCACTGTGTTCTTGGGGATATTTTAATGCTGCAGAAATTGTTTGGTACCCTTCCCCAGATCTGTGCCTCGACACAATCCTGTCTCTGAGCTCTACGGACAAATCCTTCGAACTCATAACTTGGTTTTTGCTCTGACATGCACTCAACTGTGGGACCTTATATTTATTTAAGCTTTATTTAACTAGGCAAGTCATTTAAGAACAAACTCTTATTTACAATGATGGCCTACCATCATTATATAGACAGGTGTGTGCATTTCCAAATCATGTCCAATCAATTGAATTTACCACAGGTGGACTAATGTTGTAGAAACTCAATTAAAATCGCACAAAATCAAAGAACAAATCCTATATAGCCAACCCACCTCATGCTGCAACACTCCCTGGCTGAGGGCTGTGTGGTCTTGAAGAACTAAGTGAAAGACATTTTTAGAAGCGCTGCGGACAGGCATAAAAGTTGGCATAATTTACTTGAAACTAAAGTCTACTGAAGTGAGACTTTGTCCTTGTGGTTCTTGGCAATTTATACTGAAGCTAAATATAAAACAACTATTTCAAAGATTTTACGGAGTTACACTTCATGAGGAAATCAGTCAATTGAAATAAATTAGGCATTAATCTATGGATTTCACATGACTGGGAATACAGATACGCATCAGTTGGTCATCGATACAGTACCTTAAAAAAAATAAAATGGGCCTCAGGATCTCGTAACGAGATTTCTGTGCATTCAAATTCCATCGATAAACTGCAATTGTGTTAGTTGTCCGTAGCTTATGCCTGCCCATACTATAACCCCACCGCCACCACGGGGCACCTGTTCACCCGTTGACATCAGCAAACCTCTCGCCCACACGACCTCATACACGTGGTCTGCAGTTGTGAGGCTGGTTGGACGTACTGACAAATTCTCTAAAACGTTGTTTATGGTAGAGAAAGGAACATTTAGATCTCTGGCAAAATCTCTGGTGGACATTCCTGCAGTCAGCATACCAACTGCACGCTCCCTCAACTGTGACATAGTGTGTGACAAAACTGCACATTTGAGAGTGGCCCTTTTATTGTCCCTAGCGCAAGGTGCACCTGCGTAATGACCATGCTCTTTAATCAGCCTCTTACTATACCCCACACCTGTCAGGTGGATGCATCATCTTGGGAAAGAAATGCTCGCAACAGTGATGTAAACAAATTTGGGTACAAAATCTGAGAGAAATAGGCTTTGTGTGCATGGAAACTTTCTGGGATCTTTCATTTCAGATCATGAAAGATGGGACTAACACTTAACATGTTGCGTTTATATTTTAGTTCAGCTTAGTAATACATTTGTTTTTAAAACATTACAAAGCATGCTCATCTGTTTTTTGTGTGTTTTGTTGGTGTCTGGATACTGCCCACCCCTAGAAGGTAGTTTAATGTGTCAACACAAACTCATCTGCAAGGACTGAAGCTTTCTCAAGAGTGAGATCCTTGTGCTCATAAACGTAGGTAGCAACCCTTTCGTGAAGGCAATTCTTGAAATGCTAGAGAAATACGAGTGTCAAAGTCCTTAAGGTCCTTGACCTCTTGAGAACCACACGACCGATCAAAAATACATACTTGTTCCCTTGCTAAATCAACATGGCTTTGTGACTCTGTCTTTCGTAATTGACAGAACCATTGTCTGTATGCCTCTGGGACCAACTCGTAAGCCCGAAGGATAGCAGCTTTAACAGTGTCATAATCTGAACTCTGATCAAGAGATAAAGCAGCATACCCTTTCTGAACTTGTCCCACAAGAACACTTTGGAGGAGCAGTGACCAACGATCTTGCAGCCATTTTAGGAATGTGTCAATCCGCACAAATAAAATGTACATCTACCCCCTTTTCGTTGAAAGGTGGTACAAAGCCGGCTGTTCCGACCAACATCAAACTTTGAGGGAGCAAGATAGCCTGACATGATTTGGAGTACTTCCAGATCTATTTTAATCTAATGGCATGCACCCGATCTTCTTGTTCTATTCTGGCTGCACATTATCTTTCCCTTGTGTTCAAGCTCAAATTTCTGTTGTTCCCATTTTGTCTTTGGTTCTACCTCTCGCAGTTGCACGTCTATGGTGTGTACTCTACCACTCGTACGACCCTTTTCATCATCCTCCCTCTCCGGAAGGACTTTCTCCTTCACCAAAGCAAGATAGACCAAATGACTACAGCTTTCGAATCAGCAAGGGCCACTTTGATGTCATAATGCTTTGCAATGACGAGCAGATTCGCCTTCATACATTTATCTAGTATCTCCCATGTAGGGTTTTCCACAAATGCGTCCAACTTAAAACC